>NC_081824.1:315665009-315972317 GCF_030867095.1 Alligator mississippiensis
CCAACAAAGCTCCAATCCCACAAACTCTAGCACATGTGACTGACAATAAGAATGCATACCAGTGTTTGCAGGGCTTGGGTAAGGTCTAAGTGAGCAATTAGGGTGTCCAAGTAATGAAATGTCAGACATTAGATGGAACAAACCTACACATAATTAGGAAAGAAGAGGGCAGTTTTGACTGGACTCACAGATTGGCAGGAAGCTACTAAAAGAGGCAAAGAATAATTTGCTCCTAATGCTTGAATCTTCTGAAAAGGAATTTAGAAAAATCATGAAGAGATAAATTGTAATTGTGAAGCAAAGATGATTTAGATATGAACATAAGGGATTTGTTTTTAATCAGGTCTGTTGTAGAGCTGAGCTCTGGCAATTTTCTGTTCGAGTTAAAAGGCAGATGTCTAGGAAAAGGTGATGCAGAAAGAAGACTGATGTCAAGAAGGACTCCAAAATTCCTGGCTTTGGGAACAAGTTTCAGATTGGAATTAAGGAGACAGTTCCATACAACTGCATCTAGGCAAAAAGATGTTGTACAAACGCATGCATTTGAAGCATTCATTACTAAGAAGTTAAGCTGTTGAACAAAGTTCTAAAAGAGTCAAGAGAAGTAGACAACGGTTACAAACAGATCAGAGCGCACATGAACATACACGTAGAGACGGTTTATATTTCGACACAGACAACCAAAGCTGAAGCAAATCAAAACACCCTAAAAGCAACAGCTATATGAACAGAAGACTGAAGTAGAGCCTCTAGCTCCTCCATTCATGTAACTATTTTGGGTAGTTTCTACATATACTGTGTGTCTGAATGATTTTCTGTGTCAGAACTAGAGCATGACAGCTTTTCAGAACAGGTATCATATCTTATTTACAGAAGATGAATACACCTTAACCCTAACAAAACCATCTGAAATTTTATGAAAAGCTAAGAGGATTTTTAACTGAAGAGTCTGAGTGAAAAGTGCCCAAGACACTGACTTTTATTTGACATGCACTGGGATACAGGCTGCGGTAGAAACTGTACAGAAAAAAAAAATGAGAAGATGGACATCCACAATAAGAGGCATTAATCAATTTTTTTTTTGGAATAATACTAGTTAGATCACTTTCACCAAGACAAAACTATGGGAAGGGAATAATCCTGTCAGACAAATAAATCAAGAGTTAACTGGTGATATCACCCATCAATTTTTTTTTTTTTTTTGGTTTTACCATTTCCCAGGGAAGCATCTACACCTGTATGAAAGTCATTTTTAAGAGTTTGATACATTGATGCATTGCTCCAGAAGTGCTATAATATTGATAAATGAAGCTTAACTGATAGGCTAAACTGATAGGCTGACAGTCTCATGCTAACTAAAAATGTTTCCATTAATTTTTTATTTTAATATTGTATACAGAGGGTCCCATTTCCAAGAACACCCATGCATAAGCAATTTGTTACTTAAAGTAAGCTGCCAAAAAAGTACACACGCAAAGTGTTCTTACACAATTTGCCTGCATGGAATTACTAACGATATCCAATTTCCTCAATGGGAAAAAAGATTTCTAGAAAGTTATATTGTAGAGAATGGGATCTCTCTAGAAGCAAGACTGCAGGTATGTGATTGCGCTCATGCTCCACAGAGAAAAGGGATGAACCGGAATCTGTAATGCTTACCAAAGGTACTGCTCGTGTTGGCTCCAAACTAGGCCTTGGCGCTGTTGAGTACATGTAGTTAAATAACCTGTCTATTTTTCTCAAAGGGACACCGCCACCTTGATCACTTATCTGTGGAATAAAGTCAAAGTTTTACTTAAACACTAAGTATTATCTCAAAAATAAAGTTTACAATATCAAAATACATAACAAGAGATATTTAAATGATAGTTAAATGTATGAATATTACTATAAATGGAACAAGTGTCAAAACTTATCAGGAGGATACAATTTAGGTCCTATAAAATTGAAGACAAATATATTGAAAACAATGCTAATGAGCAGTTTTACAAAAAATGATTCAGTATTTAAAGAATCATTAGGAATTTACCTTTATGGATAAATCTTCTTTCCCCAAAGTGACTAACGTTTTAATTGATGGATAGGTTTCTCTTTTACCTTGATGCAACTCCACTGTAGCTCGCATTGAGTTCTAAAGTTCAAAGGAAAAAATATTAAATGTTTCATATTCTGATATACTCTTTACCTCTCAACTTTACCATAATACTTTTTGCACTAATGCTAAAGTCAGATATATTTCCTTTGATTTTTTCTGGAAAATGTTTTTAAGTTGTCTTAAACAGGATATAGAAAAGATGAACTCAAGGTGAACTTTAAAGCAAATTAACTGTCATTTAAATCAATGCATTTCTTCACCACATTTTAGTGTCAATAATGTAATACTTTTATTGGTTATAAAACCAAGTAGAATGAAGAAATTTTGTTCTACCTGAAATAAAAAAATTATATACAACACTAAGACTATCCATTTCCACAGTGCAGAAAATCGGCAATTGTGCTAATCAAACATATGAAATTATTTTGAAAACTATATACATTTGAAAACTACATAAAGTGCAACAGAATCTAGTAAAGCCTTGATTCACAGAGATGCAGGTTCCCTGCCAAAGCCATTACACATTTCATCACTTAAAATGCCCTTAATACTTAATTAAGGAAGTTTATACTCATAGGACATCACATACATTTGCAGGTGCTGCTGTACTTTTCATATTGGTCAACATCTAAATAATCCCCCCCAAATTCTCACCTTTTCTATGCTAGTCAAGACCAAGCATCATAAATAAGAGCCCAAAGGTACATATTATATATATATATTTACAAGAGTTATGAGAAAGTAATTTTAATTATATAGCATGCAATACAACTGCTACCCTAATCAGTAGAGATACCTTGAACAACTCAAACAGCATATGAAACAGATGTGAGGGCACATAGACTACTTGAATAGGCTTGTCTGAAGCTTTAGCTAGAAAGAAAACAAAGCATCAATTAATGGGCAAAATTTTTCAAGAATGTTCCACAATCCACTCCATCTACTGGTGTGATCCAAATTTGTAACAAAGATATGTTATCTCTCTCTGTGTGATACTTGCAAAGATGCTTCAAAATGAAACATATGTCAGCCATACGGAAGTACAATAAGATATGGAGAACCTCTCTATTTTGGAGAACGCTCAGAAAAGCTAAAGTGGCTGTTAACAGTGATATCTGATTCCACACAAAGCAGTTTTCACTCAACATTGATAATGAAACAAATGCTACAATACATAGGAGTTCTTCTGTATACGCTGTTGGAGTTTAAACTCCCGAATTTCTTAACTATTCTTGAAGGGAAGATGATTAGAAAGTGAGTAAAAACAAGACCCCCATCTATATAAAATATTACAATTCTGTAATTCTGCCATAATTTAAATTTTATCTGAAAAACTGAAAGCTAGTTACTTTTTATTAGGACTCATGGTAGAGGAGGTATCTTTTGTTAGGCCAACAAGATTTCTGCCAAAATATATATTTTGCAGAAGTCTAGTTGGTCTAATAAAAAAATATCACCTCTACCATGAGTCCTGATTCCTTTTGCCTCTAAACCAACATGGCTACAACCTGGATACCTTACTTTTTATTAAGCTTATGTAAAAAAAAAAATCCAGCATTTCTTACATCATTTAAAATAAAACAAACTACATTATTACCATTGAATTCTTCAACTTCCAAATCTGGTGCAACCATATAGTATTGCTCACACAACATCTTAGCTGTTTCATAAGCATCTATGAAAGAACAACAACAAAAACGTACTTAACACAGAATTATGCAAAAAGGCCAGAAAAGTTCACCTTACACCTCCTGTAAAAAAAAAAAAGCTGCATGCAGAAAGCTGACTTTCAGGCACTGGTTTAACAAATGTGAAATCAATGTACATTTTAATGTTATCCATATCACAAGCGTATGGTGAACAAAGGAGATTATCAATGGAAAAAGAAACAAAATCACTATCAAAGTTACCTAAGTGAAAGAAGAAAACAGCCAGGGTATTATCTTGGTGAGGGTCAACTACAAACCACCCAACAAACAAGAGAAGGTGGTAAAGCTTTATTTATTTATTTTTAACTGTAATTAAACATCCAAACCAGAGGACCTGGTGCCTCTGATCTGGATGTTTAATTGCATTTAAATATAAAATGCAATTTGGAGAATTTTAATTATTGGAATATTTGTTGTGAAGATAACTCAGAGCAAATACTCCAGCAAGCTCTTAGATTGTGTTGGGACAGATGAGAGAGAAACCAATGGAGGGGCAGCTTCCTTTGTTTCTTCTTATTAATACAGAATACTTGGGTGGAGAATCTGAAGATGTCAGGCAACTTGAATGACAGTGATTATGAAATAAATTATTGAGCCTAAAAAAATGGAAGAAAAAACAGAAAGAGAAAACACTGAACCTCACAAAAGGAGATTTTAACAGAGTACTGGTAGGCAAGTCTAGGAAAAGGAAGTGTGTGTATGTGTCTGTGTGTGTATATATATTTGGGATTGCGGGGGGCGGGAAATGAGAGTTGGCTGTTTCTTAGGCAGATTATATTAAGGTAACACGAGAATGCTATGAGAGAAAGGCTTTCCCCCTGGCACAAATGTAACACCTGTTCATGGACACCAATTTCTACAACTTTCCTGTAAACTAAGAAAAACTGTGCTATTTTATTGCTTTGCATTAATTGCACGTGTATATGCACCTACCGATTTCAAATTAGAAGGAGGTATCAAGTCGGGTTCCCCAAGAGTCTGTCCAGGTCCAGTACTGTTCATTACTTTAATTTGGGACTTCAAGGACGTAACTGAGCATATGCTTACTATATTTTTGGATGACACCACATATGGGTGAGAGATTAAACACTTTTAGAAAGACAATATTAAGATTCAAAAGAGCCTTAATAAATCGGAAAAGTGGTCCGAAGGAAGGAACAAATCAGAAGTACAAATATAAACTAGGGAATGACTGACTAGATTGCAGTACTGCAGAAAGTAATCTGGGGTTACAGTGTGCCATAAACCAACAATGTAAATATATTGTAAAAGAAAATGTTAATAGCACAATAGGGTGCATTAACAGAAGTGCTGTAAGGAAATCACAAAAAGAAACATTTCCACCGTGTTCAGTTAGCCAGTTACTCAACTAGAGTACTGAGTCTATGTTGGTGCCACACACTAGCAAAGATGGAGACAATCTGGAAAGAGTCCAGAAGACAACCCCAAAAATTAGAGGTCTAGATAACATGACATATGAAAAATGTTTCAAAAGATTGTGATTAGCCAACTGAGGGGCTAATCTGGTTAACAGTCTTTCAACAGAAAAAGAAATTGGTATAAAGAGGACAGTGATCAGTTGTCCTCTGCATCCATGGGAGACAAGACAAGAAGTAATGAGCTTAAATATGAGCAAAGTAATGAGCTTGGACAAATAACTAGGGAGGAGTATAAGACTATTGCTCAGGCATGCAGGGATGAAGTCAGGAAGGGCAAAGCGCAACTGGAGTTGCAACTAGCAAGGGATGTGAAGGGTAACAAGAAGAGTTTCTAGAAGTATGTCAGTAGCAAGAAGAGGACCAGGGAAAGTTTGGGTTCCTTACTGAATGTGGGAGGCAACTCTCTGACAGAGGATTCATGGATTCATAGATTGTAAGGCCCGAAGGGACCTTGGAAGATCATTGGGTCTAGCCCTCTGCACCAGGCAGGAAAATAACTTGGGGGTCAGGTGACCCCAGGAAGGTGACTGTCCAGTCTCCTCTTGAAGATTTCCAGGGTAAGTGATTGCACCACCTCTGGAGGGAGCTTATTCCACAGTCTGGACACCCTGAATGCGAAGAACTTTTTTCTAATGTTGAGCCTGAATTGATCTTCTAGGAGTTTGTGGCCATTACTCCTGGTTTTCCCCTCAGGTGCCCTGGTGAACAGTTGCTCACTGAGCCCTCGATGTACTCCCCTAGTGTAGCAGTAAGCTGCTACCAGGTCCCCTCTCAGCTGCCTTTTCCTCAAGCTGAAGAGTCCCAGATCCCTCAGCCTTTCCTTGTATGGCTTGCCTTTTAAGACTCTGATCATACTGATGGCTCTTCTTTGGACTCTCTCAAGCTTGTCCATGTCCCTGTTAAAGTGTGGTGCCCAGAACTGGATGCAGTACTCCAGATGTAGTCTCACCAATGCTGAGTAGAGAGGAAGAATCACCTCCTTGGATTTGCTGGAGATGCATCAATTGATGCATGCCGGAGTATTATTTGCCTACTGGCTACAGCATCGCACTGCTGGTTCATATTCATACTATGGTTTATTATTACCCCCAGGTTCCTTTCATTCGTGGTGTTAGTGAGTTTGGTGCCGCCAAGCCTGTAGGTGCATCGGGGGTTGCTCATCCTGAGGTGCAGCACTTTACATTTCTTGATGTGGAACTTCATGAGGTTCTGATCTGCCCAACTTGCTAGCCTATCTAGGTCCACCTGTAACTGTAGCCTATCTTCAAGTGTGACCACGCTTCCCCATAACTTGGTGTCATGTGCGAACTTGGCCAGTGAGCTCTTTGCCCCCACATCCAAATTGTTAATATAGATGTTGAAAAGTACTGGACAGAGCACCAACCCCTGTGGGACACCGCTAAACACGTCACACCATGGTGACAGATCTGTTCACTACGACTCTCTGGGTCCTATCCTGCAGCCAGTTTTTCACCCACCTGACCGTCTTGGAGTTAACCCCACAATCCTCCAATTTTCTCGCGAGACATCATGGAATATTAGATCAAAGGCCTATTGAAAATCTAGGTATACAATGTCAACCTGCTCTTTCGTGTCCAGATGGCGAGTTACCTGATCATAGAAGGAGATGAGGTTGGTAAGGCGAGACCTGCCCACGATAAAGTCATGCCTGCTGTCATTCAGAATCTTACCTTCTGCAAGCTTATCGCAGATAGATTCCTTGATGGACTTTTCTAGGATTTTCCCTAGGATGGAAGTTAGACTGAATGGCCTATAGTTACCCGGGTCCTCCCTCCTGCCCTTCTTGTGGTTGGGTACAACACTGGCCCTCTTCCACTCCTCAGGGACTTCTCCAGAGCACCACGAGTTGTGGAAGAGTTTCACCAAGGGTTCTGCAAGGACTTCAGCCAGCTCCTTCAGCACTCTCAGATGAAGATTATACAAGTCAGCAGGACCGGATATGTCTATTTTTATTAACTGGTCATATACCAATTCTACGGCAATAGTAGGAAGGCAATTATTCCTACCGTGCTCATCCTCTACTCTACCTGATGTGGTTTTCACCATGGTCTGGTGAAAGACTGAGACAAAGTAGTCATTCAGAAGTTCCTGGGTGCCAGTAACCAGCTCTCCTGAGTTGTTAAGCAATGGCCCCACATTCCCATTTGTTTTCCTCCTGTTCCCTATGCACCTAAAGAAGGACTTATTGTTGTCCTTGATTCCTGTTGCTAATCTAAGTTTGGTCGCTGCTTTAGCCTTTATCTGTTCCCTGCAAATGCAGGATGTTGTGGAATAGTCCTCCTTGGGGCCTGCCCCGAGCTTCCATTGTGTATATAAGCCTCTTTTTCTTCTTTTTTAAGAGGACCATGATTTCCCAGTTTAGCCAAGAGGCCTTCCCACCCTTCTGTTACCTTTTCTCTGCATAGGAACGGGCTTCCTTTGTGCTTCAAAGATTGTGTCCTTAAGGAACAACCACTCTTTGCACACACCTTTTGTCTTCAGTTCCCGGTCCTGTAGCACTTGCCCTACTAGTGGCCTAAGCTTGTTGAAATTTGCATTTTTGAAGTCCAAGACTTCAATCCTGCTATCCAATTTCTCTGCCTTATGTCAGACAGTGAACATGATGGTTCACTATCATGTTCACTATCGCTATCGCCCAGACTTCCCTGTATATTTAAGTTGGTCACCAGGTCATCTCCTTTGGCCAGGACCAAGTCTAGCAGAGCATCACATCTGGTTGGATCATGTACCTCATGAGTCAAGAAAAGCTCCTTGACACAGGTCAGGAAGGATTGTGACCACTGCAGAATGCAGAAAAGGCTGAAGTGCTCAATGCCTTCTTTGTCTCAGTCTTCACAGGCAAGGCCAGCTCTCAGACTACTGCACCGGGCAGCACAGTTTGAGGAGGTGAGCAGCCAAGCGTGGCAAAAAAGCAGGTTAGGGACTATCTAGAAAAGCTGGATGTGTACAAATCCAGGGAACTGGAAGGGATGCACCCAAGGGTGCTGAAGGAGTTGGCTGATGAGATTGCAGAGCCACTGGCCATCATCTTTGAAAACTCACGGTGATCGGGAGACATCCTGGATGATTGGAAAAGGGAAAACATAGTGCCTGTATTTAAGACAGGAAAAAGGAGGATCCAGGGAACTACAGACCAGTCAGCCTCACCTCCGTTCCTAGAAAAATCATGGAGCAGGTCTTCAAGGAATCCATTTCTAAGTACTTGGAGGAGAAGAAGGTCATTAGAAACAGTCAGAATGGATTCACCAGAGGCAAGTCATGCCTGACCAACCTGATTGCCTTCTATGATGAGATGACTGGCTCTTTGGATGCGAGGAGGCCAGTGAATGTGGTATACCTTGATTTTAGCAAGGCTTCTGATACAGTCTCCCGCAACATTCTTGCAGGCAAGCTAAGCAAGTACAGGCTGGATGAACGGACTGTAAGGTGGACAGAAAACTGGCTGGAGCATTGGGCTCAAAGGATAGTAATCAATGGCCCAATGTTTTTATCACTGACCTGGAAGATAGCATGGAGTGCACCGTCAGCAAGTTTACAGATGACACCAAGCTGGGGGGAGCAGTAGATACACTGGAGGGTAGGGCTGGGATTCAGAGTGACCGAGACAAATTGGAGGATTGGGCCAAAAGAAATCCTCATGAGGTTCAACAAGGATGGGTGCAGAGTCCTGCACTTAGGACAGAACAATCCCATGCACCAGTACAGGCTGGGGGCTGACTGGCTGGGCAACAGCTCTGCATAAGAGGACCTGGGAGTATAAAACAGCAGTGTGCCCTTGTTGCAAAGAAGGCTAACAGCATACTGGGCTGCACTGGTAGGTGCCAGCAGGTCAAAGCAAGTGATCATTCATGAGGCCACATTTGGAGTACTGTGTGCAGTTTTGGAGCCCCCACTACAGAAAGGATGTGGACAAATTGGAGAGAGTCCAGCAGAGGGCAACAAAAATGGTGAGAGGGCTGGGGTACATGACTTATAAGGAGAGGCTGAGGGAACTGGGCATATTTAGTCTAGAGAAGAGGAGACAGAGGGGATTTAATAGCAGCCTTCAACTACCTGAAGGGTGGTCCCAAAAAGGATGGAGCTAGACTGTTTTTAGTGGTGGCAAATGACAGAACAAGGAGCAACGATCTCAAGTTACAGCAACGGAAGTTTAGATTAGATACTAGGAAGAATTTTCTCACTAGGAGGGTAGTAAAGCACTGTAACAGATTAGCGAGAGAGGTTGTGGACTCTCCATCCTTGGAGGTTTTTAAGATCTGACTAGACAAAGCTTTGACTGGGATGATCTAGTTAGGGATGGTCCTGCTTTGAGCAGGTGGTTGGACTAGATATCCTCCTGAGGTCCTTTCCAGCCCTAATTTCTATGATTCTATGATTCTAAATTACAATAAGGGATAGTTAGGTTAGATATTAAGAAGAACTCTTGCTATATAGATGGTTAAGCTTTGGAAGAGATTACTTAGGTTGCAGAATGTCCATCATTGTAAGTTTGTCAAGCCTAGGTTAGACAGACATTCGACTGTTTTTTCTGATAACAGGAGTGGCCAACCCGCTGCTGAGCCAGTCTGTGTGTGAGAGACACGTGGGCTGACTGGAGAGGAGAAAGGCAGCAAAGTGGCAGATAGGGCAGGGAGCAGAAAGTGGAGCAGCAGACTGGTCAGGGAACATAGGTCAGGGAGCAGAAAACAGAGCAACAGAGCAAGGGGACTGAAGTGGCACTCAGGGATGATGCAGGGCTAAGTTGTTGCATGTCTACCAAGAAGTTTACCCCCAACTGTTTTAGAAAGTCATGATCCTGCTAAAACTGGGGTTTGGACTAACTCAGGGGATGTCAACCTGGGGTACTTGCACCCCCAGGGGTACTTGAGAAGGCCTAAGGGGTACACACGGGCGGGCAGGGTTGGAGCATTGCCACATGCGATTCCACACTGCCGTGCAGGTGCTGCCCACCCGGCTGGATGTGGGGAACAGGGGAAGCTTCCGCCACTCTACATCTGGCCACACGCCACCCTCTCCCCCCACCCTCCCAGCCGCAGACCGCCACCCCCCTCCTCCCCCACATCCGGCCGCCAGGGGTACACTGCTCCATGTCCAACCACCGGGGGTACACTGACCCAAAAAAGTTGAAAACCCCTGTACTAACTAAACCTCTTGACATTCTGTTCAGCCCTCTTTTTCTATGATTCTACATGGGTTGTTCAAGTATAGCATATCTTTGTTTGAACAAGAAGTGTATTCTTGCCCTGAAGATTTGTAGCAGTCTTGCTAATAAGTATGACCGTGAACAGCAAGGCAGGATAAACTTCTAGGAAAAGAGTCAAAGGCTGGGCTATAATGTCTGGTGCCTCTGGTGTGGTTTGTACAAAAACGAAGTGGGTGAATGTAAGCTAGAAGTACGTAGATAGCGGGCGTAGTGAATATAACTGGGTCTTAGCCATCACAATCTGACAGTTTTTCCTGTTGGCTCCACACTACTTGGTCAACTATAACAGAACTACTCAAGTGAATAATGGTTGTTGGATCCAAAATGGCCAATATTTGATGTTTTACTGAAAAATAGAGTAGCTGACATTTTAGGATTCACTTTAACAATATATCATTAATTTGTATGATTTGGGAAAGGAAAACAAAAGTAGAGACACATCAAGAATCTCTTCCAATTCCATTTTTTTTTTTTTTTTTTTGCTCTGGCAACCTATGCCATTATACCACCTATGGGAAAAAAATCAGCTAACTGGAGTAAACACCTATCTATCTTAAAAGCACACTAGAATGTAATAGTACTTTGTAAAAAGCAGTAATTGTTATTCTGAAAAATGAAGGGTTTTTTGGTTGTTTTTTTTTTTTTTATAATGACTATACATACCAGCAAAATTTATGCTTATGACCTCCTAAATGAAAAACCAAAAAAGTATTTAAGGGATTAGAACAAACATTGCTGGCAATATCAAACTGGCCACATCTTATTTATTTTGAGGTTACTAGAACCATTTGATTTTGCCCAAATATCATACAGTTTTTTTAAATAACCCCCAAACTGACTAACATAATTCTTCATTCGGACAAGGCTAGCTTGGGATTTTCACTTATTCCAAAAGGTAAACTGGGCAATGAAAACATTTAAGCCATTTTTTTTAAATTTTCAAATGCTTCTAACCCACTAGGTAAAATTTACCACATGGTTAAACTGGTAACAACAGGTAAAATAAATGTAGCACATTAGTTGAATACAGTTCCGGGTATAACAATTTCTAGGCAATTAATAATATTCTTTTATATCCTAGAAGGCCCTCCATTAGCTTCTTTTCTATATCTTATACCTCTTCAACAGCATTGTGGTCACACAACTTAAAACCAATTAACTCTGAGTTAAACTGGGAAAAGGAGAGTTTAAAAGAGAACAGCATAAATAAATGTTTCCTCTCAAGGCCATAAAATGCCTTCTGCGTACAAAAATTCCTAGTTCCTGTCAGCCTAAGAGCAAGCAGGAAAAATAGCCATAACACCACAACTTTTAATTCTAATGTACCATCATCCTGGCACAGTTCATTAATTATAGCTTTAGATCAGGGTTCAGTTACAAAAAAATATGTACATATTAACATTGTCTGCATATGAAATGTTTACATGTACATATACAATATGCACGCAAATGCTTCATGAGAACAACAGTATATGACTAGACAAAGTTATAAAAAGACACCATATATTTGTAAGGCCCAAGACAAAGCTGAAAGCATTCAAGGGTAGGTCTACACAACACAGTACAGTGTCACATAGAAATAACTGCTTATGTACAGAGACCAGAATACCCACACCAGGAAAGTGCTCTATTCAGGCTAAATAGCCCTGGCAGAATGCCATGCTGAGGCAGTTACATTACAAAGCTGTCATGGGTAGCTCTTCATAGAACTGCACTATACTATGTAGATGCATCCAAATTATCTGATGATTGTGCCCACATTATAACCTTGTTTTACTGACTTTTTTTAAAATTCAAGTAGGCCTCCAAGGTATTCTTACAAGAACAGTCTCCATACAACCAATTATTTGTTCTAGCAGTGATGTCAAGTACAGAGGATTACTTGAAGAGTACATATTCAAACAAAGTTCTTAAGAATAACAATTACATTTTAACAACTTTGTCAGTTATAAAGGAAAGATGGTAAGGATGACTAGATATACGAGGGAGAGCAACAAATACGCTACTTTGTATAAAGAAGACAGATTCCAGTTATAATTTTGTCTTTCTATTTATATTTAACAGGCTACTAGCTTTAGAATTGTAGATTGGATGGAGACTAGAAATCCTTGATATTTTTGGCCTTACCATATTTTTATGCATACACTAGCCCCCCAAGCACTGTTTCTGAAAGGCAGAATGTTTGTGTGGGGAGGAATCTTTTCTTAAAAATACTGGTAAGCTCCAGGGGAGAAAGCAGGGGGGAAAGGGGGCAGTGGGGTGGTGAGACTGGGAATGTCCACAGCCAGCCAGGAACTAGGAAGCCTCAGGGGTAGCACTACAGTATTACTCTCACTTTCTCCTGAAAGAGGCAGAAACTGCTATAACCATATTTCCTTGCTTATTACATGCACCCAAATTTTCAGCAACTGGATTCTGGGGAAAAGGTGCATGTTGCATTAAAAAATGTACATGGCTGAGGAACTATTTTAAATGCACCCTTAAACTATAAGGAGTAATAAACAGAGATAACCCATCTATTGCCTTTTATCTAAATACTGTACACAGACATGCATATGTGTGTTGGGGTTCTGAAACAAACAGAAATATTACATTAATTTCCTTACCTTGAACTACATCAGCAACATTACAATTAGGATCGATACTACCAATATGTTTGGGATGAGCAGGATTAATGTCTCCACCAAAAAGTAGTGCTAACGGAAAAGAAGTTAGCAGTTAATTGATTAGGTATTATATTTGAGATAGTACAGAAAAAACAAAAACTAAGACATTTGACAGAAAGGAGATGTTACTTGTTGTTAGCACATTTCATATAAGGGTCTTTTTCGCTTATGTACATTTTGTTTATTTTTTAGTCTGTCGTGACTTAAAAATGAATATTCGATTCATCTCACCCCTTCAGCCTTACTATCCATTAACCATAATAGTCATTATTCATATTTTAAAAAATTAAAGTGACTGAACATAAAACTGGTAGTAGCATACCCTGGTAAAACTTCTGTACATGATATGAATCCTTGTTTCCAACATCATGAATGACAAAATATTGGACAGAAATTTAAACTTTAGAACCAACAGTACAAAGATACACTATATAAAACCACAAGATTGACCCTAACTGGATGTGGTTCATAATCAATACTGTTCCAGCTACTGGTTACTTGGATCTGCACAAGTAACTCCTTTTAAACTATCATGAATACTAAAGTAGGATTTTTATAGCAGCAGTACAAACCTATGAAAGATCTATGCAAAGTCAAAATGACTCAAACACTTATTACTTAAAGGAGGAATAAAAATTGAACATTATAAATACATCCTTTCTTTAGAAAACAAGTGAAACTAGTCAAATAACTGCAAGATACATTATAATATGCTGAAAAACACTTAGCTATTAAAATATGTATAGTGAACAAACATTAAGCCAAAACATTATAAAACTGAAGAGGTGGTAAACTGTTTTTTTATGACATTTGCAAAGTATTTTAACAGAGAGGCAAGCATAAAGATGCAGTTACTTTATCAATATCCAAAAATAGCTCATACCACTTTTTAAGTTGTATCTAATGGCACGACAAAAAACCCCACACTATCACACTGACAAAACAGAGCACACAGTTTCATCACAAATCTAAAATTTGGAAGAAAGACCTAATGTTCTGCTTAGTGGATCATATTTCTGTAGTTTTTGGAGGTTTCAAGGTGGTTAGTACAATAGAACTTATACCATCTTAACTTACTCAATAATAATACTCAAAGCAAGTCACTGGAGTGAGAAATACCAAACCAGTGCTGTATCTTTGGGTTTAAAGGCAATAACTAATTCCCCTTCCAAGGTAAAAAAAATAAATAATAAGTACTTACTGTGCTGGTTAATAAGCATGCGGAACGAGATGCGGTTGGTATAGAACCTATCTAGAAAATACTGGATATTACTACTAACAAACGGATCAAAGCCATACTTTTCCTTGTATTCAATCACTCCTTGTGCCATGGTTGGAACCACATCATTGTGCCTGTTTCTGACTTTTACTAAAACCTCTAGAAAACTGAAGAAAACACAAAATTAGAAAGCAGAATGTTAAAGTAAAAAGAATCTCATGCTCCTTCTCTCCCCTCAAATATTCACTCACAATATAAAACTTTTATATGGTAATCCATATCCCTTAAGATTACTAGAGAAAAAAGCCAAAATATATTCCTTATCTACCACTATACATGCTTTTCAAAAGGGAAATAAATTGAGTGTAACTGAATGTTCATGCTAGCGTAACAAACGTACAATGGTCCCTTACTATTTTTTTTAACCTTTTTTTTTTGGTGGTGCATAATGTATTTTCTCCAAATCTCTCATCATCTTTAATCCAAAACAGCAGATGACTTATTTTTCCTTCCATCCCACCTGGAATTTGAATCTCAGATATATTCTATGTGGGATAACATGCTGGTGTGGAACACACAGGAAACAAACAATGTTTCAAAATATCCAAACATTTTGTTTAAACACAAATGAGGCAATACAGCCTTTCTGTAAAACCTACTAGCATTGTGAAAAGTGTGCCCAGAGTCTATTTTCGAAGTAGGTACCAAATGGTAGGTACTTACTCATGATACTTAAAAATACTACATAACAAAATTGTGGATGTGCATAATTAAATCAGTTTCTTTTTATGCCACCAGATGGCGGAACACATATAATGGCACTTTCTCTTTTTTTTTTCTTAAGGAATTGTCCCTTTTAGAGCTCAAGAAATCTTAAGATCCTACTTTCAGTTATTGCCTTTAATTATACTGATATGGGGTCATAGTAGGTGTGGAGTCTAAATGGGAAGAGAATTTTTGGGGGGGTTTTTTGTTGTTAAACTTAACCCAAGCCTATGATCTTCAAAAAGACACATCTCAAAGAAATTACACAAAACAGGAAGGAGTGTTTAAACTACAAAATGCTGACATGCACAATTCTAGTTTTACATAGGAACTAAAACAGCTTTTTACTATCTCTAAACATTAAAAGTTTGTAATTTTTCTCCTACTGATGTTAATGAGAGTCAACACCATAGCAGTGATTTTTCCTCTGGTTTCAAAATCAAACTGAAACAAAATACAACAATTCTAAAAAAACAATAAAGATAGGATATGTTAGCTGGCTGAGTACGTACTGGCAAAACGAAGGGGTCTCTTTACCTGCAAACTGAAATAAACTGTCAGTGAGGTTATAAGAACTTAAAAGTATTTAAAGAAATTTACAAGTATTTGATAAATGGATTGAATAATTGACTAAAAGAACATAAGCACTGCCTCCAGAAGAAACACATAATAATATATTAGATTTTGTGAAGATACAGAATGGTAAACTGAGTAATTAGTCACTAGTATCTGCTACTTCTGCTTTAAAACCTTAGTTTTATTGGAAATATCATCCGTCAAGTTGAAGCTTTATGTACTCCAAAAATGTTTTCATGAACTGTCACTACCATCACTGGATTTCAAAGTTTTAAACAGTCCAGTGAAAAGCCTAAACAATAGTTTGGAACAAGAGCAGTACATCAAAATTGTTTCCTTTATCTCATGCTGCTTCTCAAGTAAAAGGAAATGAGCAGCTTCATTAGTTTCTCAGAACCCCTGTATATTTTCCATCTGATCACGTGCTTCAGGCCTACAATATTCATGGGGAAGTAAAACACACTGCTCCTAATGATATATTATTTTTTCCTTAAAAATGCTTATTTCCTCCTACACTGCTGACTGTGGTGGAATGTTGCTCATGAAATACTGTATTCACCACCTTCTATGTAATATTTAAAATGTCTCACATGTTCTTTCAAAATCATCTCTTACTTTGAAGTATAATCCCTTGTGGCTACTTCCTTTATCTTCAAAGTTGCTTTACTTCATATTTGAAGGTACTCCTTTCTATGAAAAACATTATGTTTTTGGGGTTTTTTTAAACAAGTCAATAAACTGAAAGCAAATAGGTATGTTTGAGACTAAAATCTGTCCTTAATGTTGCCATTTGGAGACATTTTCTGAGTGACTGACTTCTGATCTTTTCATTTTATCCAGGTTGAGGAAGAATATAAACAAATTCAAAATACACTAAAATAAGATCAGAATGAAAAAAGTTATTTATTAGACTTCTTTGAGACACACTGTACTCATGCCCACTTTTCATGTGCATGAACCACAAACACTTGAGCTCGTAGACTTTGCCTTAGCAGTATTTACAGAGCTTACCATTCTTTCCTGCCTAGGCAGGGGGTTGGACTCGATGATCTGTTGAGGTCCCTTCCGACCCCAGCATCTATGAATCTACCATAGCTCCTCCCTTCCTTGTGCTACATGCCAAGTATAACAGGTGGGCTGTGCTTCCTGCTCCTCAGTTCAGTATCAACCAGTGTCATATTGTATCAGACTCCAAGAAGAACAGGAAGAAGGGTAGGATTCATGTGCCTATGGACAGTATAACCTGAACTTCTGTCATAGATAAATAATCCATCTTTTCCTTCAAATGATTACCTGTATGCACCTCTCAACTGTGGCAACTCCAAAGCAGTGCTTACATTCCTCAAGTAGGTCACAAGATCCTAAGTGAGCAACAGCTGAAGGAGCACCTTACTAAATGCAGTATCTGCCTGGAAGATTTCTTCAATGGCACAGTATTTGATAAGTTATGTATTGAGTTCTGGGGGCTGCCCTGTAGATATCATTATGTAGAGATACTACAGCAGTTGCCCAGATCCTGGTGGAATGACTACCCATAGTAGTATCACCCAAGAAGTTTTCCAGTATAAACAAATTCTGATAGCCCAGCAAACAATATTTGGGTTAATATTGATGCATCCCTGGAGCACTTAACTGGGGAAACAGCCATAGTGATTTCCTTTGTAGTTAGGCAGTCTCTTCACACTGAGTTACCAACACATTTGTATGAACAGGGATTAAGGAAAAATACCGGCAAGCTGATTAGCTGACCAAGGTGAAGCCACTTCAGCTAGGAACTTGGGATAGGTTCTTAAGGATACAGTATGAGGAGCCACTATGAGGGCTTGCATCTTACCCTCCTTGCTGAAGTAACTGACATCACAAAAGTGGATATTATGGGAGGGTGAAGAAAGGAGATGCTGCCATGGGTTAATACAGCAAATCCCCTTCAAGGCATGAAAACCAAATAGGCCTCTCTGTGGAATGTCATCTTCCAAAAGCGAAAGACCTTGGTAAGGCCCTTAAGGAATCTCAGGACTACTGGGAGGTGGAAAAGCACATGCTGGCCATCATCCAGGAAGAAGTGAACCAAAATAGTGGCCATGCACACTTTACTGAACTAATTGCAAAGTCCATATTTAAATTTCAATAGGTAGCTAGAGTAGGACTCAACAGGAGAGATTTCTCATCTGGCATCAATTCAAGAGTCCACTTCACCAGATCACTATGTCTAGTCTTATTCTGCTGCAAATAAGGTTGTCTCTTGTCCGCATTGCAACTCTCCCTCTGGTGGTCACCTGGCATTCAGGATGTGAGAAACAGGGAGTGTAGGCTTCAGTGAAGCACTCTTCTGTTCTGGGTGAGCAGATCCAGGGATAGAGGCAGAGCGTTGAGGTGGTCTTGGTACCAGAACTGTCTCAGGTATGTGGGGGCTGGAAAGATCATTTGGGCTACATGCTGCCTTACCTTGCCAAACACTTGGAGAACTAAAGACATGAGCAAGAAGGAATACAGGATTCCTGGCCAAGAAATGAAGAAACCATATGAAAGGGTGCCAGGACAGAGAAATTCCCTGGAGAGGGATTGGTACTTCTTGCTGATCTCCAAGGTGAACAGATCTATTGACCTCCAGAAATTGCAGTCTTCACAGATAAACTGGAGAAGCAAGTCTTTAAACTTCTGCTCAGCATGTAGGGAGAAGAATCTGCTAAGACTGTCCATTTGGTGTTCTGGAAGCCTAGAGGTATATTTCTGCAGGAGTAGTTGATGGCAAATACACCAGTGCCAGGCATGAACTAATTTTCTACTGGTCTCCTTCTGAAGCCCTGGGGGAAACCTCTTTTTCAAGTCAGCCTTTGAACTATAATCCATTGTAAGCCTCTCCTAAATGAAGGAGATAGGCTGTCTCACTGATTAACTGGTGTTGGAGGATAAAGAACATGCAGCATAATCTGAATCACATGATTGGCGGCAAATCCTTTGGACAGAGATGGTGTCCAATCTCATTCTTTTTCCCAACTTGGGTTATAATTTACCTGCATATGCAACATTGTACAGGAATATGGGACTCTTAAATAGTTTAAGCATTTGGAGTGCTTGGTGGATATGGCCATTGCACTATTTGCGGAACAGTCAAATCCCAGATATTGGGAAGAAACCATAGTGAGTAGTCTAGGACTTCTGTGCTCTCAATCACAAAAAGAAAGGGGAGAAAGCCTGGGAAAGAAGCCAGAGGGGTAAAACATTTCTAAGATGGCGGCACCACATGGCACCAGACAAAATAAATTGGGAGGATAAGGGAGAGGAAAGCAGTTAAGCCTGAACAGGAGCCAAAGCCCAAACTTAAAAGTGAAAAGTAAAATAAAATAATGCTGAGAGAAAAGGATTTGTGTAGATATCTTTTAGTGGGTGATCTTTTATTGCATTGTTGGAATAGGCTTAGGAAGCCTGCGTTCAAATGATCATCCAAGTGTATTCCAAGTGTGAAGGTGGTCCAATAAAAGGTATCAACCACAAAAATTCTTGCCTCTTGCGTATTTCCTAGGCCATCATTGTTATAGCATCATTCCAACACTATAAAATAACATGTTTTGTTGGTTGTAGTGAAGGCAATGAAAAAAAAGGAGTAAAAATATAGAAGCTCCTTCAAAAGTTTATTAATTTTATTCTTATTGTGGCGTATAGAGTGCTGCATCTTGAGCTGCAGCTGCCGAGAGGACCTGAGGAATAAAAAGTATACATGGCCCTTTCTTCACTCAGTACAAAATATGAGACAGGACAGAGCCTTGATGTACTCCACACTAGTCACTAATGCAGAAAGTTTCTGAACCTGAGTGCTTGTGGCATACACACAAGCAAAGATGCACATATGAAAAATCATTCAAAGGAGAAAGTAAAAAAATCACCAATATTCTGAATTACTTATTAGTAACTGATTTTTCAAAAGACTGGGTATTAATAAATCATGTACCTAGCTACACAGATCAAGAACATTTAGAAACCTGTTTGGGTCTAATCAGAGAACTTGGTCCTTTAAATCATAACCCCCTCTTCAAAAACAACAGCTAGCAGAAAACAAGCTGAAATGAACGACAAGTATAGGGCTGAGTAGCCAACAGGTTTGGAGAGCTTTAAAAAACTTTAATCTTTGCCAAATAACTTAAAAAAAAAAAATATATATATATATATCCATGATCCTTGAGTCTTTCACTCAAAGAATTAAAATGAGAAGAAAAGACTGGCAGAAAGAAAGTCAAGAGCGACTCACTTAAAATGAAATCTGCACATAAGTTTAGTCAGAAATGCAGAATGATGTTTGAGAACCACTCAAAAACCAAAAACTTAACGCGAAGGTGTGCATCTTGCTCACCTTTTTAGAGGAAGATATTGCTATTAGATATGTCAATTTAAAGTGCAGCTGCAGTCTGCAAAGGAGCAAGGTAAAATGCTACTTTCTTACTTCAATATATTACTTCAAAACCAAAACAGATGAGGAAGAATCAGCAGTGTTTTGTTCCTAAGCGTTCATCTTTGCCAAGCTGTCTACCAAGCAGTGGACTAAAACTCTGGTAAAGATGCTGATTAGGTTTTGTCACATTTATGTTGTTTGAATAGTCCTGGGATGACTGACAGCCAATAACATATTTTGAAGTCTATCTGGGACTTTTAATTGGATGGGCTCTCTCTAACTGCAGCTTAGTAAAGATTTAAACAAACAAAAAACAATGATCTACAGAACTGTTAAAAGTTTAGGCCTCTACCAGAGAGCGAGTTTGTCCTTCTAACTGTGGGCAGAGCATATGATAATAGCAGTAAGAAAATGAAAGTAAGTTTGACTTTCAGTGGAAGTTCATCCCTTTTCACCTGATCTGAATTTGGCCCTTGAAGCCTTTCACCTCAAAGTCACTAAGTTTCACGTCAACTGAAACAGGTAGCAAAGGATATAATTCTAACCACAACCCAATCTGAAGACAAAATTCCCACAGACTTCAATGTGAACAGGATTTTATTCAAATGTTTTTTGCAGCATGATAAAATTGGTTACATTACATTAAATTACTGTTTCAGAATCAAGACTTTATATGATGAACAAACTAAAGCTGAAGTTGTTTATGAGGGAAACCTGTAACAGAACACCAAAGGCTAATCTGACTGTGCCAGCACTTCATTTTCAACACTGTACTCAAAAGCATTGAAAACTTCACTAAAAAAATCTACTAAGACTGAATCAATCAATGCATATTAAATATAAAGAGTTTTAAGCTTCATGATCTGCCTTGAAAAAATCTGGAGTACATGAAGTAGGTATCTTTTTGGTCCAGAGAATCAGAAGTCTCATTGCTAAATTAGTCACAAAGAAGATGCAATAAGATGCTTGACCCCACCTGCAAGCAAGCTGTAATTATGATCATGTTAGAGGGCATTATGGAGGGACAAAAAGATTGTTTTGTCCCCTCAATCATGTTAACTGGGCTTCTTAATTGGGGTGGGCTAAGCTGCAAGCTAGCATGGCTTCAGATGTTAGCTCACAGCAGTGGTCACCAAGCAATGGATCTCAATCCACCGGTAGATCTCAGAGCCTCTTGGAGTCGATCCAAGGCTGGGGTGCATGCTTGAGTGCATCCACGCATTCTCTCCAGCCCAGCAGGTCAGTCCATGGGGGAGGGAAGGGGTGGGAGCTAAATCGAGGACCCCGCAGTGAGGGACAGTGCTGCAGAGGCAGGAGCAGGGGTAAGTTGAGCGGGGCCCCAGCTGGGTGGGACTTACCTGCTGGGGAGGTGCACCCCCAAATAATTTTTCTTCCTCTACCTCAATCTGCTCCCCCCCTTTCCTCTCCGCAGACTTACCTGCTGGGCGTTTTGGGAGGGGGGGGGCAGTGGCACACAGTAGATCTTGGGTTGTTTTTAAATGCTAAAGGTGATCTCCTACTTTAAAAGGTTGGAGACCACTCACTTACAGCAAAACAAGGTGCTTCAATTGTGCTAATCGAAATTGAGCAAGAAAAAACATCTTTTTTTTCAGCTTGCATAAAGCAGAGCATGCATATATATATATGCAGGACCATAAAGTATTTTATGAAAACTTTTACCATATAGTTTAATGCCCTGCCATCTTTTTTATTGGAAATTGCCATAATTAAACTAACTTTCAAAGTTTCAAAATCAATCTGGCAAAGTAGCCAATTAAAAATTAAAATGCATAGGAAAAAAAATAGTTATAAACAGTCATCTAATGAAACACTGCTGTTCCAGAATCGAAGGCAATCAGAAAAATAGAACTATTAGCAAAGGTATTCTCAGATTCTACATTCTTGCCTTCGGCACCCTATGCACACACAGGGCAATGGAGTAGGGACCAACCTTTTTGGCAGGCAGGGCATAAGTTAGCCCCATACACTCTTTAAGTGCCACTCCTATTCCCTTCCTCTGCCCAACTGGCTGCTATGCTCTCTCTTCTCTATCCTGTGCTGCTACAAAATCCACTATTCTGCTTTCCACTCTCTACCCTGTGTTCATTCTCTGCCTGATTTGCTGCTCTGTTTTCTGCTCCCTGTCCTGTGTGCCCGTATGTTGACTGTCCCCACTTGGGGCACATGTGCCATAGGTTGGCCACCCCTGCAGTAAGGGAACTGCTAACATTTAGCTCTGCATCTGTCATTTACACAAACTCTTCTGAGTCCACTTTGTCTGGCATAAACCTCAGAAATTCTGTGATGGCAACTTCACAAATTATTATACTTCTATAAGAAGAAAAACAGTTAAACTTTCTCCTTGAAACAAATAATACTGTTCAAAATTCTATAGTTAAACTTTAGTAATAAATGGAATCTATTTGAACTTTCACTCTGGTATAGCTACTAGTAAGAAAAAAAGTGACTGGCAATTTGTACACTTATTTTTAGTGTCATTTTCAAGTTGTACATATTGTTCAAAATATTAATGCATTCATATTATACATTAAACAGTATAATAGAGTATTGAGCTCAAGAGAAGGAAAAAGCTACTATTTTTTAGTATTAAGCATTTGATATATAAGTATTGATTTTTACATATCCTTTCTCCTTAAATGCCTTTAATGAAGCACTTTATATAGTGTTGAAAATTAGGAGGTTATAATATACAATCTAGATGGTTCAAATACACAGATTTTCTATTGAAATCTCTGTCTGAGTGACAAATTTGATTTTACCTACCCAAATTCCATCTTACAAGTGAGATTACTTCTATGATATTACAGTGCACAAAAATCCTGGCTTGTAACAGATCATTTTCTAATGGGGTTTTTAAAATAAATTACTACTTACTCATCAAGAACATGAGGGTCCTCAGGGCTTTTATTTTCATATTCTAGAAGTTCAAGAAAACTCTGCATGTACCTGAAATATAAAGAAAGAACTAAGGTAACATTTTAAGAAAAAAGTAAGTAATTTAAAAGCCTAAGTCATTCTTGAAAATGTTACCTTAAAGCTGCAATTTTGTTTGTGGGGGGAGAGGATGTTAAGGGGGGGGGGGGGGGGGGGGAGGAAGAGACCGCAAAACATGTGTAGTACACAGAAAGAGCTTCCTGTAAAGACTACAACAACATAAAACATTCCAATCAAAGCAGCAAAAAACATTCGGCAATGGATGCGTTTCCTGTTCTTTCACCAGTGAAACTATTGAACAACTTCCATGTATTGACCCCATTACCCATAGTTGCTAGGGTCTCAGTGTTTGCACAAGGGTTGCAAGCAGATGTTCATTTCTACTGAAAGAAATAGCTTGCAGTAGAAAAACAGGCTGGGAGCTAGACTGGACATATGTTCCTCTATCCCCACAGTTGGAGAGTTTCACAGGCATGCCCTTGAGCCAGGGGCACTAGAGAGCTACTCCCTAGGCCACAGCGGCCCTTATGGAATCACATGAAATGGATAGCCTGTCTGTCCTCTCCCCTGCCTGGGAAGGGGGCTGACTGTCAAGTGAAAGTTGGCAACTGCTGAAAAGCAGCAGCTACCACAGACAGCCCCAAGAGGGTACCGGCCCTTGGAGAATGCCTCCCCCACCAGCATCCCACCAATCAACTGATTGGTAGGAGGGGGAGATTTTCCCATGGTGGGAACCCTTCAGTTCTGCTCCTAGGAGAATAGGAGTGACCCAGAGCGGTGCAAGGGAGAAGTGGGAAGGGCAGCACTCAGCTGCAGGCTGTCTTGCCCCGTGCTGCTCTGGGCTGACCCAGAGTAGTGCAGGGTGAGGTGGAGGCATTTCACTGCAGTGCATGGTGCCTGAGCCTTGTTGCTGCAGCAGAGCTGCCTGCCTTATAATGCACTGCTTTGGGTCAGCTGAACAGCACCTGTGGCAAGGGGAAGCCTGAGGGGCCAGAAGTCAGGAGCCAAGCTGGGGAAAACCTCCTGCATGCCTCACCCCCAGCTCTTCTGACTTCCCTTTGCCCCCCTCTCCCCCAACTCAGCTGAGCAACAGTGGTGTGATTTAAAAGTCAGAGGGGCTAAGAACCAGGCATGCAGAGGCTTTCCCCAACCTAGTTCCCAGCTTCCAGCTCTCCCTTGGCACCCGGCTGAGTGGTAAGGTGGTGATTTAAAAGCCAACAGCTGGAAGTGGGGCTCCAGAGACCCGCTCCCAGCTGCTGACTTTTAAACTACCACTTAGCTGGGCATCATGGGAAGGGCTGGGTCAGAGAGACTTTCCTGGAGTCCCCAACTCCCAGCTGCTGGCTTTAAAATTGCTGTTCTACTGCTCAGCTGGGCAGCAAGGAGAAGTTGGTGGGAGCCAGTAAAGCCACCTGCTTTCCTGAAATTGAAGACTGCTAGGTCTGGGGAACAGGGAGGGAGCAGTTCTTGTCATGGCATGGTCCGGATCCATTTGGTGCGTTTTGGCCCAAATGGACCCAGACTATGCCATGACAAACCTGCCAACATATCTCTACCACCCCCACAATTACTACTACACCCCACAACAGAACCATCACCATTCCCAGATCTTACAGCTGCACCTCCAGAAATGTAATATCTCTCATCAAATGCACCAAATGCGCTGATGGAAAATACGTAGGAGAAACCAAACAACAACTGCGCGCCAGAATGAGCGCACACTGGAAGTCTATTAAAGACAAGAAAACCCAATTACCGGTGGGGGCACATTTCTCAAGAAAACCACTCTCTCTCTCCAATCTCTCAGTTCTAATCCTCAAAGGGAATTTACAAAACACTTTTCACAGACAAACCTATGAACTTCACTTCATCAACCTCTTGGATACAAAAAATCATGGACTAAATATAGACATTGGATTTATGACGCATTATAACCTGCCTGATATCTAATTCCCCAGGTACCTTTCCACTATTTACCTGATACATTCATCCCCCTTCCGCCCCCAAGCCCATCTCTCACCCACTGACTCCTCAATTTACATATTCACTGACTGGCTTTCTTATATGCAGACAAGCCTCTGGCTTCTTTACTATTCATTAGATCCAGGAAGAGCACAGACCAACTGCAGAGGCTTCCTCAGCCTGCCGAAGGGTTTTTAAACCCGAAAGCTTGCTAAGAAATTTTTTTTCCAGCTATTTAGTTGGTCTAATAAAAGATATCAGATTTACCCAAAGAACCTTGTCTGTCTCAGTACTGTTAGGATTCAGCAGTTCTAAGCATGACCAGAAGCAAATACTCAAGTGCCTCCAGTGCTAGGTGGCAGCAGAACAGGGATTTTAAGGATGCACATTTTGGATTCTGTGGCCTTCAGTGACAGACAGCAATGCTTAGATGCACAAATCTTTTTGTGTGTCCAGCCTGAAATATCTCCTACTTACAACTATCTATGTCTTAATGCAAAGAGACATTGCAAATTCTGATGCCTGTGCCTAAGTAGCAAAAAGTAACTGAGGAGTGACTAAGGTTACTCTGCCCTTTCCGCTCACAGTTGGAAGCAAGAGTACACACAATGCACAGGCATGGCCCAGTCAGGAATCTATGCTCAGTACAGTAGGCTAAGGCCCAGCAGGACTGGAACATACTATATTTACTCAAATATAAGATGAGCTTTCCACCCCAATTACATGGGGAAAAAAGTTCCTTATCTTACACTTGCATACAAGGAAACCTTATTAAGTCCACCGTCTATCATTAAACTGCTCCCAAAAGTAATAATGGTATTCAACTATAAAGATGAAAAAATACAGCTAACACTGAGCATGTCTATAAAACACATGGTCCACATTGGGCAAACATATGTATGGAAACCGACTACAAAGATAGGTTAGTATAGTCCATCTGAATAAGATACGATACATGGTAGTGCCCACTGTGTTCAGTACATACCCTTCAGTATCAACTCTTGTTCAAAGTCATGGTGAGCCACTACCCTGAACACATTTTAAGTTCCTCTTCACTCCCACAGCTGAGCCGTGCCTTTCTTTCCCATTTCCAATCATTCACGTTTCTTCACCAGCCTTAAAAGTCTGGCAAACATCACCAAAAAGGGCCCAGTTTACCCAGAATCCTCTCAGCCTGCCACATATGATTAGTGTGGCTCCACCCTCCATGAGGTAGTGCCAGACAAGGTTGTCTTATGCCTCATGTACATATAAATTTTTGGAGGATCCCAAGGTTCATAACAAGAGCACCTAGGTCCAGTCATAAGTAGGGGACTAATTTGCACATCAGTCCTTGGTGGGGTGCTTTCCTGAGTACACACTGAGCAGCGCTGAGCTATGGGATTACTATGGCTTGAATCACTGTTGACTCTGCTGGGTCCCAGCCCAATGAACTATATGATAAATCATCATGAACCTTTTGGCTTTGGATTAATATCATGCATAGTTTGTACTATATATAAGTAGGGACCTACTGAATTCTAGGCAGCTGCCCACCCGTTTTGCAGGCATAATGCAGGGCCCAGAGGGCAGAACGCAGGGCTCAGCAGCCATTTCATGGATGGACTGGGGCAGGGCCCCTCCATGCCTCTGGCCAAGCGACCTCAGTGGACCCATCCCTCACTACTGATTGGCTATGAGGGCTACCTGTCATACAGCCCTGCCCCACACTGCTGATTGACTGCAGGGGCTGTCTCATGTGACCCTGACCCCTTGCCACTCATTGGGGGAGAGGGGCAGGGACACATAACAGGTAGCCCTCACTTCCAATCAGCACTGAGGGGCAGGGGCAACAGCCATATTGCCAACAGCCCTTCCCCCACTTGTACCCCGACTCCATCCCCTGGAGGGCTACCATAGCACCCTGACGACAGCTGGCTCCCTCTGGGGAGCCAGCATTTTATTTTCAGTAACTTTTCTTTATTTTTCTCCCTGCAGATTTTTGGGGCAATGCCAGATTTTGTAAAATCCGCAAAATCATGATTTCAGTAGGTCTCTACATATAAGTAGGTAAAAAAAGTGTTGCTTAAACGTGTGTTTCTGGAATACCTATGCTAAAATTTGCAGCAGTTTTTTTTAAAAAGGTAAACTGCATCCATTTTGGATGAACTAAGACTATGGGTACCCATAGTACAAAGTTGGTGTTTTCTAATTTTTTCCTCACTTCCATGGGTTTAGGAAATAATCTGAGAGCATAATCTAAGAGTAAGTGGAGGGAGGGAAATGGGCTGCAGAGGAAAAAGGGTGGGAGGGCAAAGGATAAGTTCAGCTGCAACTTGTTCATGCCATATTGAGTTTAAATCACTTAAGACAGTCAGTAGTATCTGATCTGAGTACTTCTACATAATTTTGCTTATTAATTATTCTTCAACATGGACAGCATGTAGAATTGTATCTTGTGAAAAACAGGAAAACTAGGACTTAAATACAAATAATAAGACAGTTTTCAGACACTTCTCAAAACTAAATGGTTATGGAACAGATACTAGGACCTGGCATTAGCTCAAATACCTATCAGCTGAAAAGATGAACATATGAAATCAGTTGTGGAAACTGCAGGATTTTTCACGGTTTCCATGGAACCTACCAAATCCAAGCTGTCATTTTAAATCTTTAAAAGCACAAGCTCTAAAAATGGATTATGCTTTGCCAGTTGTCATTTAAAAAAAAAATGATAGCGAGAAAAGTGAGAAAATTACAAGTATTTAAACCTAGTTTAGGGACTTATTCCTTATGGCAAAGTACAGACTTTGGGGACAGTGTGGGGGGGTACATAGATTCAAAATGGCTGCCTGGTATCAGGTGAGTCAGAATGGGGGGGGGGAGGTATATGGGGGATCACGGGTCCCCCAGAAGATGGGGGCGAAGACACAACCCGTAGGTGTCATCGTTGCTCCCAAGGGGTGGGGGGGCATTGTTGCTCCCCACGGGTGGGATTGGGGGAGCAGGCACAACCCATGGGTGGGGTGGGGAGATGAGCATGACCTGTGAAAGGTGAGAGGGCAGGCACGACCTGTTGGTAGGGTTGGGGGGGACAGACATGGCCCGCAAGAGGTGGGGTGGGGTCCCCCCCAGCAAAGCTAAACCTCCATCCCTCCCTCCCCCGACCGGAACTTACTTGCTCAGCTCTGGCAGCAGCAAACGCTGATAAAAGCAGCTGCACCCAGCACAGCTTTTGTGGGATTGGGGTTGAGAGAGGGATGGGAGCAACAGGCCAGGGGGCAAAAAAATAGCCCAGTGCAGAGGAAGTGGGGAGTGAAAAGAGCTGGGTTTTCCCAGCCCCGGGAAGTGGACAGAACTTCCATGCACAGATTTGACCTAAATCAAATTAATATGACACTACATAAATCCGGATTTATCTTAAACTGGGTTCTGCAATGTTTAGACCAGTTTGTGTACATGGAACTTCTGTTCAGTTACAGGTTTAGACTGACTGCCAGTCACTGAGACCGGGCCTGTAAGTGAAAGGTCAGCACTGGGACATGCTAAGTTTAAACTGGGCAGCCATTTTGGAACCAATTTAACCTCTCAAATGTCTGTACTTAGCCTATGAGTCTTTACTGCTATACTTTATTAAGTGTAAAGCTATAAGCCTTTTTTTTTTTTTTATAAAGAGAAAAGACAGGTCCTGTTACAACTATTGATTTAGCATTATAAAAATTTTTCATTATGATTACTTATGAACCTACTTTCTGGGTACCTAATAAACAAAGTGTGTTTATCTATTCAAATTGTATTAGTTTAGTGTCATACAGCAGAAAATAAGGCTGGAAGGCAGGTATAATAGGTCAACTGAAGAAATAATTATGTTATGTTATAAAACACAAAAATTGGTTCAAATTACAACTGAACTATATTTTTTCTCTATATAAATACCTTGTAAATAAAACAGTATTTGAATGGAAAAAACTACAACTGATTTTTAATGCACTTCTTACTTACCAACTCTGAACTAGCCCAACCGAGGGCCTGTTTAGCAAGTTATCAGGTAACAAATTAACTTCTCTCATGGTGTTAGCTAGTCGCACAGGAAGTTCCTTCCGTAGGAACATATATGATGTCTTCTCACAGGCATTATCACGTCCTGTAAAGGGGGTGGAAATACAGAATTTTATTACTGTTGACTTGAATTTAGATTTTCCAGTTCTAGAATGAAATAAAATTTATTTTAGAAATGAAGAAATGTAAGCACCAGTAAGTAGCCCTACCACCTCCCCTTTTCACTTTCAAAATACTCATTTATCTTTGCTTCTACATGTTAAGGCCCTTACCAAAGCCCTTTTTATATTTTCCAGCTTGATTTGCCTCTTAATTCCTGCCTCCCTTTTATTTCCCCAGGTTCTACAGACCTTAGTTCCTTTTCTCTAATTCTCTACCCTTCCTCTTCTCTTAAGATATGACTCCTACATATTTAATGTCTCCAGGCCTGCAAATTCATTCCTCTTAGTCCCCACTGCGAAAGCCGCACATGATGGGGCAGGCAGCCCAGCCCCATCTCTCTTGCTCTCCCACCCCACCCACCACAAGCCCACACCCTCCCAGAGCTCCCACCCAATCGCATACCCCAATACCCCTCCACACCCACACCGCCCGCCACACACACACCACCACTCCCCAACCACATTGGCCGACGTACACCCCCTTACCACCCAACAGGACTGTATTTTGAGCTATTAGGCAATTGCTGCTAGATACACTATGCAAGCACACATAAATCAAGACAAAAATATTTTAAAATAAAATTAAAATAAGTTATAGTAGACGTTTTATTTTTTAGTATATGATTTGGGGAGGGGGTTTCAGTTTCAAGATAGCAGCACCCTCCCTCACAAAAGGAGTATTTTGGGGGCAAGGGCAGGGACTTCTGGTGACAAAGGTCAGAGGTTAGAAGTGGGACTTCTGGTCCCAAGATGGTGACCAGGGGCTGGGACACCCGTCAAGGGGCAGGGCTACCCTTGCGGCCCACTACAGCTCGCCAAAACTTGTTAAGCGCCCATGCACCCAAAATAATTGCCCGCCCCTGGCCTAGCAGCACCTGGTATCATAGTTACTTCTAGAAATTTCACAAGATCAGTACCTATATTTTTAATGTACTTTACCCTTTTTTCTGTTAATCAGATTTCTTTCCCATATTCCTAATTACCACATTAATACAAGAGTACCTCTGCTTCTCTGACATGTAGATCTCAGATGCTTCCACTTATGACCATCTAGGACATGTTACAAGCTATTTTTCTACAATGCTCAGCTACACACTTCTATCAATTATATATTGATATAATTTCAGTTATATCAGCTCATATCAGTTATATGATCCAGACAACAATGATGTTAAACAAGTCTCTCCTGTAAAACAGGAAAACTATCAATTGTAACCGCATTTTATACTTCACATAAATTATAGTAGGGTTGAAGTGTTGTAGTCATGACAGTTCATGCATCATACAAATGATAAGGATTTCTGCAATACCTTTTATTGGACCAACTGTGTAGTTGGAAGAGCTCTCAGACAAGCTTTTAGGCATCAAGTGCCCTTCCTCTCCCCGGTGCCCATAAGTCTGTCCTACAGCTCCCCCAACTATATAGCTGGCTCAATAAAAGATATCTCCAAAATCCTTGCCTCTCATACAATTAAGAAATATTAAGATGTTGACCAAGAAGACGGGAATGTGCAAACAAACTAAAAAAAAGGAGGTAATGAGGTAAAAGTGAATGCGCAGGAACAGGATAAAGACAGGATAACAACTGGCTGATGTTTCATGCCACAGTTTACTAACCCAGCAATTGCTTGGTCCTAATTCAGCAGCAGGGAAAAAGGGGAGAGCCAGAGCAACAGTATTTATATCAGTTCTGGGACCAAATCAGAGCATACTTCAGAGATTAGTTTTCTCAGAACCTCACTCCAGTTTTAAAAGTTTCAACTATGACTCCTATTTTCAAGACAGGGCTTTATCTAACACTATTTTCCCTACCTTTCCAAGACTGTATTAGCAGTTGGGTTTAACATGCAACTCTATCATATTAGTTTGGAAAAAACACTATATGTGCTGCAGCTACTGCCACTTTATCTCATCCATCATGGCAACAATATCTAAGAAACCACTAGTACCATATATACTCAAATATAAGATGACCCCCCAATAACTGGATTCTATATATGGAAAAATTGTAAATTCTAATATTATAAAAGTCATAATCTGTCTGTCTGACCATAATGCTTTATTCGCATTCTGACTGGCTGGCTGAAACAACCAGTGTGACTACTGCACTGGAACAGGAAGTGGTGGTGCAGTGGAGTGCCACCATGATGGCGGGGACCCAGGGGATGGAGGGGGTGGCAGTCATGGAGCAGGATGGTGGGGCCTGCAGGCAACAATGATGGAGCAGAGTGGGGGGACGAGGCCTACAGAGCTGGCCTTGCCCCCCTCCCCTTGCTCCTTGGACGTGGCAGTGGTGGTGCAGGGGGGAGCAGGGTTGGGACACCGCAGGAGCAGGGGTGAGGCCACCAACACTGGCCTCAGCCCACCTCTCCCCCCTTCTGTCATCACCGCTTGCAGGGCCGACGCAGGCCGATGTGGCAGTGGTTGGGGGAGGAGCAAACCCAATGCCGGGGGGGGGGAAAAGGAGTGGGCCCGAGGCGGGTGGGAGAAGCCAGCCCAGACCGGGGGGGGGGGGGATGGGGGGACACAGGGCTCCATCCCCACATGCTCCCCCCGCCCGTATGGGGAGAGCCTGGTGGCCTGCCTGCCAATTTAGGTCTCTGTACTCCTTCTGCAGGTCCTTGTGGAAGATTCACCCCCACACAGCCTGACACTTCATCTCCTTTTAGGAGTACTGTGACCCCCGCTGCCTGGTTGTCACTGGCACCTGAATGGAAAGAGGGGCTGTGTTGCCACCTCTTCTAGGAACAGTAACAACCAACAGGTATCTAGGATGCCCCAACAAGAATCATGCTGTAAGGAGGCAGAAATTGGAACAGAGACAGCCAGGGCAAAGCCTACAGCCTTCTTTATTGTCTGTAGTGCAGTAGCACTAGTAGAGGTCACAACCTGGTATCAGGGTCTGCTGGTACCCAGCAATATGTATCCTATAAAATGCTTTCAGTTTAGCATCTGATGAAGTAAGATGCTGCTCACAAAAGTGAACACATCTCTGATTTAGTTAGTTTAGACAAGGGGTGGGCAAAATGCGGCCTGAGGGCTGGATGTGGCCCACCAGGCCATTCTGTCTGGCCCGCAGGGCCCCTAAAAAATTTAGAAACTTAATATTAATCTGCCCTGGGCTGCCTGTCATGTGGCCCTCAATGGCTTGCCGAAACTCAGTAAGCAGCCCTCTGCCCACCCCTGGTTTAGACAATGCAAATCTACCCTGCCTTCTACTGTATTTTCTTGCCAATGCCCTGGTATCAGCAGAGTTTAAGGGAAGTGTTTAATTTCCATAAATTTATTCTACAGAGGAACTACCATCTCCTTCCTCCCTCACATGCTCCCCACAGAGATGAGCTTTTATAACCCTATTTCCCTCAAAAGGTTAACAGCTTTATTTATCCCTTTTGATCTCTTCAACTCATCTTCATCTTTCTCAGCAGTGTTCTCTCCTTCCCTCCCCTTTGCCCTATCCTTTATATTTTAATGATTTTATTCCTTTCTAATCATTACCCACTATACTCTATGGGCGCAGCTCCATGAACGGGAATGTGCATTTCCCCAAGGACAAATAGCAGCGGCATATATTTGTGTCACTGCTACTTGACCCTGGGCATGCCTCTGCATGAGTGCTCTGGCATGAGGCAAATTGTCCCAGGTGGGGAAGGAGAGGCTGGGGCCAGCACCTGGGCTGGCCCTAGAAGCTTTACCTAGGGTCCTGGGTGCTCCCTGACCTCCAGCAGCAGTGATATGGGCACGTGCAGCCTGGCCAGCAGCTGAAGCATAGCTCTGCCCAGTCAGGCTCCTGTTTTGGGCAGTACATGCTGAAACTACATGTGCCATGCTGCCTTTCCCCCCCCCACAGTGGTTGTTTTTTTGTTTAGATACTGGGATTTCCTGGGATTTAATTTTGCTGCTGTGCTGTAAATATCAAGTGCAACAAACAGATCCACACACGCCACATGTTTCACAGTGCCTCAAAAGACTTTGAGGCACTGTAAACCACACACTCCTGCTCATGTGGACATGGACTGTGTATCCATTCATAGCATCTGATGAAATCTGGTACCTCTCAACAAGCTAGGCTATAAGGTGCTGCCTTGCCTTGACTCCTGCCTAACACCGCTAACTACCTCTCTTTGCAGAGAATCTGAAGTGGCTTGGGAGAGGCCTTAGTTTAGGACAATTATTTTCAATCAGGGTGCCTTGAGATACAAGACAATTCTATCATTCTTAGGGCCCTGCTGCACATTCAAATTAAAGTTGGATAGAAACCAGCTATAGAGCTATTACACTTTCACACACACTAACTTTATAGCTGGTTGGCTCTTTTTATAACAGGATAAGTCATTTTTATTGTGTGATAATTACTTTGCACTTGTGGCTGGTCTAAATCTACTGCATGATTAACTAATGAACTGCATAACAGATGTTACATGACCAAACATGATTCATGAGATAAAGTCCAGATGAGCATGCACATGTGGTTTGTGGCGCTGCAAACCACATGTACTGCATGTACTGCTGGCATTTTCCAAGGAGGTGTCTTAAGTCTATAAAGGTTAAAGACTCTGGCTTAGATGGCAGTGCTCTGGCCAAGGATAAATGAATACAAATTGGCAAAAGGGTCTTCTTTTATTTTACAAGTCTTTCAGTGGAGATTATAAACTCCCACACTATTAAAAATTGCTTCTCGTGTTTATACAAAGCAATAATCTTAGAACTCATATTTTTCTTTTTGTTTGTTTTACTGATGAGGGCTTTTCAGATCAGGATCTATAATCTGTGGACATCTAATTGCATTCAATTTAGTCTTTTTTTTACATACAGACCATTTGTTTTCACAATATGGGCAGGGGAAGGAGAGATTAACAACATGGCTTTTTTCCCCCCTCAAAATCTAGGTTAAGTAGAATCTGCTGCACTTTCATAATTTGAAGTATATATCTAGGGTCTCCTAGAGAAAAAAAATATTATAAGAAATGATTTATAGTCATTTTCTCTAATATTAGGAGCCTTCTCACTAGTACTTCTGTTGTTGAAGCATTCCCTTAACAACTGTCTTTTTCCAATACTCATTCCTATAGTACTAGCACTTCTGTTCTAGAAATGCTGCTATGATTATACAATCAGCATTCTGATACAAGGATTACAACTTAGATTCACTTAAAACCATACATACAAGCTTCTACTGGATAAAAAAACTAATATAAATTCTTCTCAACACTATTTCTACTTCAGCATTAGTTAAAATCCTATTTGGGGGATTAATACAGAGACTCTAGACCGGGGTGGCCAACCCATAGCGCCGGAGTCCAAACTGAGTAATGTGTTCGCCGTGAGCAGTCGCATCACATTACATGACATAACAGCTATGGAAGCTGGTCATTGTGTGCTCGTGCAAAGATTCAAGGAGACTCAAACTTCTGAAGAGCCGCAGGTTGGCCACCCCTGCTCTAGACCATCAAAACTATTATTTGCAACGATACTTTAATACATATTGTCACACCATTTTCCTTTGTTAAGTTTTATTACAATAACCTGGCAGACCTAAATCTAAGTCCATCTTCTAAGTAGGTTAGCTCCTCAGTAATTCTTCCAAAGTAACAGTAACTCTTAAAACCAAGCCTGTTTCTTATTCTCAACTAATATCTTTATTTAGCTGAATATCCTCTCCTACATTTCTTCCAGTATAAAAACATATGTAATCTCCCATGCCTTTTAGCTGGGCATCAAGTATGGGGGTTCCTCTCTGACCTCGCCATTGCTTTTGGGAAGAAACAGTTCTGTTAGTAGGGTCGGTCCACCAGGAGGTCTCACCTGCCATATCTTTGATGAAAAATAATTTTAATTGGGAAGATGTTCGGTCCCATCCCTCCTGGCACCTCCCTTTGGTGATCCTAACTGTTCTTCCTGTTTGGGGCTCCACCTCCCCTATATCTCACCTAACGCCAACCAAAGATGTTGTCACTTGTATTGTCAGAGTTGATATACTGTATGCTTTGGTGCTCCGGCTCTCTGAATTTATGGCCGTAGGATTGGGACGGTGTTTTTAACCCAAGTGCTCCCTACTGCCCCATTAGCCTCGTCTACGCGTCGCTCTGATCTGGTGCCGTTCTGTCCCCCAGCGTGTCACTCTCTCTTCAGGCTTGGCACTTGCCGTGGGTCAGTTGTGTATGGATTCGTGACCTACTTGGTCCTGCTGGGCTCCATAGATTCAGAGATGTTAGGATCGGAAGGGACCTCAATAGATCATCGAGTCCGACCCCCTGCATAAGCAGGAAAGAGTGCTGGGTCTAGATGACCCCAGCTAGATGCTTATCTAACCTCCTCTTGAAGACCCCCAGGGTAGGGGAGAGCACTACCGCCCTTGGGAGCCCGTTCCAGATCTTGGCCACTAACTATGAAGAAGTTCTTCCTAATGTCCAGTCTAAATCTGCTCTCTGCTAGCTTGTGGCCATTATTTCTTGTAACCCCCGGGGGCGCCCAGGTGAATAAAAACTCACCAATTCCCTTCTGTGCCCCCGTGATGAACTTATAGGCAGCCACAAGGTCGCCTCTCAACCTTCTCTTGCGGAGGCTGAAAAGGTCCAGTTTCTCTAGTCTCTCCTCGTAGGGCTTGGTCTGCAGGCCCTTAACCATACGAGTGGCCCTTCTCTGGACCCTCTCCAGGTTATCCGCATCCCTCTTGAAGTGCGGCGCCCAGAATTGCACGCAGTACTCCAACTGAGGTCTGACCAGCGCCCGATAGAGGGGAAGTATCACCTCTTTGGATCTATCCGTCACGCATCTGCTGATGCACGATAAAGTGCCATTGGCTTTTCTGATAGCTTCGTCACACTGCCGACTCATGTTCATCTTAGAGTGCACTAGGACTCCAAGATCCCTTTCCACTTCCGTGCCACCCAGCAGGTCATTCCCTAGGCTGTAGGTGTGCTGGACATTTTTCTTCCCTAGGTGCAGCACTTTGCATTTCTCCGTTGAACTGCATTCTGTTGTTTTCTGCCCACTTGTCCAACCTGTCCAGGTCTGCTTGCAGCTGTTTCCTGCCCTCCGGCATGTCCAGTCCACGCTGTGGTCATCCATTATCCACAGAGACTCTATAGGTAAGTCCTCAGGCTCTCTCTGGCCCTAACTTCTCATAGAAACCCCTTCCTAGGGCAGCCACCAGGTCCCCTCACTGGGACTAGGTTTCTGCTCTGGCCCCTCCACACCGGTTGGAGACCTCACTTAAGGTCTCTCCTGCTGGTCTTCCACCGGGTCTTTTATCCTGGCTCCAGGGGCTTGGAAGACTAATCTGTCCCGGCACGCCACCATAAAGCATGCCCACGCCGACAGGAGAGCCAGTCTCGGCTCCTTCTGGCTTGGCTGTTTTGTTTTTCCTTTTCTTTTTCCTGCGGCAGCTCCTCCTGCTGCAGTTTCACTTTCGCCACGCTCTGCTTCCGGTGCGGCGTCCTGCCGTCTCTGCTCCTCACCCGGCAGAGGTAAATTTTTTTCACACCATAAGAGAAAAATAATCAACCGGGGAATATAATGAAAGAAGTATTTTAAAGAAATAATTAATCAACAATTAAGAAACCCAAACAATCTTTGTTTCTGAACTTTACAATAGTTCTCTCAGGCCTTGGAACAACTGAAATCAATGAGGTAACACAAGAAATAAGTAACAGTGTAAGGTGTTTATGTTCATGTCAGGCACTGGACTTTTATAAACAGCCACTGACTTATCACATAATATCTAAACTGGAAATTTGTGGTTCCCATTATACATGGAAACTGCCATCCATAACCACTGTCCAAATCAATGATCTAGAATAAATATAAATAAACAATCAACAAATCCATGAGGACCAGTTCTGCACTTAGCAGCAAAAGAGAAATTTAATTTAAACTGCAGAAGTAAGGACATAATAGTACTGTATTTAACCAATCCTAATTTTTAAAATGATGGAAAAGTGAGTTTTTAGCAGTCTAATTTAGAAAAACTAAAACACACCTCAATTTGTAATTTCAACTAGAAAATGTAATTGACTAAAATTGACTGAATGTCATTTTGTACTCAATATTCAGACTTTAAAAAAAATCACTTAAAGTTTTAAGTTACAAGTCTGACATTAACCTTTCTTTTCCTATAAATTCAAATGTATTTAGCTTGTACTAGAAAAAGAGGTGGGGAGGAAAGAAAGGGAGGAACAACAAAGACAGATGCACTACAAACACACCTTTATTCTCATCACACACTCTATGAATAAGGGTGAGATGCAGAGATCTACTAGTTCTAATATCCTAGGGATTTAATCTTTTCAGTTCAGAAACTATGGATATTACTTTCTTTGTGACCGACCACACTGTTGCCCCTGTATAAACACATCCTATTCTGTGAATGCAAAGAAAACTATACCAAGACATTTAATGTGATTTTATTTAACCTACAAAAAATTAAAAATTCTAGCACTCTGCTTTCATTTATTGTATTTCACTTTGTATCTAAAATCAACTGGACACAAGTCAGAATTTAAAAATTAACCATCAAGTAAATATGAAATTTCATCATTTTCACCATATTAATGTGTGAATATATTAAGCTTTATAATTATTTATACATATATATTACGTGCCTCATAGTTAGAAAAAAAATGGATACAGCCTTTGAACTAAATTTGATAAGTAGGTGCAATTCAACAGGTTACCATGGAATGAGAATCCAATTAAAAAGAAAAGAACTAAAAAGTATGATTATGAAACCAGATTAAAGTGGATTATTTAAAATCAAGGTTTCTTGTTTGCTTTTTTTAAAAATCAATTATATTTGGTAATCTAAAGCTACTTTACTTTAAAAATAAATACATTTTGCTTTCTGAAATACATACAGAAGGGTGAAAAACAAAAATAATTCACCTCGAAAAGTATTACAGATTATTTTTGCCCATTTGCAGACTTGCTCTTAGAAAGTGAACAGTTTATATTTTTCAAAAACCAATTTAGGGCAAGTACCAGGAAACAAGTTCTGAAATAAAAACCCTGACATTCACACAAAAAAATCAAGGTAATAAAGCTACATGACAAAGGAAAAATTGCAGTGGTTAGTCTGTGACAAAGCTGACTGGTTTATTTCTACAGTTTAAAAACCGTCCGTTGGCCAAAAATGTTCCTTCCCTTTTAGTTTCATTTTTAGAGTGAATGTTGAAACATTTGCCCCTTTACTGTAGAAACAGTTTATGTTCTGTTTTTGAAGCCAAGGTTCAGTTAACATTGTAAAGGCAGTCTTTTATAGCACTCTAATGCAGTGCTAAATGGGAGGTGGGGGGAAAGCCAGGGAAGAAAATGAGTTCCTCACCTGCCAAAAGGTTGACTCCATAGCAACAGGTACACCAAAACCTTGTGCCATAGGTACTAAAGCCTGTATAGAAAACCATTTCTAAGTGGCACCCTTCCAGAGAAGGTTATTTTACCATTCTGCAGGAATCAACTAATTTTCTTATTATACACCACCTACTGAGTGGTCAGAAATAGAGAGAAATAAGTTCCTACTGAGAAATTGGGGCAGTGGGATGCCTACAGGTATAAAGACTGAACTAGTGATCAACATTACCCAAAAGTAACCAGCACTGTTTCTAACTGACAATTGTGGAAATTATTTAGTAGTAGTAGGCAACTGTTGATCCTTCTGGATCATGGTGTATCTGTGAGAGGTCACCCAGACCTTTAATACAGATGCATAGGCAGGAATATGGAGGAGTGGAGGCTGCCCAGACCTTCTATCTCCATCAGACTATTGACCATTGAGACAAAATCCAAAGCCAGCATGAATCCAGACATTTGGTGCCTCAATGGCTGTAGTTATGCACACATCCAGAAATTGAAGCCAGGTAACTGACATGGCAGATAAGGATTCTACCACTGAACCACAACAGCAGGTGGGAAATTATTTAGTAATAAAATAGTATATTAGAGGAGAGTCAGAAAGTTTTATTATAGATATAAAACAGATCATATGGTCGAAGAATTAAAAAGTAGGGCTGTGCGAAATTTCTGCAGCTGTTTCGTTTCAGACCATTTCGGAGACCAAAACATCAAATCTGCAATTAAACGAAACCATCCGAAATGTTTTAGAAATGTTTTGGAGGACCCCCAGGAAGAGTCCAGCACAGCCCTGCAGTCCTCCTTTTAAAGTGCCGGGAGGCTGGGGCTGGGCTGGGGTTGGGGCCAGGCAGGGCAGCCATGGGGGCTCCTCCTGCAGCTTCCCCCAATAGGGCAGAGACAGGCACAGCCAGAGGAGCTTCAGGAGAAGCCCCCATGGCTGCCCTGCCCAGCCCCAATCTCCCAGCACTTTAAAAAAATAAACAAAAAGGCCCCATGCTCACTGGCTGCAGCAGCAGCGATCAGGGCCTCTGAGGGCTGGTGGCAGAGCATCCCCCCCTCCCCAGCACAGAGCAGTGGGGGGCAGCGGGGATCGCCCCCCCCACTTGGCACCCGTGCGGCAGCTGCCCCATGACATGGGTGCAGCACGGCTCAGAAGGGCGCTGCGTGCTGTCTGGGAGCTGGGGCGGCTCCATCTGTCAGCTGGAGCGTGGCACCGCTCAGCCCTAGCAGCCCCAGCTCCCAGACAGTGTGCAGTGTCCTGCCAAGCCATGGTGCACACACGCCATGGGGCAGCCGCTGCGCGGGTGCCAAGCAGGGGGGACAATCCCCACTGCCCCCCACTACATGGGGGGCTCTGCCACGACCCCTCAGAGGTCCTGATCACTGCTATTGCAGCCAGTGAGTTCAGGGCTTTTGGGGATTTTTTTAAGTGCCAGGATGCTGGGGCTGGGTGGGGGATGGGGCGAGACAGGGCAGCCATGGGATGGCTTTTCCCGTGGCTCCCCCTGCCCTGGGAGAGGCAAGCACAGGAAGAGGAGTTGCGTGAGAACCTGCAGCCACCTGGCTGTGCCTGCCTCTCCCCAGCCGATCCGAATCAGGGCCGAAACAGCATCGAAACTCCAAAACAGATTTGGCTGAAATCAAAACGGAACAGTGATATGAAACACCAAAACAAATCACTGTCCTCCGAAACAGCTGAATCCAAAACCGAAACAAAACATAGCCATTTCGGACAGCCCTATTAAAAAGCCTAGTTCGGTTCAATATGTAAGCTGTGCAGCTCAAGCCACATATGAACTTTCATATCCTTAAAGGCATGCCCTTAAATAAGTATTCACTTAAGTCCCAGAAAGTTTTAGTTCTTCAAATGCCAGATAATAATTAATTAATAATCCTCAAAACAAATTACTTTTCTCATTTTTTCATTAAATGATTTCAGTGGTGAATATATTATAAAGAAGTGCAACATATGGAACATCATAAATACTTAGCCTGAATGCCATACTTAACTCTCTATTATGATGTATAGCCTTGATAAAAGGAAATCCATTTAAAGCATTCAGAAATCCAAATACAAAGTTATTTCTATAGAATCAATGCTATTCCTCTCAAAAAGTTTGCCAAATGAAGTCCTTTCCTCCTTCCAACTTCCTAGTTGCAAATATATCCTTTCTGTTTCTAAATGTTTCCTACAAAGGAATCTTTTGGAACAAGAATTATATTCTAAATGAACAGTTTTTTAAAACTACCTTTTATTAGAATCCATTGTTCTTTATTAAATATTTCCCCCCCAAAAAACCCAGTTTTTTTTAGTTCCCACTTTTAACTAAAAATATACTATTCTACTGGATTCACATAGTGTGCATGATTTTAATCAAGTCATTTTTCAGATAAGCAAAAAGCATTCACTTGAGATAACTCCGTAAAAAATTACCCACAGACACTTGAAAGCAATCGAGGTACTACAGACTTTATCCAACAGGATGTATTTTAGTTGAGTCGTTAGGACTGACTCACTGATGAGTCGTCCCCCATCACCATACTTCCCACCCTTCCCTAGGAGTAGAATATTCCACAATAATTGCTAAACAACCCAGTTAACTTCAAGTCTGTGTTTTACTTGTAATGAGCTATCAGTATTTCACTCTAGTCAAGAAAGAGACTGCAAATGTCTTTTGGGACCATGACCAACACAACTGTCTGTAAAATTAAAGAGTGCTACAAGGTATGTTACAAACGCTACAAATCATGTTCAGTCAGCCCAGAAAATGTTAAAAGCATTGCAATGCATATAATAACTAAGATTTGCAATTTGAAAAACCCTCAAGTACACTATAACTAGCACAATCAAGGTCACACTTTTTAAGGCAGTCCATTATAATCAGTTGAACAGCACACTGTTCAAAAGCTTTTCACAGATAATGTACGTTGGCAGGATAGTACCCAATCAGGCTCTAACACAAGAATTTGATGCTTACTTTTTTGCTCATTTAAGGCATGTCAGTCAATGGGTCATTATAGCCTATTTGTATCAGAAATTGTTTTAGGGCCCATCCTGCAAATACTTAAGCATCTTTTTTTATTTTTTTTTACTCATGGGTTTTCTCCACTTCAACTACAAGTGTGCATATTTTGCAAGTTATATTAGTCAAATAATGATATTAAATTGTTGCTTTCTGAAAAATACAGTGAAGATTTAAGACCAAAGGCCTACCTTGTCACATACACGTATTACATTAAAAAATTAATATTTGACTTCTTCACATAGGCATCTAACTGGGTTTTCCATTTGTAACCACCTGAAAGCTACAGCTGAGTTTCTTCCCGATTGTCTTATAAACGGGGACAAAGAAGCCTTATTCCACAATGACACATCAGGCTTGGCCCCAACCCACAGATTGCTGAGCATGACTCTTGGCCATCCACCAAAAGCCATCTCCCCCACAGTAGAAAAACATTACTGGTAATTGAGCTAACATTAATAGCAATTCAAATTAAAATCTGCACACACAGGTGCAAGAAGTATGCTGTCTCACTGGTTGCTCACTGGCTTCTCCCTGCCAGCCCTAGCCCCAGCCCGCTCTCCCTCTCAGCATCCACACACTGTCACTGAGACACGGACCTATTTGTTTCCTCAGAAGAATCGTGGGACAGTGCCCACCAAGTAAACTATTAGTCTCACTTAAGTAGACAGGATACTGAGACGGTAACGACTAATTGCTTGGTATAACTAAAAACATAACAGGGACAGGAGCGAAGGTTAAACATTTGTAGCTAGTGCACCAAGAGGCAACACTGAGCAGAACATGCTCAACACCACCCCTGAATGAGTCCAAGGAGCCAGTGGACACTGCCCACTGAAACTCTCCTCAGAGATAAGATTGAACCAGGGACAGGAAAGCAGCCCTGCAGTCCTTGGGGAATCTCCTGGCCACAGCCTCTTTCCTGGCGAGATATAATGGCTAGCTTGGCCAGGGCCAGACGAAGGTTGACTAGGAGGCCCTGAAACTTGGTGGGGCTGCAGATGGGGAATGCATAAATTAACAGGCGAGGAAAATTGTGCAGCCAGAACCTCAGCAAGAGGTTCTGGAGGAAGCAGTCAAGGGGGAAGCTCCAAAGCCCTCAAGCACTGGTCTTTTGGACTGAAGTTCAGGGGCCTATACCCAGCCTTGAACTCACTACCTTTTGTCTGGTAGTTCAGAACCCAAGGCCCTGGGCCACAGGACAAGTCACTGCATACATGCCTATTTAATGTGCCACATGGTCATGGGCCTTGGCTCATCATGGAAAATTATATGCCTCCCTTAAGGAGAGAGGCCGCTGAAGATGCATCAACTGAATGCTCGGTACAACAAAAAAGAAAACAGGAATGGGAATGAGGTCACAGGTTATTATCAAGGAATTCCAAAGGGGACACTGAGCAGATCACATGGGCCCATTGCCCCCTGAATGAGTTGAGGTAGTCTGGGGACGCTGACCAGTGAAACTCCACCCAGAGACATAAGCTCGCCCAGAGATGTGAGCAGAGAAGTACCAGGAAGACAGCTCCACACTCACCTGGCTTCCCCTTGGCCAGAGCCCCCTTTCTGGTCTTACAGATAGCCAGCTTAGCCACAGCCAGGAGCGCACTGGAAAATGAAGTGCACTGGAACAGTATGTCTGGTTGGGGTGAATCATGTCTGCCTGCATTATCTTCAGGTGCAGCACAATGGCTTTTGCTATGACCTTATACTCCGTACAGAGAAGCAAAACTGGGCGCCAGTTCCTCAGGTTGCAGGGGTCCCCCATTTTGGACAGCTGGGTCAGGACAGCCCTCCTGCATGACAGGGGGAGCTCCTCATCCCCTTCAGACTCAGCCCAGACCCTGGCAAGGTCCAGGCTGAGGACATCCCAGATGTCACGGTAAAACTCCACGGTCAATTTGTCAATGCCTGGTGTTTTGTTGGGGGGCATCAGATGGAGGGTGTCCAAGAGCTCATCCAGGGTGAGAGGACCCTCAAGCCAATCCCAGTCACCTGCACAGTCCCTTCCACAGACCTGGCAGGCACTGGTGTTGGTTGGATACGAGCTCTTCATAGAAAAATCTTCATGCTTTCTTGCAGCTCGTTGGAGTCCATGCCTCTACCAGAAGGCAAGTGATATACTTTTTCGTACCCCTCCTCTTCTCCAGGGTGTAGAAAAAGCAGGAGCCACAGTCTCTCTCCTGCAGGATCCGGACATGCAAGCGGATGAACATGCCATAGGAGCAGTGGTCGTCCAGAGCTCAGAGCTCTTCCCGCCTCTCCCAACACTCTCCGCAGAGTTGTCCGGGGGCATGTGGGGGGGGGGGAGGGGGGGCGCAGCTCCCGCCACTACACTCACCCTGGGAGGGCATGGGGGCATGTGCCCCAGGATCTGCATGGGGCGAGGTGAGCTGCTGCTGTGGGCTGAGGCCAGGGCTATGCTGGGCTCTTCCCAGCAGCGGCTGGACCAAGCTGTGCTCAGGGTGGGCAGTGGTGGCACTGGAAGGGGGGGTTATGGGAAGGGGATGCAGCCATCCCAAAATTCGCTGTAGCCCCTCCAACCCCCAACTCCTAGAGCTGTACACCTTTTCTAGGGAGGAGGTGGGATTCCTGCTGCAGCTCAGGAGGTGGTAGATACAACATCAATGTCAGCACCCCACTGCCCCCTCACTTTTGGACATAACCATTTCTCTGCACACAGACAACAGGGTAGACCGGCACTCCCAAAGCTAAGACATTTTTCAGATTAGGTATTTTAAGAATTCTAACAAGTAAACAGAAACAATTTAAGAGCCAACTTCTAACAGAAACTTAAAATTCTAAAAAAGTCTTCCAACAAGATTTATATTAAAAATTTTCAGAAACATCAGTTTTATACAAAATTTTAAGTGCCATTTCTGAGTTACTCAAATTCAAGATCTGTCATTAAAAGATAGGTTTCGAGACTGAGCATTGGCAATGCAAAATATTAAACATGTCTGTACAAATCCCTGCATGACTGATTAAGGAGCCTGAAGCCAAAAGCAGTGCACTAGGATACATTCTGAGGAATTAACAATTTATTTCCAAAACTAACACAACGACGGAAAGGTACAGGTAGAACATAAAGCTATGTTATGAATTGTGCTTCCATTATTAAAATTCTATCATTCTGGGGACTTAATGTACTCCATTAAGTTTCCTCCTGAGCAATTTTTTTTTAAACAAACAAACAAACAAACAAACATCAGTATTTACCACAAAGAAGAAATTCAAGAGTGAGATTTTGGGGAGGCAGAGATTAGTGCCTGATTTCTCTCTCAACACTCATGTGAACAGACTTCCTTCTGACTGTGGCCCTGAACCTGGGTTTGAGCCAGAGTGAGACCCAAGCAGCCTCCTGCCCCAACTCCACTTGCCTTCTGCAGCTTCTGCCCCCTTCCTCCACTCCTACCCCTCCCCTTACTGTCAGGTACAGCTCAGCTCCAGCTCAGGCTCTGGCTGGATTCCCTCCTGGATGCAGAGCACATGGAAATTGTGTTTCATGCCCAGTCAATCAGAAGTACTGACACTGCTGCATGGGCCAGAAAAGGCTGAGCTTCCATGTATTGTGCTCTGGGAGAGCCTGAGAGAGCAGCATCTGACAGTAACCATGCACTTCAGTCATTACATTTGCCTGTCATAAGACATCACATGGAAAGATCAAGTATTTCTGAGGGGGTGAGTGTAGTTACTTGCAGAAGTGGACAAGAAACAGTTGCCTAATTTGACTAACAGATCAAGATCAGAGCCAAATGAGACAAAAATGTTAGACAAATGCTTGTATTTGATTTTTATCTGTAGTAGGAAGATTTTTTAAAAAGCACAATCAGAATCTCACTTGGTGGCTTCGTTACTTTACATCCCACTAAACTCCATTCAGATGTCATTAAGATTTAGACTTTATTCATATGAGGTTGAAAGTACAATGGATCTTGAATTAATTGACCTTGAAATTTTTAGACAGAAAAAATACAACTATCACAACAAAATTACTGAATGCAATGAACTCCATTAGTTTCTAAAGCCTCTGGAATTCAAAGTGTCCTTTCTTTTCACTAACTTTTTCAGCTGCAGCAGTGACACACACAAATATTGCTGGTACCAAGAAACGACAGTTCAATTCTGTATGTTAAAGTGAATTACGAAACCGACCACTAGTGCAGGGGTGGGCAAAATGCGGCCCATGGGCCAGATGTGGCCCGCCAGACCATTCTATCTGGCCCACAGGGCCCCTAAAAAATTTAGAAAATTAATATTTATCTGCCCCTGGCTGCCTGTCATGCAGCCCTCGATGGCTTGCCAAAACTCGGTAAGTGGCCCTCCACCTGAAATAATTGCCCAATCCTGCACTAGTGGATAAAAACAACGTTTCAGTATTCACAAAACTGGATACAATCTTGGGGGGGGGTCTAAACATTCAGGAAGGTCACCAAGATAGATTTCACCACATTTATTTAGAAACTGTTAAATTATGTTTGCTAGATTTTTAAATGCTTGTACTGTCTGCATATAAAAGATGACAAAACATCTTGTCATATCTAGTAATCAAATAAATATAATTTTAGTTTAGTTTAAAATAATGAATTATGTGCACTCAAGTAAACAGAATAAAACCCTGAAATAATACCAGTTAGGTTTCCTGAAGCAGCAGTTCTTTGTACAGGACTGACTTTGCCACAAATCTACCACAGTTCACTCCATGTATATGCATGCCAGGTAAGTGAAAGATTCACTTTACTGCATAAGCAACCTTACAAATTCCAAATTGTTAGCTATAGCTTACATTGTAATAAACATCATAAACCATTTACAGGCATTGCAGCTCTCATCTCCACTGTTTGTCTAAGGCAGAGCTTTCCAAACTTTTCATGTTGGTGACACACTTTGTAGACATGCATCATTTCGCGACACAGTAATTCAGTTCCGGGGGAGGGACCAAGGGAAGCAGACGTGAGTAAGGGAGCTCCGCGGTGCCCTTCCGCAAAATTTTCTGCATTTCACGCGACACACCTACACACTGCCGCCGACACACTAATGTGTCGCGGCACACAGTTTGGAAAGCTCTGGTCTAAGGGGTGGTCAACCTGTAACATAAGTGCCACAGGCAGCCACAGATCAGGGAGGGGACAGGCAGCAAAGCAGCAGATAGGGCAGAGTGAAGCAGAAGGTCAAGCAGGGAGCACCAGGAAAGAAGCAGAAAGTAGAGGAGCAGATTAAGCAGAGGACAGGGATTTAAGTGGGACTAGGAGAGGTTGGGGATTAGTCTGTGGCATGCCTGCAAAAACTCTTGGCTCGCACTGGTCTATTTAATAACTTGCATTTATCACCGGTAACTCACACTAACTGTAACTATATATATCCTTTGTAAATAATTTTATTTACAACTGAGAATGAACACCTCACTAGATAGCAGCTGTACAACTTGTATAGATGTCAGTTTTTGCTTCAAGATGGAAAGGGAATGGTTACTACATGATGAGGATTGTAAATAACTGGTCTCCTTTGTAAACTCCATTTAAGTATGGCAGAAACAGTGAAAAGCAAGTAGTTGTCAAAACCTTGTTAAAATTATAAGAACACTTGTAAACGGACTGAAGCTCATCAGTTTCATGGCTGTCTTGCATCACTTTCAAGGCTTCTAAGAGCAGCCACAAAACTAAGGCCCTCCTTGTCAAGGCTTCTAATATTTTCAGGGCTGCTACAGCCCTGGGTACAGCCAAAAACTGAATCAGTTCCCCTGTTCTCGAATGTTTTCATAGTTGCTATGAACCTGACTAGCCCCCTTCCTTTTCAAGGCTTATATAAACAGGACCAATGAAGCTATATATTAATAAGCATTCTTTACCCTGAAGTTTGAGTAAGTGCAATCCAGGCAAGTTGCAAAGCCTGATTCCATTCCCAAGTCTATGTACTTAGATGAAATATGTGGTATAGCCATGTCAATCCAGGCAAAAACTAGCAAAATCAGTTTTAACAAAAGCTTAATACATGATAAATCGAGGAAAATATTCATAAAGAATGTGATAACTATAATCAAAACTTTTGTCACTTTGTAGTCATAGTATACTTCCCTTGCTAAGAAGATCCCAATGCAAGATGTCAATCATTGCTCGTTTTTGAGTCTGATCTGCCAAGCAGCTGGGAAAAAAAAAAAGCTGTACATGATTGCAGCAGATATTTCATAGAACTATATGAACTAGTAGAGTTGCTACAAAGAAAACAAAACTATAAAAATTATTATAAATGAGCAAACACAAATATTTAACATTTGTTCTAGTAACAACAGTTTTCAGGAGGTTCTTAAAATGGGTATAAACATTAAATAAACCATGGTAATTGAGTTTCTAGCTCAGGTTCATGCCTCTTATATCTCTAGTCCCCGCTTTTCTCCCAATTATCAATCCTAGTGTCCTTAACCCAGTCAGTTTCTCCTGTTTCATCAACTCTAAATCCCAATCTCTGCCTACCCCACTATGTAGTCCCTATTAACCTCACCCCCACATCAGCCTGAAACTTCAGTCTCCCAGCTCCTTTTTCAGCCTACCTCCATACAGAGAATTGTTGTCCCTTCTGCATTCAAATTAAGGCACTTCCTCCTCCAGCACAGAATAGCAGGGGGAAAAAACCCAGACCAGGCACACACATTGACATGCACAACCCTATCAATTCAGCACAATAAATTCATCATGTTGGGAAACAAGGATCTCTCTACATGGAAAAATTGATCAGCAGGGCTATAGTGGAATAACCAAATTATCCTTGGAAAGAGGCACTTTCTTTCCAAAATCCATCCTCCATGTTGTACAGCTGTACAGTTATTCTACTGCAGCCAAGCTAAGCAGTTTCCCCATGCAGACAAGTCTCAGGTACAGAAGCAGCAGAGACATTCTCTAAAGCAGTGTTTCTCAAGCTGAGGGACGCATCCCACTGGTGAGACATGAAGGTCATCTAGGTGGGACTCAAAGTTTCGAAAGTACAGTAATACCTCAATGAAGCCTCTGGGACCGAAGCTCCTTTATAACAAAGTCTGCCAGCAATGAGATCCCTGCAGGCTGGCAGTTCCAGGTTGGAGGAAGCTGGGAGGAACTGGAAGGAAGGTGGTGAGACAGCAGACACCACATGCATGTACACAACTACAGCACATGCACAGGGAGTAGAACAGAGCCTCAGGTGGCTTGTTCGGGGGGGGGGAGGGGTTGGCTCCTCACTGCCACATAGACTTCCAAGTGGCAGCGGGGACCTGATCTGTAGGCAGGGCAGGGGTGCTGCCCTCACTGCAGCTCCAGGTGAAGAAGTTGTGTTACCAAGGTAGCACAGAGCTCACAGCGGCACGGAGGTCTCCGCGCGGCCCTGTTGTGCTGGGTCATGCCTGCCAGGCTGCAGAGGCTCAGGGGTAGGGAAGCAGGGCAGCAGGGCCGTGCAGAAAACCTGCTCCCAGCTGCTTGCCTTGCGCTGCCCTAGCAATGCACCTCTTATGCATGGGGCCGCAGTGAGGGATGTGATGCAGGGCTGTGCCCCTCAAATAACAGCAAAGCGAACAGCTGCCATTCCCTGGCACTCTGCTTCCCTGACCCGGCTGCCTCTGCAACCTGGTGGGCATGATCTGACGCGGCTGGGAAGATCATGCCCACCGGGCTGTAGAGGCACCCAAGGGAGGGAAGCAGTATATCAGGGAAAGGCGGCGCAGCCTAGCATCACAGCCCTGGGCACAGGAAGCGCTTCACAGGGGCAGTGCGGGGCGTGCGGCAGTGAGAAGATCCCTGCGCAGCTCCTCTACTCCCTGCAGTGCCGGGTCACAGGGGAGGGAAGCTGGGTGTCAGCTGTTCTTTGTAGGGAGTAGAGGCTTTCTCCGAGGTGCTGCAGGAAGCGGAGGAGCCGCATGGGGATTTTCTTGCTGCCCTGGTGAAGCGCCTCCTGCTCACAGGGCTGTAGCAAGGGCAGTGGCACGGGGTTGCACCCTTTAAAGCGGCAGCAGGCACAGGGGGCGCGTCACCAGAGCACCAGGGGCGGAGTAGGGGAGAGCAGCTCACAACAACAAGATCCCCACTGTTCCCAGCCATGCCAGATCATGCCCACCAGGTGGCGGGGGCCCCAGGGCAGGGAAGCAAGAGGTCGTTGACCAGCCACCGGGGGACCCCCGCCGCCCCCGCTCGTTGTTTCTCATGGTGGGACCAGGGTTTTTGGGACCAATGGTTGGTGGGACGTAGGGTGCAAAAGTTTGAGAACCACTGCTCTAAAGTTCTTTACTGTTTCTTCTGTAGCAGCAGAAGTTTACAGTCAAGTCATATAACATGCTCCCTAAAGAGAAAAGCAGACTAAAACCATTATAACATAATAACTGATTCATGCCACCAGTGCCATTGCCAAACAAGAAAGACAAGACCACCATAAAAACCTCTATATTATTCACTAAGCAATGCAATGCTATATGCAAGTTGTTTTGCAGAGTTTCCAGGAAATAATTTTGTAACCTAGAGCATGTAATTTGATTTTTCTTCTCTTCCCTCATTGCAAGTGATCATAAGACTCAGATTCACAGACGTTTAGGGCTGGAAGGGACCTCATGAGATCGCTGGGTCCAGCCCCCCTGCTCTGGGCAGGAAAGACTGCTGGGGTTAAATAACCCCAGCAAGGTGTGGGTCCAGTCCCCTTTTAAAGATCTCCAGGGTAGGTGCCTGCACCACCCCTGCTAGAAGCCTATTCCAGAGTTGGGTCACATGAACCATGAAGAAGTTTTTCCTTATATCCAGTCTGAAACCTTCTTCTAGGAGTTTATGGCCATTGCTCCTGGTTTTCCCCTGGGGCGCTTTGCAGAATAGTTGTTCACCTAGCCCCTGATGCTCTCCCCTGATATATTTGTAAGCTACCACCAAATCCCCCCAAAGACTTTGCTTTTCTAGGCTGAACAGTCCTGTCAGCCTTTCCTCATATTGCTCGCTCCTCAGGCCTCTAATCATACAAGTGGCTCTTCTCTGGCCTCTCTCAAGCTTCTCCACATCCTTCTTGAAGTGTGGTGCCCAAAACTGGATGCAGTACTGCAGCCTCACCAATGCCAAGTAGAGCGGGAGAATAACTTCCTTAGTTTTGCTTGAGATACATTGGTTGATATATGCCAGCATATTGTTTGCTCTGCTAACTGTAGCATCACACTGGTGGCTCATATGTATTTTATGGTCAATTATGATCCCCCCTCAAGTCCCTTTTGGACATGGTGCTAGCTAGCATAGCACCACTGAGCCTGTAAGGTTGTTGTGGATTTTTCCTCCCCAGATGGAGCACTTTACACTTATCAGTCTTGAACAGCCTCTGTGTGACAGGTCATCACTCTGGGCCACCCTCAATGTGGCCCGCACACCTGTTCCTGGGGCAACTGCCCGCCTACTCACCTGCCATGCCTTGTTCTTGATTAATTAATTAGTATTAATTAGCAGGAGGCTGCCCTTATACTGCCCCGCCGCTAGGGGCCGCTGTCTGCAGCTCCGTTTCCTCCCCTACACCGCACTCCACACCTCACCGATGGAATCGTCGTTGTCTCACTTCTCTCACTATTTTGGCCCCTTCCTGTTCTCCCTGGGCCTTCCTTCTCCATGCCCACCCTTGGACTTCCTAATAATGCTGCCCCCCTATCTGGGGCTCGCTGTGTCCAACCTGGGCTTCCCAATTATGCTGCCCACTATCTGGGGCTCACCATGCCCACACTTGGGCTTCCTAATTGTGCTGCCCCCCTATCTGGGCTCGCCATGCCCAACTTGGGCTTCCTAATAATGTTGCCCCCCTGTCTGGGGCTCGCCGTGCCCACACTTGGGCTTCCTCGTAATGCCACCCCCTATCTGGGGCTCGCCGTGCCCACACTTGGGCTTCCTCGTAATGCCACCCCCTATCTGGGGCTCGCCGTGCCCAACTTGGGCTTCCTCGTAATGCTACCCCCTGTCTGGGGCTCACTGTGCCCACACTTGGGCTTCCTAATTCTGCTGCCCCCCTACCTGGGGCTCGCCATGCCCAACTTGGGCTTCCTAATTCTGCTGCCCCCCGTATCTGCGGCTCGCCGTGCCCAACTTGGGCTTCCTAATTATGCTGCCCCCCTATCTGCAGCTCGCCATGCCCACACTTGGGCTTCCTCGTAATGCTGCCCCCCTATCTGGGGCTCACCGTGCCCACACTTGGGCTTCCTCGTAATGCTGCCCCCTATCTGGGGCTCACAGTGCCCAACTTGGGCTTCTCAATAGCGCTCCCCTCTCCGGGGCTCGACACACCCGCACTGGGGCTTCTCAATAGCGCTCCCCCCTCCGGGGCTCGACACGCCCACACTGGGGCTTCTCAATAGCGCTCCCCCCTCCGGGGCTCGACACGCCCACACTGGGGCTTCTCAATAGCGCTCCCCCCTCCGGGGCTCAACACGCCCACACTGGGGCTTCTCAATAGCGCTCCCCCCTCCGGGGCTCGACACGCCCACACTGGGGCTTCTCAATAGCGCTCCCCCCTCCGGGGCTCGACACGCCCACACTGGGGCTTCTCAATAGCGCTCCCCCCTCCGGGGCTCGACACGCCCACACTGGGGCTGGGGTCCATGCACCCCGTATGCTGCGCCCTCACTGGCGCTGGGGTCCTCAGACTCTGCTGTGAATCCCCTATGAGGCCTCCTCCAACCCCTAATAGCCTCACCCAAACCACCGGTGATAACAACAACAAAGCAAAACACAAGCCCCTAGGCTATAACATAACTTAGAGCCGCTCGGCTAAAACAACATTGCTCAACTCAGGTCAAGCTACACCTGCAGTTTGGCTTCTCCTCGCATCCTGCCTTAGGGAGCTCCTGCCTCTCTGGCTGCTGGCAGTGAACTGTCCCTGCTCTCAGCTCCTTGGGTTTATAAAGGGAGCCAGGCCTGGCCCCTTCTGGTCAGCTGACCTTCTTTGGTTGCCCTGGCAACCCCCAGCTGGGCTCCTTATTCCTTGCTAGGGCTCTTTCCCCAGCAGTTTCTCCTCTTTAGGAACAGGGCACCCCAGTGCCCTGTGACACTCTGGTTCTGGTCCGCCCATCTAACTAATCTGTCTAGGTCTGCCTGGATCATCAGCCTACCCTGATGCATGGCCGGTCTTCCCCACAGCTTAGCGTCATTGGTGAATTTCGCCAGTGTGCTTATCACCTCCACGTCCAGATCACTGATAAAGATATTGAAAAGCACTGATCCCGGGATTGCCACCTCACCAATCTTAAAAAGGCTTTCACCCAGCAAGGACACTCCCCCAGAGAGGTAGATCGCACATTTGAAAGAGCCACCTGGATACCACATGAAGAACGGCTGCAGTACAGAAGAAAAACACCCACAAATCGCACACCGCTGGTTATGACCTATCACCCATCCCTTGAACCTGTACGGAAAATCCTCAAAAAATCGCAACCCATATTAGAAAAAGACCCTATTCTTAAAAAGATCTTCCCAGAGCCACCCATCCTAGCCTTTAAACAAGCACCAAACCTCGCCAACCTCATCACCAGAAGCAAACTTCCTCAAGCCCAGAACATGCCAAAAGGATCCAGTCCATGCCATGACAAGAAATGCAAAACCTGCCAACACATCTCCACCACCCCCACTATTACTACACCCCACAATAGAGCCATCAGCATTCCTGGATCTTACAGCTGCACCTCCAGAAATGTAATATACCTCATCCAGTGCACCAAATGCCCTGATGGAAGATATGTAGGAGAGACCAAACAACAACTGCACACCAGAATGAATGCACACCGGAAATCCATCAAAGACAGAAATACCCAATTACCGATGGGGGCACATTTCTCACAGGAGGGCCACTCTCTCTCCAATCTCTCAGTCCTGATCCTCAAGGGAAACTTACACAACACTTTCCAGAGACGAGCCTATGAGCTCCATTTCATCAACCTCCTGGATACTAGAGATCATGGACTAAACATAGACATTGGATTTTTCATATATTATGCCTGGCAACTGACTCCCCAGCCCAGCCCCTGGCTTCTTTGCTTTTCACTCCATCCAGGAAGAGCACACACCAACTGCTGAAGCTTCCTTAGCCTGACAAAGGGTTTTTGAACCCGAAAGCTTGCTTAATAACTTTTCTCCAACTATTTGGGTTGGTCTAATAAAAGATATCAAATTCACCCAAGGAACCTTGTCTGCCCTGATCCAAGTACCGAACCCCGGGTGATCCCACTGGCTACCTTCCACCAGGTCGACACTGATTCGTCTATTAGTACTTTCTGGGTCTGACTCAGTATTACATTAATGAAACTTACTTTTGCTTCCTTGACAAGCATACTATTTAAGTCATCTTGCTTTCTATATCCAGCTTTGCTATTAATAAAAATAATAACCTGCCCTACTATCAGCAGCCCCTTGATACAAGGATGATATCCTTCTGGTAAATAGGGAAATCATCAGCGAGTCTAGGGAAACCGATCTTAGATCTGCATGTTCTCAATTCCAGCCCCCACCCCTCTCCCCTAGTTTCCCGATCTCCTCTCAATTCCTACTGCCGCTTTTCCTGTGATTTTCTGCTGTCTTTCTCTGCTTTCCTGCTGCCCCTGCCACCTTTCAGTCTCTCCTGCTGCTTTTTCTGTGATTTTCTGCTGTCCGTCTCTCTGGTTTCAGGCTTCCCCCTCCCCTGCAGCTTCCCAGACTTCTCTAGCTGCCCCGGAGCCACCCTCTGGCTCCCCCACACCCAGAGCCCCTCTTTAACACCCACACTTTCCCTTAGTCCCACTTTCCCTCTCCAGCACCTACCTTTTCAGCTCCCCGGTAGCTCTGGCTCCAGTCCCAGACTCTGTGCCAGCATGGTTCCCTGTTCTGCAGGTTTTGGGCGTTGTCTTTTAATCAATTAAGATCAATTAACCTAAAGTTACCCCCAAGCCTCAGTTCTTCAGCCCAGGCCCCTGCAGTCTACTGGTTCTAATCCCAGTCTTGGTAACTTTAAATCCTTACACTTTTACTTTCTTACCTTAACTTTTCCCCAGGTATCCCAAGTACACCAAGCATATACATACATACACAATCACAACACCTAACTTAGGAACTCACCTGTGTGTATGTGTAGGTGGGTGGTATGTGTGTGAATTAGTGAATACACATATATACACATATATAGATATCATTGTGTGTGGGGGGGGAGGTATATGAATTAGTAATCTACGTATGTGTATTGGATGTGCAGGTGTTGGTAACTGGTAATTGATTCTGTCTAAATTTGGTGTGTGTGTAGCATGTATAGGCTTAAACTGGTGATAGGTGTGCATGAACCTAGACTAAATATTTTGAACATGTGTGTATCTGTACTGCTAGTGTGAGTGTGTATTTACCTAGTGAGTGTATGTGTGCTTAATTGATTTTTATGTGTGCATGTGCAATTATACACCACGCCCTCCTGTCTAACAGCACAATATTGAGATCCTGAGCGTTGGCCTGACCCCTCAGGGCAACAGGATCACAACTGTTTTACTTTGACTCCCTCATCTACCTACCTCCATAATTAGGCAAGTTTTTCCAAAATGATCAATGTCTTTTCATATATCATGATGCCATTGGAGACTACTCTGCACTCGATTCTGTCTAGTGTTGATCTTAGGGTTATATTTCTTCAGATTAGCCTTCAAGGTGTTCTTGAATCTCATCTTCTGTCCACATTTAGTGATGATCATCAGGGAGTTGGCAGTACAGGACCTGTTTTGCAAGCCAGGTGGCAGGCAACTTTATGACATGTCCTATCCAATGAAGCTGATGCCATACAAGTATGGCTGCACTGCTGGTGTTGTTTGCTTGAGTCAGAGGGCTGGTGTTCATTCCTCTGTCCTTCCAGTACATACAGAGGATTTTTCAAAGATATCACTGATAATAATGTTCCAAAGCTTTCAGGTGTTTCTGATATGTTGTCCAAGCTTCACACTCATACAACCTGCACATGGTAGACAACAAGTTTGGTTTGGGTCTTGATGTCATGATCATTGAAGAAATGATTTCAGACATCCAAAGGCAGCACTTGCAGATTTTATCTGGTAGTGAATATCGTCATTTATGTTTATTTCTTGGGAAAAATGTCTAACTCACTCATCATTCTCCAGGGACCCTCTAATTGTAATGTGTTGAGGACCAGCTGGGTGGTTTGGGGTGACTTCATAAAGTATTTTGGTTTTTGTGAAGTTGACTGTGAGTCCAGAGAAACTATCTAGAGTGACCTGGAGCTTTTCAGTTGAGTGGGCCCATTCAACAAAATCATCAACATAGGAAAGATCAGTAACAGGAGTTGCTTATCTTGGATATAGAATGTAACCAGTACAATGTACACAAGGAGTGCAGAGAAAGCTTTTTTTAACAATATGCTAGGGCCCAAGAGATACTAGACATTTTGCTGGGGTTTTTTGTTTTGTTTTTTAATTAGGGAGTCTAATTTTCTGGACATTGCATAAATATAGCCAGTTAATGACAATTTAGTAAGTGAAAAATGAAATCAAAGCAGTAATCAAGAAAAGCTTGAACACAATGTAAAACCACCAACAACATGATGGGGAAACACTAAGGGATTCTGCTCCTTTACGTGCCACAATAACAAAATGAGCAGCTGAATTTAAGCAATGGAGAACTGACACTGGTCAGGATGCCCAAGAGACCACCACACCAAAACAAATCGATGAAGTCCGTAAGATAGCCATAAGTGTCAGGTACACAGGGACAGTAGGCATCATCACTAAAGTCAGTGCATGCCATCCTCAATGAGGACTTGGTAAGAAAGAGCTCAGCAGGGTAGATGGTCAAAATGTTGACTGCTGATTGGGACAGAGTACAACGTGCCATTCCCAAGGATCTTCAGGAATCAGAAATTGATGGAAAATGAATAAGATTGCCCCTCAGGATGAAGCATGGATTCATCACACTGATCTTGAGATTAAACAGCAGAGTATGCTATGGAAGCACTCTTTGCCTCCCACGAAGTTCAAGAGGGTGGCATCAATCAGTAAAGCCAACACCATATTTTCTGGGATGATCATGACCAGGTAGCTCTCCAAAAGGCAAGGCTAACCCACACATCCCAGGATTCAATGACCAAAGGAACTAAAATGTGGCTCTGAACTGCTTCCCAGCCAGCCTATTCATCAGCTTTGGCTTCCTCGGACTTTTTCCTGTGCACCAAGTTTAAAGAAGACCTTCCGCTGAAGAGTAATAATAATGATAATTAATTTATTATTATTATATGAAGATTGCAGTTTCTGAACATGCAGGAAAAAAGTTCTAACAAGATGAAGAAATCCAAGCTAAAGATAGACCAAGCATATGGATGTCAAGGGAGACTACACCAAGAAAAACAAACTAAAACTGGACCTCCTTTGTCAGGCTAGAAACTTTCTGAACATGCTTTCTATAGTTAAATTTAAAAAAATGCAAATCGCCAAGACACAAGACTAATCTGTATTCCTTTCGTATCTTAGGGTCCAGACAAATAGCAATACCCCCAGTTTCCCTAATATCTTAAGCACCCATGGTTACTCTGGTTTAATTGGTCTTCAGGGACGTAATGATTTAAAACACATAATACAGATTTTGTAAAGGCACTTGTGAACCATAGTAATTTATAAAAGCATGGCAGTCACAAAACTAAGCAAAAATCAAAGACAAGCAGACAAGACACTACCCCAATTTTCTTAGTCCTCCCAAGAACCATCTGAGTCTTAGCGTTCTGCAAGGAATTCAGGGTCCTTCTGCAACCCGAACTTTCTGCTCACTCTTCTCTCTCTGATAATGTTTTTTTTTCTAAAACCTTTTCTCTCCCTGTTCCTTCCCTGTGCTCCCTACCAACCCTCTGTAGGTTGCTGGCTTAGAGACATGAACAATTTATGAACAGCACCTCCACTGCAGTAAGTTAATTCAATTTTTATACTTCTTTTCAGGGAAATATATTGTCTGCTTTTTGGCATAAAATGGAAGATTTGGTTCATGCTGAGATTCTAATCAGAGCTAGAGTTCATGGTCTGTCAATTGTGACAGTTTGGAAACCTGCTTGAAAACTTCCCAGCTAAAAAATGAAGAATGCAACTGCTCAGTTACTAAAAATAACTACAAAAAGGAAAAATATATTACACAATCTTCTGCTTTGGCTTCAAAATTGCTTTCAAAATTAGTGTGTGGAAACCAACACCCAGAGTCCACCAACAGTGTCTACGTAAGGACTAGAAATTGATGGAAAGAATGTACATCTGCTTACAAGCCAGGGAGCTTCAGTGGATTTCCAGATCCAGGGGGTTTTGCACGTACCCATGCTGGGGTTGGATACCACCACCGGTTTTCCTCGTTGCCCTGGCTGCTGTGTAGGCACAGCTTCCAGCCACCCAGCCCCACGCTGGAATGCCGCCAAAGTCACCAGCCTAAGTTGGACTGGAGCCAGACTGTGGCTCACAACAGTGGCTGCCTGTTGCTCCACAATGCAAAGGGCTGCCCAGGCTGTTAGTTCCTGATAGTATACTATGGAGAAATCTCTTAATGCAGATCAAGCTTATGAACAAAACTTCCTACAATTAACTGCATCTATTTAGAAATAATGCAGATGCCCATATTGCACATTTCCCTTCACTCCTATCCATATCACATGTACCAATATGTCAATTATTTTATCATAAAAAAGCTTTTTATAATTAACAACACTTTACACATACATATGGCTATTTTAGCTGCATAACATGTATAGGTATTTGTTAAGTATGACACCCAGAAGGCAAAATTAAATGCACATACAAAAAATAGGGAATATCTGGCTAGGCAGCAACATAGCAGACAAGAATCCTTAGGCTGACAGAAGCTTCCAGTAGCCCAATGTCTCAATTACTAACGTGTAAAAGGAAAACATGGGTGGTGGGGGGAAGGGACTGCCTCAGGCAATTCTGATTTATAAGAAGGCTGTAGAAAGCTGGCTATATCCCATGTTGACAGGTAAAATAAATATCTGGTAATGTTACCAGAACCAGTACTTACAACTAAGTTGCACAAATTTATACTGTGTGCAGTGAGACACAAATAGCAGTTTCTCAAAAAAGGATTTAAGGGCAACAGCAATTCAATATGAACTTGTAGTACAGGGGTCGGCAAAGGCAGACAGTAGGGCAGCCGAGAGGGGCCCAATCTTCCTTACTGGCAGTGGGTGCATCTGTGCCTCCAGAGTGGACAGCAGGGGAAGGCTTGGGGGTGCACTTACACTGCCTTGTCCTTTCCTTGCCATGTGCCCTAAGGCACACATGCATCCGCTGCTGCCACACAGCTGGGGCTCCAGACCCCAGTGCACCTGTTTGCAGCCTGCCCACTGCCTGGTGCAGCTGCCCAGAGCCCAAACCAGCTGTGGCAACCAGCCAGGAGACTGCAAACAGCTGCACCAGGCTCTGGCTGGACTCTGTGGCCGCAGAGGCTGCACACACATATCAGAGCACACAGCCAGGAGGGGGCCTGGGGCAGTGCAACCCTGGCCTCTCCCCCACCATCTGCCCCGAGGTGCGAATGCAGCCACCATCACCGCACAGCCCGGCTGGAGCCCAGAGCAGCTGTTTGCAGTCTCCCAGCTGCCTGCCACACCTGGTCCAGGCACTGGACAGCTGCAGCAGGCAGCCAGGAGGCTGCGAACAGCTGCACCAGGGTCCAGAGCTTCAGCACTAGCTCTGTGCCAGCAGCGGTTGCATGCATGCGTCAGGGTGCTTGTTGGGGGAGGGGCCAGGATTGCACTGCTCCTGTCCCCTTCCTGGCTGTGCACCCCAAGGTACACATGTAGCCACCATTGCCACAAAGCCCAGCGCAGCTATCTGGAACCTCCTGGTTGCCTGCCACAGCTGGCTGGGGCTCTGGGCAGCTGCTGCCCACCAAAGAGCCTGGGATGCTTGCAGCAAGGCTGGCAGCCTTCCAACCACCTGCTGCAAGCAGCCCAAACTCTGTGGCCAGAGGCAGCTGCCCAAGCTGAGCCAACTATGGCATGCCAAGCAAGATGGCCTTGCATGTCATGCTCTAGCATGTGTGCCAGAAGTTGCCAACACCTGTATTAGTGGAACACTAGAGCAAAATGGGTTAATATAATCTTATAAACAGGACTGTAAAAAAGTGATTTTACCTCTGTATTTGATGACATCAGGGAGACCAACAGCAAAATACTGCATACAAGTCTGCTGTCCACATTTTACAAAGGATGTTGAAAAGTTGGAGAAGTACAGAAGAATGCACCAAAATGATGCAAGGGCTGGCAAAAACACTTAAAATGAGATTTGAAGAGTTTAATCTCATTAGTTTATCGAATAATAACTTCTGAAGTAACATGATTAAAGTGTTTAAGTACCTTCACAATGAAAAATACTCAGTAACAAAGGGCTCTAATTTAACAGGGAAAGGCATAACAAGAAACTATTGCTTGAAAACAGAAGCAAGACAGTCAAATTAAAAATTAAGCATTTTTTTGAAACAATGAAGTTCATTAAACACTCAAACTAACAAGGCAAGTAGTAGTCCATTTCCTGATGTCTTCAAGTTCAGACTAAATGTTTTTCCAGAAGACATTTTTTTTTAATTAAGCAAATGTTATTAGGCTCAATACAGGGATAACTCTGTAAAAATGTAAGGCTGATCGTAAATGAGAGGTCCAACCACATAACGGCCACTTCTGGCCTTAAATTTTCTGAAAGGCTTCCACGTAGAACATATAATCTCCATATAGACATATAATCTCCATATTAAAGATGTATACAGGAAGATAACCAAAACCTACGCGCCCAGAAAAACATGCAGCTTGCTTGGAGCTGATGCTACCATTTGTTCTGCCATCTGTAGACCCAGTGCTCTACATTTTCCAACTGCTAAAAAGTTAGTCTACATAAGTATATAAGGAATGTTCAGTTCTAATCCAGTTACATTGGTGCTACCAGAAGGGGACCCATAGACACAGACATGTAGAGATGTTTCTACAACAGGGGTACTGTTGGCAGGCCAAATGGGGTCCATTTAGACTTGGAAACCAGCCCACAGGGCTTCCCACAGGTTGGGAAATTTAGCAGCAGGGGAGCAGTGGCAGTACTGCCACCACTCCCCACTGCCAAAATCTCAAGCCCCATGGGACAAATTGGAGCTGGACCACAACCCTCCCCCACATGGCCAGACCACAGCTGGACCATACCCCATTCCCATCTGGGCAGCTGGACTGGAGCTGGGCTGTACTCACCTTCTCCTTGTGGGGCCAGGACATGCCCCCTTCCCCTCCACAGCTGGTTTGAGGCCAGGCCATGACTCCTCCCCATGCCCCCTACCCACAGGGGCCAGGCCATGCTCCCTTCCCTCCACCCAGCCAAGCTGAGGCTGGGTCATACCCACTTCTTCAAGCAGGGCCAGGACCCATCCACTCCCGCCGCAGGGCTGGACTGGGCCTGAGTCATGGCCCCTCCCCACAGGGCCAGCCCAAGGCCCCTTCCATGTTCCACTGCATGGCTGAATCAGGATCAGGCAGCTCCCCTCCCCTCTCAGCACAACCAGATGGGGCACTGGTGAATCCAGCCCACAGAGGGATTGGGCACTGCCCATCTGGCCCACCAGCCAAAAAAGGTTGAGCACCACTGTTCTACAATAACATGCGACCACATGCAGATACCCCACCAGTATAAATACCTGCAGCTGGTTTATCAGCTCCAAAAGAACCTTATAGATGACTTGGCTATTTTTTGGCTTGCCATGCTTCTGATATGGGCACCCAGTATTCACCTCCCCCAACATACTGTAAGGCAGCAGATCCAAAACTGCAGTTCATAGAAAGCTGCAGGGTACACTGTGATGATTCTCCTAGGACTCACCTGCTCCAATTCAGAAAGATTACTAAAATACTAGGTATGTTTCTCAATATTATTACAGTTGTTTTTATGGAAAAGTAATTGTTACAGAGACATCCAGCCATGAATGGGAAGGGGAAACTGGTTGACAAGATAATCTCATGCAAATGTCACCTCTAAGGAAGTTTGAAAAAGTCTGAGAATCTACAAACCAGGGCCTTATAGCATACATAGCAGGTCCTCTCAAATACTATCTGTCTCTGTTTTTATTACTTGCATTACAGAGATATGTCCTAATTCATTAATATCATGTTCCTATAACCTTACTGCTACACACACTAGTAAAACAAAGATCAAGTTCTGCAGTTAAGGACAGTAACTATTTGAATTATTTTTTGTTCAAGCAGGCCCTGTAGCAAAATGAGGGAGAAGACTCAACGCTACTTTTTAAGTAAAAAGTTAAGGCCTTTCAGTTAACCAGGATCCCTGATCATGATTTTCTCCAATTTAAAAAAATCCCCAATTTTCAGTTAAAAAAAAGTAACCCCAAATCCACATTTTTCTGTGATTTAAATGAAACACCCCAAATATAGGGATATATCCCTAGCCCGATCCCTGGTCATGATATCCAGTATACAGAGCCATCTAGCTGGATTTAAATTTCATGTTATGCTTACAGAGGCCATCGCATATATTGTATAAACACTGAATTAAATTCAGATGCTATATATACTAATGAATACTTTGGTTAACTGGCCAAGGCAATTCTTTGCTAACCTAATAGCTGCAAAGCATGTAATGCAGGTTTTTGATTTTTTGCTTACAAAAAATCTCAAATGTATTTTATTGGCTGAGCTGTACAATAGCTGAGATAAATAGTATTGTTTTTGTTGTTGTTTTTTTAAACTGATTGCAACAGACATTTATATATGAACAATGAGCACCCTATTTGGCCTCTGACCTCTCTCTCTTATTCCAGCCAAGTTTCATTTTAGCTTCAACTAAGCCTCCACCCTCAAAGCTGCAACACATAGTTGTCAACACAATTCTTCAACCACAATTTAGGCTACAAACACCTTGTGTACATTAAAAGAAAAACTTCACTATTAGAACAGTGACACAGTAAAACTGACTACCTATGGAAGTTGCAGACTCTTCATCCTTGGAGGTGTTCAAGACTAGACTGGACATGCATTGGTCAGGGATGATCTAGGAGTACCTATGCCTACATTCTATTATGGGCATTTCCCATGCTTCTTGGCTTTGCTGGTTGCCACGTGGGGCCAGGATGAAATTTTTTCCGACCTGTAGCTACATGTGTCAGGGTTTTTTTTAAGCCATCCTCAGAAGTATTGGGTGTTGGCTGCAACCAAGGCTGGATAGCTTGACTCTGGTGCGCCAATGCTAGGACTTAGACCCGGAAGTTCCTGCTTCTCTGCTTAGGGTCTGACTGACGACCATATTTGGGATCAGGAAGGAATTCATCCCCATGATCAGATTGGCATAGACTGTGGGGATTTTGCTTTCCTCTGTAGCAGAATGGTGTAGCCCTCTTCCGTGGATATCTCAAGTATATTTTAACAAAATTTGTAGAGGCATAACATTAGCCACCAGAGTCCCCCTACTTTATCTGTTGCAAGCTAGGGTTGTGAGGGTTGACTGCATCATTATGCTAATAGATTAGACAATGAATTTGTATAGGATGATTTGAAAAGGGATGATCCTGTCTCAGGCAGGGAGTTGGACTAGATGACCTCTGGAGGTGTCTCCAATGCTGATGTAGTTCCACCCATGTAAGCCCCTCATTTAGGCAGACTGCGTCAGAACAAGCTGAGCTTACACTAGAGTAATTTATAGTGGACTATTTTACCAAACTAGATTTACAACTTTGAAAACCCTGTCTGAAAACTAGTGCAGCATATCTAAACTAGAATGCTGTACGCATGAACAAGTTTTAGTCAACCTTTTAGATATCCATGTCCCCTACTGTGGGAACAATCACTGATGCCTGAACGCGTAATGGTATGTTCACACTTGGAGGCATATTTCAGACTAGCTATTTTCCAAACATAGACAAATCACCTTATTTCTAAGTGTATAAATGCACCCACAATTATTTCAATCTATACAAACTAGAAGCCCAGATAACGCTGAAGTAAAAATGTACGTATTAATATAGTTAAAGCCAGATATACCAGCCTCATTTGGCAATAAGAAAATTACCTGATGTCTGAGCTGGGCAATTAATATTTCTAGTCTACCTCAACCACAGCTGTGCTATTAGCATCCCTGAAGCTTACTAAGTCCTGGCATTTTCAAGACTAGCAGCAGATGAAGGAAAGGATCTATGAGCAACAACTTAGGAACTTTATTAAAGTAAAAAACAGCTGAGCACAGGTACTGTAGCAGAAAGCCCCCTTTTCCTCTTGCCTGCATTTGCTCTCCCCTCTTTGGATATGTTTCTCTTTTTCTACCTTTTCTTCCTTCCTCTCTCTTTCACTTTAAGATAAGGAATTGTGTTTTAAAATGTATGTGTGCGCATTTTGTATCTCCCCTTGTAGTTTGGTATTTTTATCTATTTGTGTGCCATGGCATTTGTAGCTTATATTTTATACTCCTCACCTTTCAACTAATGTGTTTAGTTTCATAAGTAAGTTATACATTGTAACAATGTTAACAATGGCAGGAATCAAACTGCCCTTCCCTGTATCAGGCTGGCCCCTGAAAGAGCAAATGAATCAGTGATTGAATGTGTAATGTGACTGAATGTGTAACATAGTAGCAGACAGCAATTATCACCTGGAAGCTGCAGATCAACCAAGGGAAGAACTCAATAGAAGACAATGTAACAACCGGGAAATCTCTAAACTTCACTGATCAAGGGCTAGAAGCCCTGGCCTGAGTTAATCAACACCGGGGACCAACTTTTGGGCTGAGTATCTCCAGATCAACCGCTCCCAGAGCCCTATTCAAAATTCATCAACGGACTCCCAAACCTGCACATACTTGTGGACAACCCCTGGGGCTGACAGATGCCGTCCAGTAGCCACCGAGGGGGGGAAGTCCCACGAGGGTCAATGACCCCTGGATTGGGCAAACCTGAAAACTGGGGAGTCACCAAAGTCTGCCAGGGACAGATAAAAGGCAGTGAAAAGTGACCCTCAGTGGCGCCCTCTTGATCTCCAACTCGACCAGACCTGTCCAGCCAGAAGGACCAGCCGGCGACCCCCTTCTGGAAGATAACACCATGCTGAAAGAAGCCTCAACAACAGACTCCAGCGCTTGTAGGATAGGTATACCTGACTCTGTAGCCTGTTACTGTGTGTGTGTGTGTATGTGTGTGCACGTGTGTGTGGGGACCAGCCCCAAGGTTTATGATTACAGTGTTTCAATCCGCCTAATAAACTATAATTTTAAAGATCCCGAGTTGGACATTTGTAGCCAACAGTACAATAGAGCCAGCATCCATAAGGCAAGAAGAGCTTAAAAGAAACTATTCCTGCAAGAGGTAACAGGAACATTCACACTGGCTAAAGCAATATTTTTAATAAGAAACGAATAGGATTTTGGCAAATGTCCAGTGTTATTTGCGTAATGTAAATGATGCTCTGCCTTATGCATGGGTATCTTAAGTCATATGTACCATGCTTTAAAACATTACATAGATTCTTTATTTATTAGAAGTCAGTGAAGCCCTTCCCAGCAGAGGCTTCCACTATGACGAAAGACATCAGGTTATCTGTTTTTATGGTTTAAAAGACTGTAAGTAATAAACAACTCTCCAAACTGCCCCAGAACATAACCCTTCCTGCTAAAAGCCTGCCCTGTTATTAGGCATGCAGATTTATCCTTATGCAAGTTCATCTTCAGAAGAAGTGACAGGCTGATCAGAAACTCCAAAAAGCTAACTGCAACAGTACAGAATTAGAGAACGAGATATATTACTCAGGATTACAGGAACAGGTGGAAGATAAACCAAAATAAAAACCTTGTTGGCAATGTGTGGTTTCAAGGGTAACTTCCAGCTTTTCTTTCCTATCATTCTAGGATTCTACCTTACACACTGTCTATATTCATTGTTTCAAAGGTTTTTTAGAAACATGATTAAACAGAGTAAAACTTCAGGTGGACGCTTACCGAAATTAAGTTAAAGTGACATAAAATAAGTTTAATATTCTAATAAGTCAAGAATGTCTCTATAACAATGATTCCAAGTTAGTGGGATAACCTGAACAAGGAGAAAGTGTCAGTATTTAAGACCACATGTACACTGACTGCATGGGGAACAGAACATCTAACAAAGAGGAAATGTTTCTTATTTTTGGCTGAAGTGCATTTTTGTCACCTATGGTTGTATATGAAGTTTAGAAAGTTACTGTGACAGTTTAAGGATTTCTGCATCAATTTACAGATGTAATTTAGTTGTGTCACTGCCATTTCTTACTGTAACATTTTGGGTATGAGCGCATCAATTCGGTAGCAGAAACTTAACACCTAAAAGGACAGACGATGTTTGAGAAGCCGTAACAGAGCAATCGAGGGCAATCACCTTTAAATGAAACTTTCCTGTTTCACCTCAGTCATGGACTTTAAACAATTCTCTATTCCAGTAAAGAATATCCCTGTGGACTCAAGGCACCTCTCCTTGGACTTGAGGCATCCTTCTATAATTTCTGTGAATTGAGTGGCACCCAATGTCAAAAGCTAATTTATATATTACAATGCTTACTTCCTTGCAGAGGGCCTGGGCAGTAGGGGTGGGCCAGCCAGAAAGGGACAGGCATAAGACAGTCTTATCTGCTTGTCTCCTCATACCTCCCATCACCCTTCAAAGGAGGACATCCTAATTAAGAATCACTGCTCTATCCAAATGGAGAAGAGGGGCCACATTAGTGATTCTCAACCAGGGTGATTTGGCTATGTTAGCACTGTTAGGTGTCAAGACATAACTGACAAGATAAACCTAGAGATTTCAAATAGGTATCCATACTGATAAAAACATTCTGACCTGTTGTGGTCTGAGTTCTCTGCAACAGAACAGTTGTTCCAGTATTTTCTGTAGCCAATAAAGAATGAAAATTAAGAGCTGGCATTTTCCAAGGGATTCTTTTGAGTCTAAGAAGGTTGAGAGTCACTGGGCTAGACTCTGGGATTCTCCCTGCTTTGCAGGACATGCAGAAATTGAGATGTCAAAAGGAGAGAAAGAAAGAGACTGGCCAGTTTCAGAGCAAAACAACCAAGTCAGGCCAGTCAACATTTCTCACCTGTTTAATATCTCAAACCAAACCCACATTTTACAGAAATGATAAAACAGATTTTAAAAGGGACTGGATTCAGGATTTTGTTTTGTTTTGTTTAACATGCATATCCATAATTTTATGCTTGACTAAGTAATGAATAAGAGAATCATTTACTAACCCAGTGGTCATTGTTTCCCTGCTACACGGCTTTAAATGTGGGATGAAAAACACCCAGCTCCTAAATTCATATGGGATTACATGTCTAGACTTGGACTGCAGCACCAGCTCCATACTCTAGGCATCCAGAGGAGCCGTACTCTGCTTAAGAAAGATGTCAAGACAAGGAGCCAGACTGCACCATGGTGCTCTTCATTCAGTCACTGTAACTGGCACAAATCAGGGTCATTTGTCATAATTAAGAGTTTTTCCTCCTGAAGGTTTACAAAAATACCTTTTAAGATACAGAGAAATGCAAATACCCACAGGATGAAATACAGCACTAGTATAATAAGTATAACAACAATAGGTCAGAAAGGAAATGAAACTGCAGGGATAATGTAGATGAGTATTCTGGTAAAATTTCAATTCTGCCTATGTCACTAAAATATCAATTTAAATGTTTGTTTGCATGCCCCCCAGTTGCAGCATGAGAGTCTCACAATTAACAGGGGTGTTAGTCGTGTTGGTCTAAGGACATAGGCAGAAAAGCTTCTTTGGGTAAATCTGGTACCTTTTATTAGACGAACTCAAATAGTTGGAAAAATTCTTAGAAAGCTTTCAGGTTTAAATACCCTTCCTCAGCCAGGCAAAGGGTATAGGCAAGATACAGGACATTGGCCACCGTAGCTATATGAGTGGCAGCTTAGGATGCTTGCTATGCCTTGCAGTTGTGTCAGGCTCAACCAGACTACCAGGCACCAAGGGAGGGGGAAGTGGGGCTATGAGATCCTTTGAAGGGTGGCACAGGAAATATGAGGAGATAAGGCTATAACTGGCACAAGTCAGGGTCATTTGTCATTTGGCACACTATGACTGAGGTGTGCCAATGCAGCTGCTAGGACCAAACCCAGAAGTTCCTGGCTAGAGGATCGTGTCCCTCCACGCAGGGTCAAACTGATCGCCGTATCTGGGGTCCAGAAGGAATTTTTCCCTATGGGCAGACTAGTGGGGGACTGTAGAGGGTTTTGCCTTCCTCTGTAGCAGAGGCTGTGGCCCTCTACCCAGGGTCTCCTTGGCATATATTGACACAGAAGCTGGTCCCTTCCAAGGCCTTCCTCTCTATGACTGATCCTATAATCACACAAGGTCAAGTTCAGACTCCCCCTGCCTGGCTGCAACCTTAGCCCCATTACCCAACCCCTCTGCAAACCCCAATACAACGGTTCCCAAACTCTAACAAACTGCATGCCACCAATTTAAAACGATACAACCTGAAATACCACCAGCAAATTTTTGTCATAAAAAGCAATGATAATAAATCTGTTAACATATACCAGAGACAGGTTGCCTGTATACCAGTGGTGGTAGTGTACCAAAGATTGGGCACCGTTGCCCTAATACATAAATTAGTTATTCTGCAGTGGGCAGATACAGACCCGCCGTATCCCCACTACCCGATCCCTCTGCAAAGAGGTAAGCCTCACAGATTCACAGAAGTTTAGGGCTGGAAGGGACCTCGTGAGATCGTTGGGTCCAGCCCCCCTGCTCTGGGCAGGAAAGACTGCTGGGGTTAAATAAGCCCAGCAAGTTGTGTGTCCAGTCTCCTTTTGAAGATCTCCATGGCAGGTGCCTGCACCACCCCCACTGGAAGTCTATCCCAGAAACAACCCAACAAGCATTTGCAACAGGGTTCAAGCTCAGGTCCCAGAAGAGGTCTGAACCACACCTTGAGTCAAACAGAGAACCACTGGGTCAGGGACAGGCGTGCCACAGCTATGCCAGTGTGCCACGACGCAGCAAGACCACCAAGAACAGGGCCCACGGACTGGCCCTGGGGTACAGACGGGTAAGGGAAGTGTGCGGCCAGCCCTCACCTGGGGAACAAAGCCTGTTTTGGAGTGCAAAAGTCTGGCATGGGAAGGGTGGATCTGAACATGGGGAGCGTGCAGTCAGGGACCACCAGCCTCAGGCCAGGGAACAGCTGCCCCATGGCACCCTGCTGCCCAGCGCCCCCTCCCCCACGGGTGGCTGGGGGGGAGGGGGGGGCGCTTTTCCAGCCCCACCCCAATGGATCTTGGCTGCCCCTGGGTGACATCACTGGGGGGGGGGGTAACATCGCGCGGGGGCCGCTGGGAACCTGCTGTGACGTCACACATGGGAGGGAATCGAACGGGGGGGGGGGCGCGAGGCTGGATAAACGGCACATATGAGGCGCCACTCCCCACCTCCGCCGCCACTCACCGAAGTCGAGGAACTGCTTGATGGAGAGGGGGGAGGGCGAGAAGCGCGAGTAGTACTCCAGCTGCTGCGGAATAGCACCCCTCAGCAGCGCCCCGCACAGCCGCATGCTGCCACAAGGACGGGGTCACCAGGCCGGGTCGGGTCGGGTCGGGCCGCTGAGCGGGGAGGGCGGCAACGGCCACGCTCGTGCCGGGCAGCGGCGAGCCCCGCGCCGGCCTCGCTGTCACCGCCTCCTCCCCCCCACACGGGGCAGAGCCGGAGCTGTGACCAAGGCGCATGCGCACCGCAGCCCAGCGGCCGCCGCCGCACGTCCTCAAGTCAGACCGCTCGGGTGGGCGTCTCCCGCCGTCGGCGCGGCAGTGGCTGCTTGCGCGTGCGCCTGGGGCTCTTTGCTTCCTCCTCCCCGTGCTTTAGTGTTTGGTTTGGGGGCTTGAGGGATCCCCTGTAACCTGCCCTCGCCACACACCCAGTAACTTGCTCAGCCACACACACACATCCCAATAACCTGTCCCGCACCCTGCCCACATATGCAGCCCAGTGACCTGCCCAGTTCCCCCAGCACACCCCAGTAATCTGCTCCTCCCACACACCCCCACCTCAATAACCTGCCCAGCCCCCCCATGCACAAGTGCCTGTTTGCACCACTGTCCACCAGATAGTGCTTAGGGATTGTTGAAACACAATAAATCCTTAAAGATGAACACAGATAACTCAGTGTCCTAAAATCAAAGTCCAACTTTATTAATACAACTAATGTTAGCAATCTCTATATACAGAGAGAGAAAAACACTTAGTACAATGATCTCACCCAATCCCAGATATTATTTTGCTCAACAGAAAAAGGCAGCCTCTCAGTTCCAGAAAGCAAAGGATGTGTTGTTGGCTGGGATGGTCCAAACAGATACTGAAGGCTGGATTTATGACTATCACGACAACACTTAATCTTTCTTGCTGTGCCCTTTTATGCTTTTCTTCAGCTTTACTCCTTTGATGGCTCTTTGCTTTCGGACTGGTCTTTCTGCGGTCAGCATACTGTCCATATTTTATCCTGTCAGCATAAAATAGACCCGTCATGAGCACACATCTTAATTTGGCCTTTTTCCAGTGTCTTCGGGCTTTGTCCACTGGTCTCCCTCATCACCTTTCATTAACATATCCAGCCATTTCATCCCTCTGATTCAGCCAGTAAGTGCCAAGTTCAGTTAATTTGAGCTGGTAACAACAATATTACTATGTTGTGTTAGAAAAACTTCTCACAGTGATAGAAAAGGAAAGAAACATCACGTGAGCAAACTCAAGGCCATAAACTACTTGCAAGAGGCAAGGCCGGCTGATATTGTAGACACTAGCAAAATGAAAGGTTCAGATAATAATGAGGCTACACAAAACTTAAGCAATGATTAAATAAGGCTGAATATAAAAGAAAACTTTTAAAAATACTGTAATTCACCACTCCGTAAACAGTGCAATGTTAAAGCATAAAAATATGACAAGCTTCCCTAACACGCGCCCCCCCCGTGCAGCCACACACGTGCACACCTGTGCAGTTACACATACGCACACATCCTCCTCTCCAGCAACCTGCCCATACAAACACACACACATTCCTTGCCCAGCCACCATCATCATCCCTCACACAAGGGGACACGTTGATACACCCCAGAAACCTCCTCTGCCCGGTGCCACACAGGAACACAGATAGGCCCCTGCAGTTTCCCTAGGGACACAGACCAACAGAAAGGAGGAGGCTGTTATATGGGGCTAAGGCAAGAGGGCTGCAGACTGAAATGTTAGGGGGTGAACTCCCTTGGAAACCAAGCAATGACAGGTTTTCCTGTCAACCAGAGTAGCCCATGTCATCCCTCTACCCCCACCTGGTGTTTACCTCCTCAGGGCAGAGGTAAAGAACACCTCCCCTCCCTCATCTCCATTAGGATTATTCCACCTGCTTCAAGTTGTCTCTCTCAAAAACCTACCTTTTGCAATGCAAAATAAAGCCAGAGGAATTATCATGGTTAAGGAAAGAAAAAGGAGCACCCGTAGCCTCCTATTATTAAAATCCTCCTGTAAGTAAGGCTTTAGACTTACCCGAAGAAATTCTCTCTTGATTAATTTGTGGTTTAAAAATTACAAATCACTTGATATCCAGTAGGATTCAAGTTGATTCGAAATATTTTTCTTCCTGGTGGAAAACTCACCCAGCAACATTTCATAGATTTCATAGACATTAAGGCTGGAAGGGACCTCAAAGATCATCAAGTCCAGCCCCCTGCCCCAGGGGCAGGAAGTCAGCTAGGGTCATTGCTCATGTCCATAGGGGTGGAGACAGTTACACACAGCAAAATTTACCTGGCAAAGTATAACACAAAGCAGACAGCTCTATCTGCTGTGCTATTTCTGAGAGAGGATGAGGAACGCATACAGCCTAAATCTGACCGCAACAAGTCAATTTCCACAAATAAATGAGAGGTTGAGGTGATCAGGTATGTAAAGGTAGAAAATATAACTGGCCTATGTAGGTTCAAACTATATGACTGTTCCCTCACTAGGACTTGAATAACTTAGCTATGGATATTCAACTAAAGGCTTTTGTATAGCAGGCTTAAGTGGGCTGGGATTCAGTTAAATTTGGCCATTATTTTGTTCAGCTTTCTGAAATAGCTCCACATCTGTTCATTTCAATATCTTTGTGCTTTTTATGGCCTAGAAATGTAAGTTTTGATTTGATGATTGAAATTAAACTTTGCAGAAAGCAATGATGTCGCTACAGAAAAGCTGATACAGCATACAAGTGCAGACTGGCTTAGTCATACTAATGCTTCTCATCTAAATTTCAGAGACCCAAGGGAGTAGCAAAAATATACAAATCAGTCCTTGGTCATAAGTAAAAAGGAAGAGGGCTTAAAGAGTGGTGATGACTGTTTCAATTTTTTATTTAAGCATCATTTTTTGCTAGTCAGTGATTTGAGTATAGTTCTTAAGTCAAAAGGATCTCCTGCAGTGTCTGTCTTAGGTATTTTGCTTCCTCGGTTGTCAAAATGGGTCAAAAACAGTTATTTTCCAGAAATCACAAAAATGGGCAGTCAGAGTAGAGAACCACAATTTTACAAATGACTTTACTGTTCCAAAGAAAGGCTCCATAAACGTATCTTCACATACAGCCCTATGGACTTTAATTACATTCCAGACTTTCTTGTGACTTCTACTAATTCTATTGCTAAATTTCCATACCTTTTTTTCTCCTCTGCACTCAGGGATAGTGGTTTTTTACAAAAGAAACCCAATTATCTGGTCATTAAGCCTTCACTGAGTTGGGACCTATGCTCATTCCAGGAGCTCTGGCAAACTCTATCAGATTTAAAGCCAACTGATAGGTATTCACATGGCAGAGCTTGATATGTTCCATTTCTAACAACCTGCAGCATTCTAATTTGGGGTGAACATTTTATTTTTCCTCAGTCAGTAGAGCAAAAAGACTTTTCAGATCTGTCAGGAGTTCTGATAAGTGATAATAAATAAGAATAGCCACCTGGATAAAAGGTGACCTGATGAATTAAGTTTTATATAACTAGTGAACACAGGAAAGACAGTGCTGTTTTGCAGAGGTAGAAAGCTATTAATATTCATTGCTATATTGGTCTGCTCAGGATAATGATAGAGGTTAAATTTATCATTAATATTATCAAAAAACTGCATGGTAAGAAGAAAGGGATTAGAAAGCTCAAAACAATGTTAAGTGAAAGAAGAGGAAGACACTGATGCAGCAAAGCAATGTGGAAATTGGATCAATATAGAAAGAACGCAGTGGAAACACCAAATTAGTCACCTATGAAATTAAATAGTACAGCCTGTTCCTACTCAGACAATATTCTGATGATAGACAATATTCCTACTTAGTGAAGGATAATTTATTGATGTATTGGGAGACATATGTACTATTGCTAATTTGGATGCACCTATATAGAAAGGAACTATTCTCCCTCTCTCTCCCCTCTGTCTGAGCTTCCTTTTTCGCTACCTGCACACTTCTTTTCCCTGAGAGGAGACTTCACTCTTCAGCAGCCCCTAATGGGCCTAGCAGGTTCTCCCTTCCCCCCAAACCAGCCTAGCTCCCCTTATATCACTTTGCATGTCATCACCCTGGCCTTGTCCAGCTAGGGAGCAGCACACTCCTGGTCCTCTCCCAACCTATCTGCCTGAAGAATCCTCTGCTTCCCTTGGCTAATGAGGCCAGAGGGTTTTACATATTTCCCCCAGGTACAAGCCCCAGCTTGCCATGTACTGAGCACGTGGCAAAAACACAGGGACCCTCTTGCCCACTTAAAAAAACACCCCGTAAAAAATATACAACTCAAGTGTGGGTGTGGGTGTTACACGTACATTGGAAAATGTCACTCTTGTGGGCTGGCCCATATATAGGGTTTCCAACCCTCCTGTATTCACCAGGAGTCTCCTGAAATCAGAATCAATCTCCTGGTGACTCCTGAAAGCAATCCAGGAGACTGTGCTGTGTCTTTGGGGATGGAAGTGGGGGTGGGGGCAATGCCAGGGGTGGACCTGGAGCCCTGGGGTATAAATCAAAAGTATGAGCATTCGCTCTCAAACATAAGGCTTGCCAAACACCAGCTTCACAGTCAGGATTAATTCTCACTCCAGGGTAGCACAAATGCAGAAGATTCAAAGTGCTTATCTTGTGTTGCTTGCAGCATGTGGTTTCTTCTGCCCTGCTGTGGCGCAGTCCTTTCCTCCAGACAGTCTGGACTGGCTCCCCGCTGGACCTCTGCCTCGAGTGGTTCCTACAGCCAGACTGCCTCATCTGGGCTAAGCCCTGAGCTTCTCCCTGGGTGACCTGACCCTCTACTTCCATCCCAGTCCTGTCAACCACTGCCTACACCTGCGGTGAACAGCCATCTTATTTAGGTCCCTTTTTACTAGAGGTGCACTGATACATCGGTCTGATATTGAATTGACACCAATATAAAGAAATCGACCATATCAGAAATCAGCTTTTTTGCCAGAAGCGGCTGATAATTTGATCAATAAATGCCCTGTGCATGCACGCAGCCACAGCACAGCATGTAGGGCAAGGATTACTGCCCGGCAGCATGAAGAGCTGTATGCAGCTGGTAAGTCTGTTGTGGTGGAAGTGGAGAGGGGAAGGGAAAGAATGGGGGGGCAGTTCAAGGCCCTCACAGTGAGGGAGGGGCTGGGGCTGGCGCTGCCCAGCCAAGGCGGGGTGAGGCACAGGATGGAGTAGCAGCTCATCTTGGAAGCACAGGGAGGGGGGCTGGGGAATGCCTCCCGCTGCTGGGTGCACCCCAGGAAGGCACGGGGGATGTATGCCCCCGGATGTGCATGGGGCGGGGCGGGGTGAGCCAGGGCAGGCTGCAGCTCTGGGCTGGGGCCAGGGCTGTGCTGGGTTCTTCCCAACAGGGGCTGGGCTGGGCTGGGCTGTCCTCAGGGCGGGCAGTGACAGCGCTGGGAGGGGGGCTACAAAGTGGGCTGCAGCCACTCCACAATTCACCATAACCCCCCCAGCACCCCCTCCCAGTGCCGCTGTTTGCCCTGCCCTGAGTGAAGCCCAGCCCAGCCCACACCAGGAAGAGCCCAGCACAGCCCCAGACTGCAGCTGCAGCCTGCCCTGCACCACGTAGATCTGGGGACACACACCCGCTATGCCCTCCTGGGGTGCGCACAGCAGCAGGAGCCACCCGCCCTCCCCCCCGGATGACCTGTGGCTCAATCCCATGTCCTGCCCCGGCTGGGGAGTGCCTGCCCCAGCCCGACTCCCTCCTTCACCACAAGGGCCTCGATCTGCACCCCCACGTCCCTTGAATTCCCCCTCCCCTTCCACCACAACAGACTTACCAGCTAGACACTGGTTCTGCGTATTGGAAATCAGATTGATATTGGCCAATGTACCTCCTTAAAAATCAGCTATCAGTATTGGCCCCAAAAATATTATCAATGAACCCTTACTTTTTACCATTATGCCTCCTGGGCTGGCCAGCAGGCCCTGGGCTTTCTCCTTTTTCTCAGTAATGGGACAGGGGCCCCATTATAGTCAGTTAAAACATTCTAGATAGAACATTTTAGAATATCGCCAGTTAGGAGATAACAAATACAGAGGTACAGATTTTCTTTAAAAGACCTAAACTAGATTTTTTTTCATATTTCCCATTTTTGCTATCACTAATACAGCTCTATTGATGCAACAATGGAAAGACTGCTAGTGTGCCAGGGGCTGCTGAATTTAGTCAACCAATTTCTTGTTTAGATTTATCCTTGTCAGTTAAATGACAAAACTCTCATCTGAGAGCTGTCTAAATGGTAACATGTATCCCCTGAGGGATTAACTTGTGGCCCCCAGACTCCCAGTCCAGGCATCATTCCCTTCATCACTCTCCTGCAGCTGCTACCAGAGTTTCTGGTTTCTCCCTCCCTCTTCAAATTCTGCTTCCTACCACCATTCCTGGATGAGACGCACCACGCACCAGGCCAGGGGAGTCCACAGCCAGGAGCTTGGGGAGACCCAGGATCACCCACTGCATGGCGCAGCAAGGACAGGGGGAACTGTGCAGTGGTGCAGTGCAGTGGGGGGCAGGGGCTCAATGCAACACAGGGACATCAGCATGGTGCAGTTGGGGAGGACATGGTGCAGTTGGGGAGGCCACATAGAATGTGGCCTATGAGGAGTGTGGCCAGAGAGAGGAGGGGAGGGCATGTGGCCACTCAGAAGTTAGTTGGCTCTGATCTATCACCTTGTACAGAAAGGAACAAATTTTGCTGGTTTTACTCAGCAATATAGTCCTAGTGAGTTTAACATTTAGCATTGCACGATACTTTAAGGAGATACTGTGGTAATTAAGTTTATATGAAGGTAAATATTATAATCCTATTTTACAAAGAGAAAAATGTGGCACAGAGTTATCAAGGTTTCAGATCTGATTATAAATAATTAAGCATATTTAAACACCTAACCAGAAGTTGCCTTATCTTCAGAGTTGCTTGTAACTGTAAGCAGAGAGTGCTTGTAATTCTCAGACAGGCCACTGGGAACTTTGATTTGTCAGTAACTTCAAATTCAGGTGTCTAATTGTAGACACGCATTTAAAAACTGTTTTCCTATGCAACCTGACAAGCATCACAGAAGCTATTGGTTTAAGAACATGGTTTAGTCTGCTACCTCCTTTAGATTGTAATGTCTTCTAAACTGTTGAGGTGCATCTTGGGTGGGGGGGTTCCGTAAGTCATGCTAGCTATACAGCAGGAGACCTAGCTGGGTCAAAAGCACCTATCTGGTAATGAATTGCAAGTATCCCAAGGTAATTTACAGTAGTCCAAGCAGACAGGAATATGAATTGTTAAGCATCATTGCAAAAATCTAAAAAAACTATTTCAATACATTTTCCAGTCCCGAATGCTCATTCCAGGTGAGCACAAGGGAGCTGAATCCTATGTGACCTAACCAAAAAAAAAAATCATCAGGCTTGTAAACTGTCATGATATGTGGAATATGATTTTGTACACATTTGGAATCCTGGATAAAGTTATAAAATGCTGTATCATGTGAGATCAGTGTATGTTGGATCCACCATTTACCATTAGGGCAATGTCACATATCTACCAGACCAGAGTCATTAAACCTCCCATTCTAACATAAGTATCTTGGCACAGAAGAATGGGCACAAGACTATGGACACCATTCCAACCAAATTTGAATTTGTCTGAGGAGTCTGAGGCTTGGAAAGCAAGAAATCTCCAACCATGAGAACCCAGATACCAGGGCATTTTTGTGTAAAATACCAATGTAGAATAAATTAGTGTAAAAGTGCCACCTGTCCAGACCCTTGAAGTTTCTTAGAAAGGTTTCTATTAAAAAAAAATTTTAGAAAGGAAAAAAGAGGTTTTAGCATTTGCTTATTATAATCAGAGAGTCAAATCTGGTTCCCAGGAAAGCTGATGACAAAACGCCTATGGAGATTTGCCCAAAGATGATATACTTTTATAATCTTTTATTCCAATTTTCTATGTTCTGTTTTTTCTCAGGGCTTTGCAGTGTACACATTTCAGCTTCCATTCTTCAGTTTCCAGAGAACAAAGTTTTAACAGCAATTTTTTCATCCAACCAGGATTTATTAATTCTATTCTTAATGACCATTTAGATCATTAAAATGCTGGAGCCTTAATCTCCTTAACAGAGCTTGTTTTTCTTCACAGCATAATATTTGGTTATTGTGTAAGCCTCTGCAAAATATTTTATCTGGTTGTCAGAGAGGGGGGAAATGGCATACTAAGCCACAAAATAGGAATAACATGTTCATTATTTTATTCTAGATCCATCTGACATTGTAGAACTTTTTTTGTGTGCATGTGTGTGTGTGTGCATATATCTGGTGGGCAGATACACACACACACATACGCACACACACTGAGAAAACCCATTCTGAAGTTATTACAAACCCTATATCTTAAAGTTCAGAAATACTAGTATTGAGAATGGGTATAGTACAATTGAAAAGATAACAATAACAGCAACCAATAGCAGTTATTTTGGGGAATTATAGTCCCACGTTTTACAAAATGACAGAAAAAGCAGCAACAGTATGAAGAAACTGGTACCAGTATAGTTCTTCACAGATGATTGGTCTTGTATGAATTATACCTGCTCAGAGTTTGAATTTTTTCTGAACAACAGTACTGTCTTTCCCCCCTGCTTTTACACTCAATCAAGGTAAGTTAAGACAGTGGATGGTGAAATGACATGTTGGGAACATCTTTTCAACAGTTGAGAATGGGGTCTTAAATGAAATTCTCCAACACTGAAAGATTGGGAGTTGGTTCTTACTTTTAATCATTTTCCTCATTTATAGAGTTCGTGCACTCATACTGGATAAATTTGCCTGGGCTATTGTCCATAATAGTTAAAAGCTTGACAGCTGGCAGGGATGGGTGTTTCACATGAAATAAGTTAAAATAACTACAATAGTTGCATTTGGGGGTGCATCAGCAATATTACCAAAGGTTGCACTTGTATTAGAATCTATCATATTCTTCATACTTTTTGTCTGGCAGTTTTGTAAAGAAGCTGAGTTTTCCTATTCTAATCCTTTTACAGGAAATCATTATAATCAATCACTCTCCATCCCAGGTAACACATTGCAAAAATGTAGTACAGTTTGTATCAGTGGTAAGTAGACCAAGAATTATATTCAATCATCAGCTTGAGAATTGGGAAGTTAAGAGAGTTTATTCCCTGTTGTAGAAAGAATGTTCATCTGGTCAAAAGATTTATAATTAGCTGACTTGGAAGTATTATAGTTTTTTCAGAGCACAAACATTTTTCCTCCATTAATTGCTTTGGCACTCTGAGTTAGATTGTTTATGCTTTAGGAGCAGAGAGTAAGGCCACAGACAGGCGTTATGTTTGTATTGTGAAAATTGCTGTTCTCCTGGTAGAAATTGCCAGCTTAAAGGCATTCATTCAATTTCACCCAGAGGAAACTTGTTCTACCTGCAAGAAAGATCTTCTAGGTTGATATCTGGAAGGTCTTCCCTGAGAGAGAGCTTCTTTCACTTGAATGATTGTGTGTATGCTCGACTCCTCTGTGATCTGGAGGCACTGAACAGCAGCTTCACTTTGCTTGCCCCACACCAGTGGGACTCCAGTCTGGGGAAAGTGAGGGAGGAGTGGCACATTTTACCACAGTTTGACGACTCCTGATCAGGGCAGAATTTGAGCTGTTGCTGCACTCCCCAGTCTCTTCCCCATTTCCCCACAGCTGGGCTCCTCCCATACTTGAGATGAGTCCAGGTGCCATTGCTACCGCAGCTGACCAAGATGACCTCAGTCTAGGAAAGGCATAAGGAGCAAGGGAGAGGAAACATCTGCAGGTAGGTACACTCCCTCTCTCAGGAAGATTTCTACCATAGCAAATTTCATAGAAATTTGCAGTGGTAGAAATGAATACCTGTCCATGGCCTAAGCATCTCCGTCTTAAAACTACACAAAGCAACTTTTAGATAAAGCCTCTCCCAACATTTCCATGTCCTTTACCCTTCATTGTTTTTGTTGTTACTCTCCCCTCTCTTCTACCAGTTCAGGTAGGTGGCTTTATGACTCTCTCCTCCCCAGAGGGTTTCATTCCAGTCTCTTTAAAAGCACTTTTTAGAGGAGGTAAGGTAAGTATGCCTAGTGAACCCTGGCCTTTGCACTTGTCTACTGTCCTATGTATTCTACAAAGACAACCATAAAAAAACAGAACTGCAACTCAGCTATTATACAATCATGGTATAACTTTTCCATGTAGAAAAAAATAAAAACAGAAACCAAAACATTTCAATTAACCTAAGGATCCAAGTTTTAACCACAATCACTACCAAAAAGGCAAGAAAAAGCAAATTTGTAACTGTTACGGAAACATAGTTTAACCCTGGGATTTACCCTCCAAGTTGACACCACTGTGATCATATGTAAAACACAGATAAACTTGAACTCTACCAGCATCCCATAGATTTGTGCTCAAAGAATGAGCTTTAGCTCATCCAGGGTCACACTTGGATGGGACAGCTTTACACTAGAAACAGACACTGACTTTGTGCCGCCAAAAAATGTTTATGGCAGCACAAAGCTCAAATAAGCAGACATCCAAACTCCTTGTTACACCACAAATGCAAAAAAACATGGCCACAACAACAGGCAGTATGACTTTATAAATTTTCTGTGGTGGATATCTATTTGCTTTATGGTGGGAAAGCATTGGTAGCCTGGAGGGATCCTGCGGGAAATTCCTGGGGTACATCAGATTGGGCCCCTGAAACCCCAAGAGCACCTGCCTTGGTTCTTCTGCTTGCAGAGGCATGCCCTATGAATCCCATGGTGGGGGATTCCCTAGGCACACATGTCATGCTGCCACGCCCTGACTTTGGGCATGTGTCTGCAAATGGGGCAACACCAGGGGAATCCTATTGGCAACGGCAGGAACTCCTGAGTCTTCAAGGCCCAGATTCTGTGCATTTCAGGAATCCCCCTCCAGGATTACACATCACACCTATCACACTGGGTGCACATATGATATTGCCATGCCCCAATTTAGGGTGTGGTCTGCAAGTGTAGTGCAGGGAATGCCATGGGCGTTCTCCACCCTCTGCCTGATGACATGTACCCCAAGAATCCCTCTGCAGAGTAACACATTCTGTGCTTTAGGGGGATTCCCAGGGCATACATTTCATGCTGCCATGCCCTGAAGCAATGTCCCCATGGTGGGTTTCCCCCTGTCATTGCAGATGCATGTTCCAGATCTGGATGCAGCAACTTCTGCACACAAATCCTGCGATTCCCAGGGTATGGTGACCAGGGCAGTTGTTTCACAGGATTGGGCCCCTGAAGCCCCAAGTGGGGCAGGCACCCAACCCAGTGGACAATAGCAATGTCTGTTTCTGCTGATCAATCGGACATGTGGGGAGATCCTGGCACAGCTGATGCTGTGACAAAAATTAATCTGTTTTTAGTCCCAGTTCCAGAAGCAGCAGCTAGACCTATATTCATCTTTAGTCTGTGCACTGGAGTCTACAGATCCACTAAAAGGGGTACTCCAGTTCCATTGATCTACTAAAAGGGGTACTTCAGCCTACATCAGCACTAAGCCTGTCACTGTCAGCCAAGAAATGTTCCTCTTCTACCCCCAAACTTTTCTTCCAGATTTTTTTGGCCCCACATCAATTTAGCCTGCCTTTTGTGCCAAGGAGCTTTTCTGCAGAAAATTCCAAACTTGAAGTTTTTAGGCAAACAGTTTGACTGAATATGTCAGATTCCCAGCTATATCTTTGGAGTGTGTCTACTCTTTAGACAGACTGTCCCCTCAACAATGTCCCCCTTTTGATCTATTTTCAAAGGCAGTGCCTTCATGAGGCTTCAGGGATAGAGTAGGCAATTAGAACCAGAAGGTAGGGATAGAGCCTGTCTCCTGCAACCCTTTTACTGAGCGGCGTGTTAGGGAGCTAACAGCTCTGAGAGTAGATAGCAGTTTTCCTTATAGCCCAGGCCTTAACTTGGCCCCTTCACTTGAGCAGAGAGCAAGCATGCAGGGTTGGAGGGGGCAGTTTTGCTGGCAAATTGTAGTCCCAGTTGAAAGTAGGACTGGAAAAGAACTGGCTGGAGAGCAGTCATCCCTCTTTCCCTAGGAGTCGACTGGAGCCAGAAGGGCAGCGTGCTCCATAGAAGATGGCCTTTGAGACCCAACATCCTATACCAGCCACCATATCTCTCTATTGACTGCTGAGTTCAAATACTTCCTCACTCTCTTTCCTTTTTGTGTCACAGATGGAGGGCCCAGATGCAGCAGAGATGTTGCCAGTATCACCAAATGTAATAAGGGACATGCAGCTTTCTCCCCCTGCTTCTAACTCTGTAGGCAGTCCTTGTCCTCTGACATTCCACAGGTGTTGACACCCCCCTCTCCTTTTGAATGGTCTTGATGTTTCACTAATCAAACTCTCCTTTCTTTGGTAATTCTGCTGTTAGTTGCTCCTGGTAACATAGCTCTGACTTAACAGTGTTGCAGGCTGTTTTTAACTCTAGCTAAATACATTACCTCAGGTGACCATTAACTCAGGTGTGTCAATAACTTTCAGAAAAGTATTGGATACACTGCCATAATGCTCAAGAAAGTTACAGTTTGTTTTATTAATCTAAAAAAGAGATGTACATTGAATTCTAATGACTCCAGGGCTAATGAAACAGCATCTTTTGATGATTTTTGCCTAATTTATTGTGTGTTTATACATAACAGCAAATTAAAGCATATCCCAATCAAGTGGTATTTGGTTTTGCTTCAATTTTAAATGGAATAATATTGCCCTAAGCCCATATCATATTAGGAAAGCATCTAATTTCTTTTTAACTCAGGGAAATGTGCACCATGTGCACTCCCCTTTTCAAAATCTTAGATCTTCCCATGTTTGTGTAGGACAACTTTCTTCCCAGAAAATAGAGGATATAATAGGTGGGTCATCAATCCTGGATCTTATTCTAACCACTAAAGAATGTGAAGTTTGTGAATGTGAAGGGGATAGGAAACTTGGGAGGAAGTGATGAAGATATGATAGAATTTGTGATTCTGAGGAATTGAAGTCATGAGAATACCAGAGAAAGCATAGAGTTTCAGTGCACCTCCTGCCTCTCCCCCACCACTACCCTGACTCAACCTATTACTGTTATAGGAAGGTTTTGGCATTTCCATTTTTAAAAAAAAGCACTGTGGAATTTCAGTTTCTTGCAAACATTTTGACAGATCTGGAATTCCTTTTCTTGGATAGCTCTGACAGGTCTGGTTCTGCCTGAAGCTGCAAGCAATGGATTTGTGAATCTTATCACTCAAAGGGTGCATCTACATGTGCAATTAATGTGAAGGGATAAACCCTGGAGTTGTTTGAGCCAAAGCACACTACTCCCAGACACAGCATCTACATGTGTGCCTGGGACAGCAGCAATATGAGTCAGACCAGAGCAGCCCCAGGCTGGCAGCAGGCTCCAGGGGTCAGCTCTAGGTTCTGGGTCACAGTGTCAAGTGGCACCAGGGCTGACTGGAGCATGAGGGTGCAGAAAGTGTGGAGCTGCATAGCTAGGTAGCAGGCAGGAGTTTGGCCCCTGCTGCCTGGGCTGACAGCACAATTTACACCCATGGTCACCATCCACACCTGCATTTCACTGCAGTTAATTACTTCGCTGTAAGATAGTACTATCCCTGACAGTACTATCTTATGACAGAGTTAATTAATTTACTGAGCCCTAATACCAGAATACATAAAGACAGTGATGCTTTACTGGCCACATCTCCATGAGATGCTGACTGCGCAGTAGCCTGAGACTACTGCTCAGTAGGATCACATGGCAGAAACCGTGATGCAATGCTACTGTGCAGTAGTCTTGGGCTACTGCTCAGTCAGCATTACAAAAAAGCCATATGTCAGCATTACCACTGATGACTATGAAACTTAAGCTGAGTTGGGCCTACTCACAAAAGTTAAAATACTGATGACAATTGCATAGCGCAAAAGGATGTAAGTTTGTGGCTGGACCTCCTGAAAAGAAATAATAAGGCATCACTTCCAGCTTATCTTACTATATTTACAATGATTTTAAGCAGGCTCCTATTTTTCTGGTATAACTGTGTGAAATGTCTATCCTTGATTAATTAGTATAGTAAATATTTCTTTGCAATTAACTCATATTTATGTGTAGGAAGAGATATTCTCCATGTGGGCTTTGATAGGTGTCTCCTCCTAATTTACTTTTGTTTTGCCTCAGTGGTTCCCTTGATCTTGAAGATGCTGAGCTAAAGGGTATAAAAGAGGAATGAAACAACTAACAGGGCTCACTTCAGGAATGACACATCACTCTGAGAAGAACTGCTACTGTGTCAGCTGATCTGGTGAACAGATCTACACCTTGAAAAGCTGACAGGATTGAGACCACCTCTTTTGCCTATATTGGTGAGTGTCGAGATGTTATGCTGTGGGGTCTGGGGGCCTTGTCTCCCAGATGTTCTACTTGAGTGCGCCATATGGGAAATGATCAGGGATTGTCACTATCCTCTATCTCAGATGTTCTGCCCTCTGCTACCACATCTTGATGATACTTCCAATCTAGTTTGAAATTGGAGTTAGAGAAGCTGACAATTGCTCTGAGCCCTTCCCAGGAACTTCTTTGTGGGGTGCCTCCTTCCCTTACACCCCACCCTTGGTAAGTGTCTTTGACCTTGGTCTTCCACCGAATGGCTGCAATTCCCACCACTCTTAGCTAGCCCTAGCTCCTGATCGCTGCCTCGCCCAGCCCCAACATCCCTGCACTCACTGGCTGTAGCACTGGCTGTCGGGGCCACTGGGGCCTCATGGCACAGCCTGCCCCCTCCCCCCCACATGGTGTGGGGCAGTGGGGATCAGCCCCAGTTGCCTGGCATCTGCGCTGCCACAGCTGAATCACACAGGTGCAGCTCAGCTTGGCAGGGCACACGCAGCACCTCACATTCTCTGGCAGCTCAGGCCTGCTGCCATTGTCACCCAGAGCCCTGCACCACTCAGCCTGAGTGACCCCAAGCTGCCAGACAGCCCTTGTCACTGCACGGCACCCTGCTGAGCCGGGCTGTACCCACACAATGTGGCAACGGCAGCACAGGTGACAGGGGGCCAGGGCCAATCCCTGGTGTCCCCCACTGCCCTGCTCTGCATGGGGGGGCTGTGCCAAGAGGCCCCAGTGGCCTTGACAGCTGCTGCTACAGCCAGTAAGTGCAGGGATGCTGGGGCTGGGAGGGGGAGCGATCAGGGGCTGGGACCAGGCATGGGAATGATTGGTGGGGGGCTAGGGTAGTGAGCGGGGGCTGAGGCTGGGTGGTGGGCATGTTGGCCCTGCAAGGTGGGGGGCAGTAGCCCCGCTGGGGGGAGCATGTGGCCCCTGTCAGGGACTTTGGCCCCTGCTGAGAGGCTGTAGCCCCTGTTGGGGGGCTGTAGCCCCTTTTGAGGGGCTGTGGCCCTGTGGGGAGGCAGTCTATGAGCTGTGCAGGGGGGCTGCACCCTGCAGGGGGCAGGGGACCCAACCCTCCTGAGCAGCCCCCCATGTACCCCCCCCACACCCATAGTCCCCCCACAATCCACCCACAAATCCCATACCCCCAAGCCACCCCCACAAACCCCTCACCCACATTCCTGGCCTTGTGGGTCAGGAGTGAGGGGCAGGCTGTGGGTTGAGAGTGAGGGGCAAGGGCAGGGGCAGGGCATTGACATATCAGTGCTGCTCAGCACTGCACATCCTGGTGAGTGAAGGGAGTAGAGGCAGCTCTTATTTTTCTATGACAAAGAAGCCAAAAGTCAATGCCAAACTGTAGATATTTAGAATGTCTTTTATTATGATAATAGAGGCACTGGTAGGCTTCCAAATTGCTTTAAAATTGTAAAGATATCAATAAAATATTGTCCAACTGATTTGATCTCTCTCTCTCTCTCTCTCTTTCTCTCTATATATATTATATGCCTAGTGGTGTTTTGTTTTACTTGTGGAAGAACATGGATTTTGGGGTATTTGAAAGAGTGACTTTGGGATTTTTTTAGCAGGGTTTTGCAGTTTTTAAATAGGCAACACCAGAATTCATAGATTCTAGGGTCAAAAGGGACCTCAGTGGTCCATCTAGTCCAACCCCCTGCCCCTGGCAGGCAAGAAAAGGATCACCAAACCCGGGATCATGTGATCCCAGCCAGGTGCCTGTCCAGTCTCCTCTTGAAGACCCCCAAGGATGGGGCAAACACTACTTCCCTTGGAAGCCTATTCCAGATCCTGGCAACCCTGACCGTGAAGAACTTTTTTCTAATGTCCAGTCTAAACCTACTCTCCAAATAGCTTATGACCATTGTTCTTTGTTGTTCCAGGGGGTTCCCTGGTAAACAGATCATTGCCTACTTTTTATTGCTCTCCCCTTATGAATTTGTACGCCACCACAGGGTCCCCTCTCAGCCTTCTCTTGGAGAGGCTGAAGAGGTTCAGGTCCCTTAGCCTTTCCTCATAGGGCCTTCCCTGCAGGCCTCCAATCAGATGGGTTCTTTAGACCCTCTCCAGGTTGTCCACATCCCACTTGAACTGCAGCATCCAGAACTGGACACAGTACTCCAGCTGCAGCCTGACAAGTGCCGTGTAGAGAGGAAGAATGACTTCCCTGGACCTGTTTGTGAAGCACCTACAGATTCACAACAAGGTGCGATTAGCTCTGCTGACTACTTCATCACATTGACAACTCATGTTCATCCTGGAGTCAACAGTGACTCCAAGATCTTTTTCAGCCTCAGTGGTGCTGAGAAGGTCGCCACACAGCCTATAGAGATGATGGCAGTTTTTTCTCCCTAGATGCAGCACCTTGCACTTGTCCTTATTGAATTGCATCCTGTTGCTCTCTGCCCACTTCTCCAACCTGTCGAGGTCAGCCTGGATCTGGGTCCTCCTCTCCAGGGTGTTAGCTTCACCCCCTATTTTTGTGTCATCCGTGAATTTGGACAAAGTGCTTCCCACTTCCTTGTCCAGATCACTGATGAAGATGTTGAATAGCACCAGCCCCAGAACTGAGCCCTCGGGACTCCACTGCACACATCTTTCCAAGTTGACACTGACCCATCCACTACCATATTCCTGCTATCGAGGCAAGTGGCAGGACCTAGGCAGAGAAGCCTGCTCAGAGCTGGCACCTGGGACCCAGCTGGAGATGGCTGACCTCCTGGCCACTTGGGGCCAGGAGGATGTGCTTTGATGGTTCAAAGCAGGCCACCACACTGAGAACATCTTCTGGGCAATAGCTGCCCAGATGGCCAGGCAGTGGCACAAATGGCAGTAGTGCTGTGCAAAGGCCAACTGTGTAGCCACTGCCCACTGGCAGCTGGCCCAGAGGTGTAGATGCCTCTAATGGCCATGCAGTCTCCATCTGGGTCTGGCAGGTGCACAGCCTTGGGACCACATGCTGTTGCAGGTGGCAGCAGGTCACAGCCAGGTAGCAGCCCCCACTGCCAGACTGCTGCAGTGGGTAGAGGGTACAGGGAACTCTCAGGGCTGCTTCAGTAGTTCAGCTGGCACAAGGGGTAGTGTCCCCAGGTACCAATTGGCCAGGCTCCAGAAGCTCCTGAGAGTGAGTAGCCCTGAACTACTTGCCAGGACATCTTTTTATATTGCTGGGGCCAGCACAAGTGCTGGCCCCAGCCTCTAGCTCCCCCTGGCTGCAGGTCCTGGAGGAGCCAGGCCGGGTTATTTTGCCCCAAGTGGCAAAATTTACCCCACACCAAAGTACATGTCTGGGCACGTGCGCTGAGGCAAAAAGCCCCAGCTCAAATTTGCACCACTTCTATTTGAGCTGCTGCAAGCACACATGCCTGCATGTGTGGACACGTGCAAAGAGTATTTTTTCCAGGGAAGTATAGATACATTTAATGATTACGTCTTTTCCCAGAGCTGGGACCTTAGGCAAGTGGGACCATATAGTCAGAATCTCATTCTAACAGCATCAGCCTCTCCAACTTCAGGCTGAAATGATAATAACTCTTTGTTTCTTATAATTGGGCAGTCATCTTTTCACCTATTATTGTATTTTTTATCTCATCCTTCCAACTTCAAAAGGTTCTATAATTCCACATTGTATCTAATGCTTTACTGCAATCAATATGCATTACATCCACTGTACTGACTTTGTATAATACACATGTAATTATAGTCTTTTCAGATATCATTTTTGGCTGACCTGGCCCATTTTATTAATCTGGATCACTTACTGTTCATTGGGTTCTTTCCTTCCAAGTGTTTAAACATACATTGTTTAGTTATTCATCCAAGGTACTTCGTGAGGCTAAAGTTAAACTAACTGGATCATAATCTCCCCTCATCTCCCTTTATAAAAATAATTTAAATAAATAAAAAATCCTGTGCTAATTTGACCAGCTAATCATTAATTACTGTTAAAGTGTGCCTTTCAGGATTTTCTTCCTGATATTATGACCTGCAAATATACTTTTGTACCATTTATAGATATTCTGACAGAGAAATAATGTTTTCTGCAGGATACTGAAGATCCTGCATATATCTCTATGCTGGAAAATGCAGCAAGCAGAGTAAAACAGCTTTCATGTGATTCTCCACAAGATTTTGCTAGAAATATATGTGTCTATTATTTAGAACAAATTTTACAAGTGTGTCTTGCAGACCAGTCTAGTTATACCCCAGGGAATTATCCACAGAAAAATTCAAAATTATGCACAGAAAAAAAATCAAAATTAGACTAAATTAATTCCTTCTATTTTGTTACCAGTTAAACTAAATATAACACTATCATTCTTCTTTAGAAATATATGCAGGTACCTCATATGATTGTGTGGGGGGGTGTTGGATGTATGGGGGGTATTTGTGAAGGTGTGGGGAGGTGTGGTTGTGTGTGGGGGATATGTGGATGGGTGTAGGGGAGAGTGGGGTTTGTGGGGAGTTGTGGGTATGGGAATATGTGGGGGTTTGAGGGTGGGTGTGGGATTTGTGGTGGGGTTGTGAAGGGGTGTGAGTGTGTGTGTGTAGGGTTTGTGGGGTGTGTGGGGGGGTTGTGAAGGGGTGTGGGTGTGTGTACGTGTGAGGTTTGTAGGTGGGTGTGGGCCCCACAACTACACATCCCCACCAGGCAGCAGGCAGCAGAACCTTGGACTGCACATGTCCGTGGCATGCAGAGCCCCCAGAGACATGCACCTCTGGCTGAGTCCCAGGGCCTACACGTGCTCATACAGAGTTGGCCCAGCCCATTGGCATGTGCCTTCAGACCAGACTGGGCTGTCTCCGTGCCAGCACATGTGGATCAGTGGAAGCCACATGCTATTAGCACAGGTGGGCTCTGTGTCTCCATGTGCGACTTCCCACTGGAGTGCTGGAAGCCCCACGTAGAGGCCTGGAGCCAGCTGGCCTGGCCCAATGGTGCATGGACTCGGGGACCACACACCATCAGGCCAGGTGGGCTCCATGCCTCCATGTGGGGGTGGAAGCCAGGCCAGCAGGAATCCCTGGTCCCAGGCAGGGAAATGCCTCTTAGCTCTGACCAGCAACACATGGGTTTGCCAACAAAGCTGCCATGCTGCAGGGGGGCAGTGAACACCATCCCTGATTGGCTGGAGCACCTGGTGGGAAGATACAAGAAAACACCAGAACTAAAGGAAGGGATTGCCGGACGGTGAGCAATGAGTTGAGCACCAGAAATGGGTGAGAGGCAGCCAAGCTGCCCACCCTTTTTGATCTTTGTATAAGATGGACTGTCAGGAATTCCTGTCATGAGATCTGAGGCCCCCATAATCCTAGCGATTATGTGTGAGGCAATGTGTAATGACCTGACACCCAGCCAACAGTACAGCCCCAATAGGATTTTGGACTCGGACAGATACAAAGTCTTGAGGCAGGAGTGTAGGGGCAGAGGAGTTCCCAATACAGACCCCCTAAGAGTCAAGCCAGCAAGCCTTTTTCTTTAGATGGCTAGTAGAAGGTAGTTGAAAAACTGCCCCCAATGGAACAATTCTCCTATCTTACCATCAAAGGTGTGGAGGTGAGAGAATAGATGGGAGCAGATTTTACTTAGGGAAAAGACATACAGTAGCGCCCACACCCTGCATGGGTTGGTGCTGGGACCTACTTACCGAAGCATCCCCACCATTCATGAGTTGATGCTGTGACACTGGGAAAGAAAACCTTTATTTCAGTGACAAAATATGACAGCAGAATATTTAAATCCTTTTGCTGTGACTCCAAGGGTAACAGCTTGAACCCAGCTGTGGTCTTGTTAACACCACTGTCCACCAGACAGCACTAAGGGATTATTTAAAGCACAATTAACCATTAAATGAATGTAAAATACAAAAACACACATCAGTTCAACTAAAATCTGACTTTATTGATATAAAAAATGTTACCTTAGTAGTTTTTATATACAGAGAGAAAAAGAAACATTTAGTACAATGATTACACCCAATCCCAGATGTTACTCTGCACAACAAAAAAGGTGGCTAATCATTTCCTGGAAGCAGAGGGTGCATCAGTGCCTGGGCCAGTCCAGACAGGTGTTGAAAGCTGGTTTTTATGGCAGGGGTGAGCAAGATACAGCCCGCAGGCCAGATGCGACCTACCACGCCATTCTATCCAGCCCGTAGGACCCCTAAAAAATTTAGAAAATGTATATTTATCTGCTCCTGACTGCCTGTCAAAGATGACAGGAACCAAGGGCAGTAGGACCCAGTGGGAGCTGGAGCCAGCAACAAGGCCAGCCCAGCCCCACCCCACCCCCAGCTCTCTCCACCCCACTCCCCTGCAACTGGAAGTCTCTGCCTGCCACAGCTTTCATGCTGCTCCAGCACCACGTGCCTGAATCACTGACTAAGGGAGCATGGGGCTGCACTGGTACCCCAGGGCCGGGAGTGAGAGGGGGTATGTGTGTGTGGGGGTGTGTGTGGGTGTGTCTGTCTGTGCACTGAGGGAGGGGGAAAGAGAGGCAGAAGCAATGCAGGAGGGAGACACTGTGTGTGTGTGTGTGTGTGTGTGTGTGTGTGTGTGTGTGTGTGTGTGTGTGTGTGTGTGTGTGAGAGAGAGATAGAGAGGTGTGTGTATGTGGTAGAGACTCTGCGTGTGTGTGTGAGAGACTGTGAGTGAGACTGTGTGTGTTTGTGTGGGATTGTGTGTGCAGTGAGGGAGGGAGGGAGAGAGAGTGTGTGTTCATAGGGAGAGTCCCACATGCACACCCCACCATACACATGCACCCACACCTCCACTCGGACTGCCATATACGCAGACCCTCACACACCCTCACATATTCCAGCCACCCTCCTCCTACACACCTCACCATACACACATGTCCCCCACAAACCTCATACCCACCCACACCCCATATATCCACACATTAACTCATGTGCTTCCTCATCCCACATACCCACACACTAACATCCTCCCACAAACCTATCCTCATGCCCCTGCCCCCCTACAATATACAAGCGTAAGACATCATTTTAAGCTATTGTGAAATCACTTCTATGTACACTACACAAACACATGTAAATCAGAGCAAAAAAATTATTTGAAATCAAATTAATGAATGTTGTAGATGTTTGATTTTTAGAATATAATTCGGTATTTTTCTGGTTATGAGATGGCAACATTTCTTGCTGAAAGGAGTATTTCCAGGGGCAAGGGGAGGGACGTCTGGTAGCAAAAGTCGGGGTTAGGGGGCCAGACTTTTGGTCACAGGATGGTGACCAGGGAACACAGGCACCTGTCAAGGGGTGGGGCTACTAATGCGGCCCTCAATGGTTTGCCAAAACTCAGTATGTGGCCTCTGCCCAAAATAGTTGCCCACCCCTGATTTATGATGCCCATGGATCTGGGTTTTTCATTTCCCATGGAAAAACAGAGAAAGCCATGGATTCCCTGTTTTTAGTGAAGAAAATGCGGATTTCCCTTTTTAGCAGTGAAATCCATGGATTCTCCGCTTTTGCAAAGATCTCTTGCAGGCTGGCACAGCGCACATGCTGCCCAGCCACCTGCCCAGGGGAGGGGGAGAGGGAGGTTGGCATGCAGCCAGAGCAAAGCTCTGTGGCTGATTCTGCAGCCACAGAGAGGGATGGGGCATTGGGGGGGTGATCAGGGGCTCGTACGCAGCGGCCACTGCCACTTACCTGGAGGGCCGTGATGGTGGTGATGGCTGCTGCCTACAAAACCTCCCACTGCCACCACAGAGCCATGCCCAGAGCTGTGCGCCTGGCCACCGGGCAGCAGCAGCAGTGGCAGCGTGGTAGTAGCTGGGCGGCACGCAGTCATCCTCACCACCACCCCATGCCTTGCTGTGCTGCTGCCGCCGGCTGCACAGCTCTGAGCACAGCTCCGCGGTGGCAGCAGGAGGTTTTGTAGGCAGCAGCAGTCACTGCTGGCAGGGGTGACTGCTGCTGCTTACCTGTGGGGCCACCCACGCCAGCGATGACTGTTGCTGTGTACAAAACCTCCTGCTACCACCGTGGAGCCGTGCTCAGAGCTGTGAAGCTGGCGGCAGCGGTGCGGGGTGGTGGTGGCCAGGCAGCATGCAGCCATTCTCATCCCCACCACTACCCTGCACTGCACCACTGCCACAGGCTGCACAGCTCTGGGCACAGTTCCACGGTGGCAGTGGGAGTTTTTGTACACAGCAGCAGTCACCACTGGCACAGGCAGCACCACAGGTAAGCGGCAGTGTGCAAGCCCCCCCTGCCTCGTGCCCTCACCCCTCACCACAGCTGCAGGGTCAGCCACAGAGCTGTGCTCCAGCTACAAGCCAGCCTCCCTCTCCCCCTCCCCTGGGCAGGCAGCCGGGTGGCATGCGTGTGGCCCACACATGGCGGGCACCACCACACTGCACCCTGCATCGCTTGCCCACAAAGCCCCCCACACAGGGGCACCCCTACCCTCACCCCCTGGCCCTGCTTACAGCTGTGTAGTGCTGCCTGGGGCTGGCAGCGCCCCCAGCTCCCTCAGCCCCCAACCATCTTCCCCAGCTCTGCCCCACAGCCCCCAAGCCCCACTTACCTCTGGATCCAGGGGTGAAGGGCATGGCTTCACAGTGGCAGCACTTACCCGCAAAGCCCCCCAAGCCTGCATGCAGCCACCACCACCCCACACCACTGTGGAGCCATGCAGCCAGTTGCAGGGCATGCCACTGCATGCAAGCCCCCTGTTCCACCCATTGCCCAGGCAGCATGTTTGTGGCCCACACATAGTGGTTGCCACTGCACTGCTGCTACTGCACCCTGTGCCACTTGCCCACAAAGCCGTGCAGGTGGCTGTGGGATGGTAGCACAGGGTGCAGTGGCGGAGTTGTGGTGGCAGCCTCCGTGTGTGAACCTCCTGTCAGGCCAACCGGCATGTGTGTGGCCCACAGAGCGGCACCCCTGTCCTCACCCCCTGGCCTTGCTCCTAGGAGTGGGCACAGGGGCACACTCCCCTGCTTCTTGATCTACCCTCCCAGCACCTTCCCTTTCCCCTGCCCTGCTCTGCCCCTTCCCCCCACACACACTTACATGCTGGGGTGGGTGTCAGTGTCTGTGTCTGCATGTCTGTGCTTGTGTATCTGTGTCTGTGGGTCTGGGGGGCTGTTGCGAGGGGCATCAGGAGGGCTGTTGAGACTGTGGGGGGGAGTGCAGGGCACCAGCAGCTCTGGGGGGGTGCTGGAGAAAGCCTTTAATTTTTATCACAGATTTTGGGTTTTAATCAGAGAATTTGCAATTTTTAATAAAAAAAAACCAGGATCCCTGATGATGACACACACTTTTAATTTTCTTGCTACCCCCTTTTATGTTTTTCTTCAACTTCACTCCTCTGATGACTCTTTGCTTCCAGAGATCATTGATTGGTTTCCCTGCAGTCAGCAGACTGTTCACATTTTATCCTGTCAGCATATTCCTTTGTTCAACAGGCCCATTAAAAGCATACCTCCTAATTTGGTCCTTTACTGATGTCTTAATCTTGGCATTGTCCATTGGTTTCCTCTTATCACGTTTCATTAACATACCCAATCACTTCATCCCTCTGATTGCCAAGTTCAGTTAATCTGAGCTGGTAACAAGGCTACTGCTATGTTATATTAGAAAAACTTTTTTACAGTGATAAAAAAGAAAAGACCCAATATACAAGTAAGCTCAAGGCCATAAGCTGCCTGCCAAATGAGCTCAAGGCCAGCTGATATTGCAGATGATATTGTAAAATGAAAAGTTCAAATAATAATGAGGCTATACAGAAACGTAAAATAAGACTAAATATGAAAGTTTAAATAATGCTGTAATTCATCACTCAGGCAAGTGCAACCTTAAGCATAAATGTGACAAGTTACCCAAACAGCTTCATGCTGACAGTTGTTTCTAGTCAACCTGATTTTATGGGTACCTGGTCATTCTGTCTGGACAGTCACAGGCAACAGGACATGATCCCTTCATAGTGGGTACACAAAGACATTTGGGGAGGTTGGGGGAGGTTAGATCATGTTAAAAATGGCCACCCAATCTTATTTGCCCAGGTGCAGACCTTATACTTAGATTGACCTAACTAAGGATCTAAGTGCAAACTGTACAGAAGTTGAGGAAGGTTAGATCAGGCTAAAAATGGCTAGCCTGATCTAAGTTAATTGTACTTCCAAGATAGTCTAACTTAAATTGGGTCTGGCGAGGCTGATCTAACTGAACTCCTATACAGTTCCCAGTGCAGCCCCAGAGCTGGGAAAGCCTAGCCATTGGTCCAGTCCCAGAGCTTTGCTTTTCCTACCCACCCTCCTGGCACTGAGCTATATTTAGCCCCGCTACCTCCTTGTCCCACCCCCAGACAGGCAACCTCTCCCCACAGACCAGACCAGTTCCCACAAGCATACCAAACATCCCATACCACAAGCCTCTCTCGTTGCCAGTTTTATTGGCATTTATCAGTGCCGAGAGCTAAGGAAGTAAGTTGGGGGGGCGAGGGGTGGGCAGGATGGGGTGGGGTTGTTTGCTGGGGTGGGTCATTCTTCTGTGTGTGGGGGATGTCAGGGGGCTAAAAATAGTCCCAGGGGGAGAAGAGAGCCCCCACATGTCCCCCAAGGCCCCTGAGGACCGCACTAGTCCCCCTGATCCTGCCAAACCCTTCCAGTCCCACCAACCCCCCCATACACCCCGCTTGTCCCCCTGATTCCTCATGTCTCCCCAGTGAACCGCACTAGCCCTCCCATCCCCCCATATGGATATGGTTGGCCCCATCTCCACACAGACCTTGCTTGCCCTCTAATATCCCGGATTCCCCCCTGCAGGCTCCTCTTGCCCCTGATCTCCCAGATCCCCCCATAGACCCTGCTTGCCCCCCCCCATCCCCACAAGCCCCCCAACTAGTCCCCCAATCTCAACTTACCTATGATTGGGTGGCCATTTTTAACTTGATCTAACCCCCCTCTAACCTCCCCAAATGTCTATATGTACCCAGTGCACCATTGCTTATAGAAACTGGCATATCTTAACTACACTAGCCTGATGGGCCATTTGGCTAAGGTGGACATTTGTTTTGACATAGGTTTAAAGCTCTGCTCATCTCCTGAGGCTGTGAATGGTATATTTTTTATGATAAAAACTCCACTGGAAACTGGACTGAGACTTAAGCTATTGATGCATGGAATACTACTTATTATTAAGGTTTCCTAATCTTTTCCATTATAAAACAGTTCTCAGTTGTATATAATTTTGCTGAACTTTATTTTCCATGGCACAATTTGCCTTGGTTTGAACGTCTTGGACAATTTCAACCAAAAATCAGCTGTTTCTGAAAGGACCTATAGTGCTCCCATTCTCTAGACCAGTGAATTGAAATTTGGCAGGGTGTTCAGCTTTTCATGGGTACGGGGTTTTGGTCACCCACAAAAATCCTCTCAAATAAAACTTAAAACAGAAGTCTTCGACATGCTTGCACATGCTCTGTGACCACTTTTTTTACTGTAGCAGCCAAAATCTCTAACATCCCATTGTGTCTGTTTGAGCATCTCACCATACAGAGCTGCTCTGCATGCACATGAACGATCCCCATAGATCAACTAAGTATGTGCCCTCCAAATAAACTGTCAAGAGGTGAAGCCAAACTTCCTTGATAATGAGCTGCTATAGGCTAGGGTGACACTGGAGCTAAGAGCAGAAATCCGGTCTCTTCTGCTTTTTTTACTGTCTTTCTCCAGCGCTCACATCTATCTGAAATCCAAAAGGAATAAAAGCAGGGCCAAAGTGGAAGGAAAATAATAGTTTATGACAAGGAGTATCAGACTGGAAATACAGCGGGGTGGGTCAAGGGAAAGAATTATCTGGGCACTGTAAGATTTAGAGCTGGGTAGGAGAGAGGTTGGGAGAAGCTGCGCAATAATACTGTAAATGCTGGCAGCAGATATCTGTAAAACCCATAAAATGTCCCAGACCCCTGGAATGCTGGTCCACACAACCTTCTGCTAATATCAGTTCCTATGTTAACTCAAGTGATGGAATTGTAGTGGCACTAAAAAGTTTCCTCCACACCTATATGGGAAAAATTGTATGACCCTACTAAGCCCAGAATCCTAACTTAATTCCTTACTATTGAGTGCTTGATTTTGGAATCTTAATTATCAACTGGCAGTACTTTTTGGTTATTTAACCTGAATTCAGATTGATAGATTCAAAGATGTTAAGGTCGGAAGGGACCTCAATAGATTATCGAGTCCGACCCCCTGCATAGGCAGGAAAGAGTGCTAGGTCTAGATGACCCCAGCTAGATGCTTATCTAACCTCCTCTTGAAGACCCCCAGGGTAGGGGAGAGTACCACCTCCCTTGGGAGCCCGTTCCAGACCTTGGCCACTAACTGTGAAGAAGTTCTTCCTAATGTCCAGTCTAAATCTGCTCTCTGCTAGCTTGTGGCCATTATTTCTTGTAACCCCCGGGGGCGCCCAGGTGAATAAAAACTCACCAATTCCCTTCTGTGCCCCCGTGATGAACTTATAGGCAGCCACAAGGTCGCCTCTCAACCTTCTCTTGTGGAGGCTGAAAAGGTCCAGTTTTCTCTAGTCTCTCCTCGTAGGGCTTGGTCTGCAGGCCCTTAACCATACGAGTGGCCCTTCTCTGGACCCTCTCCAGGTTATCCGCATCCCTCTTGAATTGCAGCGCCCAGAATTGCACGCAGTACTCCAACTGCAGTCTGACCAGTGCCCGATAGAGGGGAAGTATCACCTCCTTGGATCTATTCGTCATGCATCTGCTGATGCACGATAAAGTGCCATTGGCTTTTCTGATGGCTTCGTCACACTGCCGACTCATGTTCATCTTGGAGTCCACTAGGACTCCAAGATCCCTTTCCACTTCCATGCCACCCAGCAGGTCATTCCCTAGGCTGTAGGTGTGCTGGACATTTTTCCTCCCTAGGTGCAGCACTTTGCATTTCTCCTTGTTGAACTGCATTCTCTTGTTTTCTGCCCACTTGTCCAACCTGTCCAGGTCTACTTGCAGCTGTTCCCTGCCCTCTGGCGTGTCCACTTCTCCCCATAGCTTTGTGTCATCTGCAAACTTGGACAGAGTACATTTCACTCCCTCGTCCAAGTCGCTGATGAAGACATTAAAGAGTATCGGTCCAAGGACCGAGCCCTGCGGGACCCCACTGCCCACACCCTTCCAGGTCGAAACCGACCCATCCACCATGACTCTTTGGGTGCGACCCTCTAGCCAATTCGCCACCCACCAGACTGTGTAGTCGTCCAAGTCACAGCCTCTTAACTTGTTCACCAGTATGGGGTGGGATACCATATCGAAAGCCTTCCTGAAGTCTAAGTGTACGACACCCACCCCTCCTCCTGTGTCCAGGCATTTTGTAACCTGGTCATAAAAAGAGACTAGATTAGTCAGGCATGATCTGCCTGCTACGAAGCCGTGCTGGTTTCCCCTCAGCATAATTTGTCCTGCCGGGCTTTCGCAAATGTGAGCCTTGATAATTTTTTCAAAGATTTTGCCAAGGATGGAGGTGAGACTGACTGGCCTATACTTGCCCAGGTCCTCCTTCCTTCCCTTCTTGAAAATGGGGACCACATTGGCCCTTTTCCAGTCCTCCGGGACTTGGCCCGTGCGCCACGAGCATTCAAATATTCCTGCCAGTGGCTGTGCAATGACGTCGGCCAGTGCCTTCAGCACCCTCGGATGGAGCTCATCCGGGCCTGCCGACTTAAAGGCATCCAGTTCTTCCAAGTGACTCTGCACCATCTCAGGGTCTACGCATGGTAGTCTGGCGCCTTGCTGCTGCCTCTCTACAACCCCAGTGAGAGACTTGTCGTGCCCCTCGCTTAGGAACACTAATAGCTATTATAGCTATTGATCTACTAGTGAACAAATCCACATCCCATTAATATTTGTTTCTTTTTCTCTTCTCCTATAGTTCTGAGGTGATGTCCCAGGATATTAAAATGACGCTAGCAGAGTGCTCCACAAGGTAAAGTGCCAGAACTAGGTTACATCACAGTTTAAACTGAAGAATGATACTATTCTAAACAAACATTCTTTTATTATTAAAAATATTTTTCTTCTAAAAATGTATTGGAATAAGCCCTGTTAAAAAGAAAAATCAAGATTTTTTTTTTAAATATTTTAATTTTGACAGTTTCCATCAACTGTGCTGGCAAGGACTTCTGACCAGCTCCACTGACCATACAGAAATGTGTTTCATTCGTTATTAGTACCAGTTATAGATAGTTATACTGAACAGTTAAAATTGATTGAAGATATATTTAGCACAGGCCCTGAAGAAGAGAGCTATGAAGTATAGCTACATACTATGAGCAAGGACATGGCAGAGAACCTTGTTTTTAAAAAAAAGATTATGGATACCTCCTTTAATCTGTAAATTCAACTCCTGCTTAATTATAGGGAGTTAAATCATCAGGGCAGGCAGGAAAAAAAACAAAGACCTGAGATACGATACCTCTGATAAACAGCTTCAAGGTCTTTAGAGAACAATGGCTTTGCTTTCAATTAGGAAGATACTATTTCAGGCACCAGCTGACTATACTATTAGTTTGACAAAGCTGAGGGCCTAAAATGGAAAAGGCATTAAACAGTTAACAATTCTTTGTTGATGGGCTGGGGTGGGAATTCAGTTGTCATCAGGTTGCATGCAGAGGGACTATGGTGAAGGCTCTGCAGGTAGGACTGTGAAGATCTACCCGGGATGGATTAATATTGGGCCTCCTCTCCACATTACATTTATGACAAAAATAACATGTTAACTGTGACACAAAAAGACGCTACTTATGCAGCCAATTTAAGGCACCATAAAATGGCAAACAAGCTATCAAAATGTTCCACATATAATATAGAAAAGGAGTGTCACACACACCTCCTGCTTCAGGCTGGATCCAGATCATGGGGCCTCTTGTAAGCCACATCCACCCCAGGACACAGGGCCATTCCAGTAGCAGCAGCTCCTGCCTGGTTGCATGTGGTGGCAGTGGTGGCTCCAGCTCCCGCCACTTGCCCTATAACATATTTTGTGCTGAGACAGCAGCTCCAGATCTAGAAGAAAGACCACAGCAGTGGCAGCTACCAGCCAAGTAAGGGGCACAGGGCATGGGGCAATGGTAGCAGCAGGACCAGCAGCTGAGGAGCTGGGGCTATGGCAGTGGCTACAGGCGAAGTGGCCAGAGGATCAGTCTTCACTCACTCTCCCACCATTTATTGCCATGGCCACTGAGGCCCAAGGGCCCCAGATTCTGTGAGAATCTCCCTGCCAGCCAAGCCCTCCAATTTCTGGTGACCTGATGGTAGTCTGGTGGGCCGGATTTAATATCCTCCTGTGGGCTGTATGTTTGACACCCCCTGATGTGGAATATTTTTATGGCAGCTTAAATTTAACATGTGGCTAGGGCCCACAATCAGCTGACTGTCTATCCTACAGCCAGGATCAACTAAAGTCTGGGACTATCCCCATGTGGTCTTGGCCCCAGGATTGACAATCAACATTCCCCAACGTGACGTTTTCCTTCTCATAGTTTGCCCCTAAAATCAAGGATCTTGAATTTACACTCCTCATAGGTTTCAGAGGCCTGCAATACTTCAAGGTTTTCAGCACATATTTATCCATAACACCCCCTCACAAATGCCAATCCCATTCCTCTCATCCATCCCTAGTACCAAAAATGTAGCACACCCCCTCACTTTAAATCACCATTGAAATCAGTCCTTTGTTATTTCTTACAAATTTGCTGGGGGAGGGGGGGGGAGCAAGGAGGGTTACCACCCCTACCCCTATAATAATAATGCAAAGCGTGTCCCCACTACAGTCTGAACATTTTATTAGAATATTGGAATACTTTGGAAGCAGCAATAGAACAAGTATTGAAATTCACAGCATTTGACTCCAGAATAGATGAATGATATTATGCACTTTCAAAGCCAGTGAGAATTTGGATCAAAGTACAATAGCAAATGTGATTAACTTTATATTGATTTCCTTGTAGCACATTTGATTAACCATCAAATCAAAGAGCTTATTTCCAGCTGTAATATTAAGATCATATTCTTAGGTCTCTCCATGTGTGGTTTCTGATGTCAGGGGTTTTTCAGTTGTCAAGTAGCTAAGAATGTACTACAAAGCTATTATGCTGACTAAGACACAGACCTCTCTCCACCCCACCTGCCTGCCAAGCAACCTGAACACTGAAATATATCTTTTAAAAAGTCTTGTTTCTACTCTATAACCATCCCCCCCCCCCCAAGAAAGTCAATTATTTAGGCCTTTTACAGCCCAATTTACAAAAAGCTTGTTCTTGAAAGTCTACATGTTGCATTAGTCCTGCCTAACCTACAGAATCCACCAGTGGAGCACATCATGGGGAGATTGTGTTGGATATTCTACTAGAACAAATGAAGACTTAGGAAACTTTACATTGTCCATACGGTACAATCTCTTACCCCGTGATAGGTAAAGAGGTAATTTACATTGTGACATAGCCCAAGGTTTGTTTATCACTTCCACCCAATTTTGAAGATATGGGATAAATTGAATCAATCTGTGATAATGGTAGGGTTTATTTTTTAACAGCATCTTTCCAACACACATTCATATTATTAGGGAAAGACTTGGTAGCCAGCTCAGAAGTGTTAAATGTATGCGATAGATGCATCTTCTAGTCAACCATTAGAACTTGTTCCATGGTGCTAGATTCTACATTTCTTTTGTATAGTAATTGGAAATAAGTTTGATGCTAGGAGCATACACAGGCTATGATTATAGCAAAAGATACTACCCGTATTCAGGGGTGGATCCAGGGGTGTGCAGTGGTGCAGTATCACCTCCCCACCTTTGATTCCTGCTCCACCCAAAATTTAAAACCAACTGCCTGGGAGACAATGGTGAGAAAGTCAATTGACTTCATGGCTCTTTATCATCCCCCTGATTCCTGCTAATTTCTTGGCTCCACAGGTGTTAACAACCCTTTGGAATGATCTTGATGTTTCACTATTCAAATTATCCTTTCTTCTGCAATCTTGATGTCTGTTGGTGATTCCTGGTAATGTGTCTTCTATTTCACAGCTCCTCAGACTAGCTTTCGCTCTTGCTAAAACACTTAGCTCAGGTATGGAATTATTAACTAAGGTGTAGAAATGAATTCCAGCGAAGTATTAGAGGTCCTGTAAAGACTCCTAGAGAGGATAAATTTTATTTTATGAATAACAGACATACATTTAACTATAATGACACCAGGGCTAATGACACACTATCTTTTGGCTATTTTGACTATTTTTTGCCTAGCTTCTTATGTTTTTTAATTTTATATATAATTTAGCACGAGGTGGGCAAAGTCCAGCCCATGGGCTGGATTGAGCCCATGATGGGCTCCATTTCCCAGCAGCCCCTGCCTGTGTCGCTGGGGCCAGTTTCCGTGGAGATCTCAGCAGTGGTGGCACCATGACAGCACAGGGCCAGGGTTTCCCAGGAGAACTGGCCCCAGCAGCACTGACAGGGCATGCAGCTCAGCAGGGAGCTGCTCCAGGGCTGGGATCTTGCTGTGGTGACAGTGTGGTCTGGAACCAGGGCAGAGCCATGATCCACTTCCCATACACCCTGGGCAGGGGCGTGCAGGCAGTGGATTGTGGCTCTGTCCCAGCTCCAGACCACACTGTCACTACTGCAAGATCCCAGCCCCAGCCCTGGAGCAGCTCCCCATCCAACCACATGCCCTGACAGCGTTTATGGAGCCAATTTCAATGGAAACCCTGGCCCCATGCTGTCATGGCACTGCTGGGGTCTCCATTGAAATGCGCCGCAGAGACACAGGCAAGGGCTGCTGGGAAATGGAGTCTGGCCACTGCCCACCCCCAATCTAGCAAATTAATACACATTCCAATAGTTATATTTGTTTTTGCTTTGATCTTAAACTGAATAATATAGTGCTAGCCCCTTCTATATTAGTAAAAAAATTAGTTTCTCTTTAGCTGGTGAAAAATGTGTTGTGTTTTATACGTGATGATGTGCCACACCATCTGCACCCCATTTTCAAGCTTCTAGAACTACCTATGTCATCATCTGTAGCAATGATCAGTCATGACTCCTCCTTCAGTTCTTTGGAGTTTGGCAATGTAATTAGGTTTTTCATCTTTGATTTTACTCAACTGGAAGGAAAAAAATTGAAAAGGAATAGTTTTTACTGACCAAAATAACATCAGCATCCAAGGGAGAATGTTTATGCTCTCCCAGCTCATTATTTCCCCTAAACAAAGTCATAAGTAATTCCTATCTTGCAGCTGTGTGGCGGTAGCATTAGTGATGAGCCTATTATGTGTCAGTTTTTGCAGACATTTCTCAAGGCAGCTGCTGCCATCTGTCCTTCAATATTACCATCAACAAGAATAATTTAAAGATATCCACAAGCATAAAATCTGAGCTTCTGTATACTGATAAGCTGTAAATTTACCAATTAAAGCAGAAAAAAATGAAGACAAATGAAAATGCCACAGCAAGTCTCAGAAAAGGTTATGCATTTATCAAGAACCTCTTGATCCTTTCAGTAGTAATGTTTTACAGGTATTCATCTGGAATCAATTGAAAAAAGGTAAGAAATCAAGTATGGTGAACTGTTTAAGGGTGCCACCTTGTGTTGTTCATTTGTATTACAAGGAAGTTCACAAATACATAAGGTTATTGAATCATTAAATATGTGTTTATGATTTGTCACTAATTATACCATACAGAGAGATTATTTAAATACAGGGTTTAGAATCTCTAAATATCCTATAATATAGCAGAAGTCAAACTGGACCTGCCAAAACTGATGAACCTATATAATCTAGAAGGAATTACAATCCAGTAATTAGTGACACTTAGAGGAAAAAAAGTCACTCTTCTTAAAAGCTATTCATTCTTATTAAAATCTCTGGTGCATTCAACTAGAGATGTAGTTCTGTCATAAATGAAAAAATATTATATTTTTGCAAAAATAACTAAACAAGATAGAGACTTATGGATTCCTAGTACATCAGTCAACATATTTTTAAAATAAGTTAAGATGTTTAACTCCATTTTGGACTATGAAGAACAGCAACAACTAGAAAACTTCTATTAAATTGCACTGCATTACAGCATTTAAAAATAGATGAGCCAGTTAATCAATTTGGTGGGGAAAATTAATTCAGTCAGGGACTGAAATAGCTACAAAATGGTTGAAACTCACTCCCAAGTCCACACTAGACTTTCCCTATCACTTAAACCATTAGTATTTACATGGGGAAAGTATACAGAATGGGGCAAAAATCTACCTTCATCCTGGCAAATATTTATAGTTAATTCCTCTGATACTCCATCAATGGTTTTACCATTCAGCGTTGGATTACAGGCAACTGTTGAACACCAGCTACTTGCTACATGGCCGTTGCTTTCCTCAGGCTATAGGTCTCATGTGAGCATGCCACATGGGAAACTCTTTCCCTTTACAATGCACTTGTACATAGGCAAGGCACCAAAAACACAATTGTGTGGTGCTACTCTTTAAGCATTGTGTTTTTGAGTATAGTAAGAAATTCTTACAATTCAGGAGAGGCACGAGCCTGTTTATACCCAAGTATAAGTGGGCAAAATCAGGCATCAATTTAAGGCTGCATGAAAAGGGGCAGGAATAAGATTTAGGATAAATATGGGAAAATATAAACAATAAAATCATGCAGTTTATTTAGTTAGTTTTGACCATGCCTTCCTGGTTATTTTAAAGTATCTAGGACTAGTAAGGTGTGTAGGCCCTGACGAAGTGCATTTAAAAAAAAGACTGGGTAGAGAAGCAGGTTAGGAAGAGAGTTTCTGGTAGACGGATAATGAACAGACAAGAAAGGAAGAAGGATACCAACTCCCCACTCCATTTAACTTTGCATCCCAAATTTTATCTGATCTGAAAAAATAGTTAGGACTCAGTATACCAGGCTACCTAACAAGGGATTCAGTTTTGCCCTCATTTGTACACTCATTGTCATTAGCTTCCCATGGAAATAGCACTGATGAAAAGAGAAAATTCAGCCCTAAGTTGCCAGCTGTGATTTTTCTAGTATAGATACCTGCTCAAGAGGATCCAGACCAAGGAAGGAAGAAATTGTGATTATATAACAGCAGCTCACTTTGGAGTTGGGACCAGATCTTGCCCTCTGAAAAGAAGGAAAATATCCAGGTTTAGAAGTAGCAATAGAAATTTTCCAAACAGAAGTCTGAACTACATCAGATTGTACCCTCAAGTCTACATTGGTTTGCAATGTGAACAGTAGCTGGTAGGTGCATATTCAGTGAAGATGGATGTTCCATAAAAGAGATAGGATGTACCTAAATGCTGCAAAAGATGCCCTCGTTTATGGCTCCTAGGTTTCCAACATACAGCAAACTGCCTGTAACCAAAGCAACCAAATCAGATGTGAAAGATTTCTATTGTACATAGCACACAGGTAGTGGCAGCTGATGGCACTGACAAAAGCAGGCAGACACACTGTAATAGTGCAATAGACAAATGGATAATGGAACTGCAGTTCAGAATTCAAGGAGAGACAACAATCCATAACCAATGAGGCACAGTAATATTAAAGTGCATGAGAAAAGAAGTCAAGGCTGATTCACATGAGAACACATAGCTACCACAGCTGTGTATTCAGCTGAATAGCACTGCCCACACAGCTTTAATGCTACTTCACAGGCACACACAGATCTGATTGGCCATAGCTTTGGAAATATAGACTCTTTACAGTAATTCAGAAACACAGTAATGAGTGCAGGGCCCAAGACAACAGCAGCTATGCAACCTGTTCAGAAGACATGCTTGAAATTAAACATAGGAATCCAATAGCAATATGCCTCCATGCTCACTTACAAACATTTAAATGATACACAGAAAGAGTTTCCAGCGCATGCACAGTCAATGGAATAATAATATCATCACTTTATAATGAGCAGGTCTTGTATTGCTCTGTCACTAGTTCATCCACTGCCACAAACACTAAGACTAGTTAGTTCTGGGGGGGGGCAGGAAGTGTGCACGCGCATGTGCCTGTATGTAAATAGTATCTTCTGGGGATCCTACATATACAAAACAAACTTGATACACATTGAAGATGCCTTAAGCAGTTCTCAGATTTTGGAGGGACAATTTAATACTGATTTTCCAAGGAGAACATTGTGAATGAAAAATCTGATGCTGGCCATATGCTGCCTTTTGTTACAGGGAGCAGACTATGTACTCCACATTCTGGACTCCCTGGCTTATAGCAAGAACATATCCAGGCCTCTCAAAAATAGTGTAATTGGGGTCCATGAAGAGTGGGCAATTCAAATGGTATTGGCTCTCTTCCTAGTTTCCAGCTGCTAAAATGATCTTTTTCTTAAAAACATGAACTGTACTAGACAGTAAAGCAGAGTCTTTCAACTGAAATAGATTCAGCTAGGTTGAGATTGAGTTATATTTTATAACTAATTCCCTTGACAATTTCATTTTTCATTGAGGGCCAATTAATACTACATCAACATCCTATTTTGAGATGCAATGGTAGATTTCAATGTTCCTACTTCAAAAAGATTATAAAGCAACAAAACATAGTCTCCATGAGAATTGTCCTCTTATAGTTCAGAGACTCCAGTCCAAAGCCCAACGGAGAGGGCCACTCACATAAACCTAATTATAAGACTGAGGCTAGTAATTTTGGAAAATCCCAGATAGGCAAGGTGAAAAGAAACAGAAATAACTTCCTTGAAAATGAGAAGACTGCAGTAAACATCATCCTAAATCAAACTAATATTGCTTTCCAAACTACCGCTAAAAGGTACAGGTATAAACTCAAACTCAGCAAACTACAAGACACAAGGTGAGCTAAACCACTGTGAAAGTCTGACAAAAGATAGCGCTCCAAAGGAATGTGCAGCACATCCTCTCTTCCGTTCCAAGGAAATTAATCTTTCTCCCATTAGCCTTCACATAGGTTTAGATGTTATACCATGTGTTAATTATTTCCAGATCACAAGTGCAAACACTCACCCTGATTGGAAAATTAGCAGATTTCAAACTCAGGTAATTTGCCCCTAATGAGGAACTTGTTGAACTGAATTTAACAATTAGCTCACACCCTTTCCTGGCTGTGTGTGGCAGGGCTACAAAAAGACCTAGAAAATTCATTTTCAATAATAAATTAAAGAGAACTCATGCATCATTCTACACCTTCACCTCCCTTAGAGCGCTGTGATCTCTGAAGAGCTAACTTGGTCACATGATCTTTCTGTCCTCTTCATTTCTATCTACTCAGTTTCATTAAAATTAGTTGCAATGTCATTACTCCCTTGATGATACTTCTTTCATAAGCAGCTGCTGGATTTGCCATATGGGTTTTGTGGAGTCAGGTATAAGAGAAGCAATTGTCTACATTCAGTTGTGAATGGGAGGGCACGACCATAGACATGACAGGGCATCTGGGCACCTGGGGCAGTGGTGATGCCTGGGAGAACTGGTAACTTCCCAGTTTCTAGTGCCAGCAGCACAGTTGTGCGATTGCAGTGACAGCTGTTACTCTTCTGCCTCCTGCTGCTGCTCCAGTCACCTCACCTTAGTTACACTACTGAGCATGACTACAAATGAAATGGATTTGTCCACAAGACATTCTCTCTTCCATTAAGATATGGGCCATAATAGAGTTGATGGTGACATTTTTTAAATTTCATAGACATTTTTCTTCTCGGAAACCTGTGAACATTTTTTTGTAAAAGGTTTAGATTTTTTTTGGTTTGTTTTGGTTTTTTCAGTGTTTTTCAACCAGCTTTTCAAGATGGTCAACATTTTTCAAAAAATGGAAATACTGATGAAAACATGTCAGCTAGCAACAGGAAAATCTTTGAAAACCCTTGTCCTGGAATATCCATTCCTTGTATATCAAGGGAGCCCTGTTTATTATAGTAACTATACTAACTGGCATTTCAGGCATCTGGGATGGTTTAGACAGGGATGAGCCTGCTTTGAGGAGCAGAATAGACTATGTGCCCTCTTCAGGTCTCTTCTTGCCTTATCTGTTATGATCAATATTTGCCTAGTGAGTACTTTAGAGTTGTTGTGTTGTTTTTTTAAAACCACGCCCAGCTGAAAAAAGGCAAAGAGAATCTTTTGCAAAAAAAGAGAGAACACTTGTGAGATGCATCTATAATTTCTGCTTCTTTAGTTGCCTTTATGTTGAAGCAATAGATATTTTAATAGAGAAGTAAAGAATGTTCATCTCATGGAAGAAAACAATAAGTGCACCTATGAGGTTATACTTTAACTTCTCCAAAGCTATATTTAGATGTGACTTACAGAACACAATATAGGAGTATCCCTTTTATGAATCAGCTGTGCAAAGGTACTTCCTCGCACTAATCCTACAGGCCACAAAACCAAACCAGATCAGCAACTTCTGCAGGCTGGAGCCCTGGACCACAATTCATTTTGTTCTTCAGGTGATAATAAAGGTGTTAAGAGACTGAAGCTAGGGGGAGCTATGTGCAAATTGGGACAAAAAGTTAGGGGTAGGAGTATTAACAGGGGGTGATGACTGTGAAGCTTAAGCTGAGCTGGGCCTGCTCACAAAGGTTAAAATACAAAATATTGATGACAATTGCATAGTGCAAGAGCATGTAAGTTTGCAGTTGGACCTTCTGAAAAGAAATAATAAGGCATCATTTCCAGCTTATCTTACTATACTTATGATGATTTTAAGCAGGCTCCTATGTGTCTGGTATAACTGTATGAAATGTCTATGCTTGATTAATTAGCATAGTAAATATTTTTTTTGCAATTAACTCATGTTTATGTGCAGTAAGAGACATTCTCCATATGGGTTTTGATAGATGACTCCTCCCAATTTACTTTTGTTATGCCTCAGTGGTCCCTTGATCTTCCAAGGACAACTCCTCAAAAATTGTGTTTTTCCCAGTTGTTAATTCTTGATATGAATTTCTTGATATGTTCCAACTCAGTAAAAATGTATAACCTCCTGTTACTGAGGAAGGTAATTCAATCAGACTTTCTGATAACCAGTAATGAACAATTTGACTAACAGGATTTTCCTGTTAATTACTGCTTGGGTTACTCTTCTGATTTCGTCAACTACAAGAATGCTTTGAGGATGCTAAGTTAATGGGTATAAAAGAAGAAAGAAGCAGTTAACGCAAGGTTCAAGAATGAAAAATCATTCTGACAAGAACTACTACTGCGCCCAGCTGATCTTCTGATGAACTGATCCACGCCTTAAGAAGCTGACTAGACTGAGACTGCCTCTTTGCCTGTATTGGTGAGATACTATCACTTTTACAGCTAAATATACTGAACTTTGCTTTGCTTTAGGCTCATTTAACTGTGAAAACCTGTAGTAAATAAAGCTTTCTGTCATTCATCAAATGAGTTGTCATGTCAATTCTTTCTACACTAGTCCTAAATCCCATTTCATAACTTAACAGGAGCCAAAGGCCCTTGTTACTTTAAGGGGAGCCACAGATCAAGCTTGCTGAGTGGGGGCTGGTAGCTGGGTGGCTAGGAAGCAGGCTAAGTGCCAGGGAGCTCACAGAAAAACCAGTAACAACAGGATAGGAGATACCACTTTGGAAGACCAAATGGTAGCTTCTACAGCAAACAACTTGCACAGCAAGCAATTAAGGGGCAGACATTTAGGGCACTGACAGAAGTAGTGTTTTGTCATGCAATCGACCTCCTGAAGAACTCTACAGCCATGCCCTAACAGAAGAGCATGGCTGCAGAGAGCTTTAAAAGTGCCCAATCATGCAACAATCTGAACCCTTATTAAATGAGGGTTCAGATGAAAGTGCTCCAAAGCCGCATGCCTTCATTAACTTCTGTCAGCGTGCCAGGAGCCAGGCTGCACTGATGCCCCCCCCAGTGCTGTCTTCAGAATGGGAGGGGGAGAAGGGAGGGGAGGGAGTTCCATCCCAGCTTTGCTCAGCCTGTGCTGGAGGGTGGAGTGGGTGGATTGGAGCCCTCCCAAGGTAGATTGGAGCTTCCCCCTGAAGTGCGGGTCTCCAATCCACCTGCCCCACCCTCCAAAGTAGGCTGGGCAATTCCCAGGCCAAGCTTGCTAACCTCCCTTCCCCATCTCCCATTCTGAAAACAGCACTGGAGCTAAAAGGGGGAGCGGGGCAGGACAGGGCTAGGGGAGAGTGGCTGCAGACATGCAGCTGCTCCAGACTGGAGCTCAATTCCCCCAACCCCCCATACCCAACAGTGAACATCTATTAGGTTGGGGGGGATGCTGTAACTCATGGCACTTCCTGCAATGTACCATGAGTTTCAGTGGGGAGCTGCCCAACTGTCAGCACCTTTAGGCAGCCCAGAAATGGAAGCTGCAGCTAAGTTAAGCTGCAGCTGGCAAAGGCAGGCTGGTCATCAGGCCCAAAACAGACATCCCTGTAGAAGGCTAGAGAGCCACCTGACAGGAAGGGGTGGGGCTTTGGGAGCCACATCAGACCAGTTCCTGAGACCAGGCAATCTGTCTAACCCTGCAACCTGAAAGGCACCTAAACCACCCAAGAGAGCCTAGATGAGAGGGCTCCAAGGGAGGCATGGTGTGTGGGGACATTGACCTAGAGTGAGGAAAACTTTTAGTTCCAAGGCAGCTTTCTTAGGTTTATATTGTGCTTATGTTCAGTTTAAGAACTCGGGGATCAGTTTGTGGCTACAGATGAAGTCTAGAGGCCACAGGGCATGCATGGTGGGACACTCACTGTTAGGCAGCCTAGCTAGGGGTCAATGACCCAGAGAGCTGTGGGATGGTGCAGACCAAGGCTGGGAGATCCAAGGCCAGCCGACGCAGCCTAGCCTGGGGTTAGGGACCAAAGGGGCTAAGGCTGGTGCAGGCTAAGACTGGGAGAGCAAAGGCTGGTGGGAGCAGCTTGGCCTAGGGATCACAGACCCATTGGGCTGAGAGTTGGGACAGAGGCACAGTAGCTGTATAAGGGCCAGGGACCCAGAGAGTGGTAGGCCAAGGCCAAAACCAGAGCAGGCTTAAGACAAGGGGGGTTAAAGCCTAGAAGTGGGATGGAGGGAAGCCAGACTAGGGCCAGGGGCCTAGGGAGAAAAGAGCCTTGCTGGAGCTGGGAGATCAGACTGCCAGAAGGATGAGATAGTTGACAGATGAGCCACCAGGCCCAGTGGACCATTTAAAGTACCATATACAAGGCATGGGCATGGCTGTAGAGGCAGAAGGAGGCCACAAATAGCCTGTAAGGCAACCTGTGCTCAGAGGCACTGACAAGGCCAGGGGGGCCCCACTTAAAGTGTGATGGGCAGGACTGGGGTCATCTGACTATGAAAGGGACCTGCTGGCCAAAAATAAGCTAGGAATCATTCTGGGACTCTGTAGCCTCCTTTTTTGCAAAAAATAACTCCATTGAGGTGTGGCAGACAAAAGGAAAGGGAGAGTACCATGAGGGCCTGGAATAGGGAAAGAGCTGCATGGCCACCAGGGGGAATTACAGCTGCCCCTAGAGCCCGGTCCTGTCACAAAGAGGCATCTCATGCCCCTAGCACTTGTTCATTTAATGGCATGATAAGATCTGATCCCCAATCCCAAAAATTGTGTCTCTTGCCATGCCACATAGCCATGGCAGGATGTATGACTTTGGGACCATGGACGAAGTCCCAGAAATGCCATTACTATTTGTCAGTGGAGCAGGATCCCAGGATCCCAGGCTACCCCATACTGGCAAGTTGAAAACCAGGTGCCTGCAGCCTGACCGAACCTAAGCTGTCCTGGGGTGGGGACCAACCATCAGGTGATTGTAAGTCCTAGTCCTGGGACTGCACAGGAGACTTAAACCAGCTCCAGTGTGGTTCTAGGGCTTGGATAAACAATCAGCTAATTGTCAGTTTCAGCCTCGGGACTACACCAGAGTATTGAGCCAACCCCAGGGCAATGCCAAGGCTGGAACCAATCAGCTGAGTAATTAACATAGGTCCTACAATTATTGGTCCCAGTCCCTGGACTGCAGAGGATTCTTGAATGGCCCCAGTGCAGACACAGCGGGGGTCAACCAATGATCATTGCACTTCCCTAGGGCTGGTTCAAGACTCCGGTATAGTCCCTGGGCTGAGACTGACAATCAGCTGATTGCTGGCCCCAGCCCTGGGATTGCATCAGAGCTAGTTCAAGAAACCCTTGCAGTTTTGATCTGGGATTGACAATCAGCTGATTGTAAGTTCCAGTCCTGGACACCAGAGCCAGTTTGAGATTCCCATGTAGTCCCGAGCATGGGATTGACAATCAGCTGATTGCCAGTCTGTAATGGTTTCCAAGGACTGCACTGGAGTCTTAAGCCAGACCTGGTTAGCCTACCACATTCAGTTTAAGAGGTGATGGAAACCAGCCACAAAAATGTTATACAACTTTTGTGGAATACTATATTTACTCAAATATTAGTTTCTTCTCCCAATCAGCACAGAGAATGGAATCCCCTCATCTTAGATTTGCATACAAAGCAGGGGGGTGGCAAGTGTCTGATGCAACTCTGACTCTGGCCCTAAGCTTGGCTTGGGACTAGTCAGACTTATAGCAGCCTCATTCCCCTCCCTCCAACTTGTCCTCTGCAGCTTCTGCCCCTGACCCCTCCTTACTGTCAGGTGCAGCTTGGCTCCAACTTGGGATGGATTCTCTCCCAAGCATGGAGTACATGGAAACTTTGTCCCCTGGCTGACCAATCACTAGTGCCACCACTGCTGCATGGCTAAACATGTGCTGTGCTGCAGGGAGGGACTAGAGCAGTTCCCTGCAGAATCAAGCAGTAAGGGGGAGCGGGGGAAGAGGCAGAGACTGGAGAGTCAGAGACTGTGGAAGAAGAAGAGGAAAACACTGTGGGCAGTGGAGGGGAAGAAGCAGAGACTGGGGAGTTGGGAGGGGAAGAGGAAGAGACCTGGGATTAAAGAGGGAGAGGCTGAGAATGTGGGGAGTGGGGGGAAAAGGGGTAGAGACTGTGGGGAGGTACGGATGGGGGTGCAGGAGACTGTGGGAGGGAGAAGTGGGGAGTAGGGGGCAAGGAGCTGCCTGATCCCCCCAGCCACTGCTTTTCCTGTTGTAGCAGTTAGGGGAGGATGAATTCAACACAACTTCCAATAATTAAATTCTATACCTGGAAAATTATAACAAATTTATAAATTTCCATATATAGAATCTAATTATTGTGGGGGTCATCTTAAATTCTGGAACATCTTAGATTTGAGTAGATATGGTATTTTTGTGGCTGGTTTCCTGTTGTGTTATTAATTCTTTGAATATGTGGCAGGGCTACTGTTTATAGCTTGATTTAACAAGTTAATTGCCTCTTCATTGTAACATCCAGCAAGGGATTTAGTCTCAGTCAAGTTCCCTTTGTTAGACACTTATCAAGTTGGGTCTCATGCATTCAACACATGTGCATTAAACTTCCAGTACTTGGGCAGGCTTCAATGCTCTTTGCTTTGCTTCTCTGTTACCCTTTCATGGAAATCAGGCCCTAGGCCTTCAAGCTAAAACTCCTATAGACACTTCAGTAGCTCAAGCACACTTTTCCTGAGAGCTCTAACCCTGTGGCCAGTGGGCTCAGTTTCTCTTGTTACCTGAATTAAAGAACTATCAGTAGTTTAACTACCAATAAAAAGAGGCAGGAGACAGGTCTACCAATAACCTTTAATTCTTTGCATCCAAAGTGCAAGCAACACACATATGCCAATAACTGTCCGTTTCAGGGTAGCATCATTTCTTCACAAGGGAGAACTTGGGCCAACCTACCGGCAACTTACTTGGTTCCTGAACTTCCCTCTGATCAAGACCATGGAGCTATACACTTCATTCCATCAAACTTCTTTGACTGGTAAATTCAAATGCTCCTTGCCTTGCTGAAGCCCTGGAACCAAACAGGACCAGTTCTGTCATGGTCTTTCTAGGAGTCAATTATATCATTGTGAAACTATAGGGAGAATTTCTCCTTATCTTGATTCTTCTTTCTTTCTCATTATTTTATGGCCTTCGCTGACAAGGCTGCTTTTTATTTCTCTAACTTATCTAACAAAAAAAAATTAACAAAGATATGACCTTTGTTAAACTACGTTTGAGATTTCTGATGACATCAGTCATTACTTATGCTACAGTTCTCATACCAAAACTACAAATCTGCTTCATCTGGGTTATTTATTTCAGGGCCCTCTTGCAGGCTGTTCCCAGCTAAGTCTTTTGCTTGATTCCACTTTTTGTTTACTTGGGCATGTTCATTATTTTGTACATTTGCTGAACATAACAGTTGTAACATCTGCAAAGATTTACTTCGGCATCATTCAAGAACACTGTCAGGATGCTTTGTTGTATCCCCAGCCCTGCAGTTTAGCCTGAATCCCTGGAAAATAGTCAAGTCTGGCAACACTCTCCATGTGAAAGCTGAAGCAAATAACATTCAGATGTGGCAAAAGACTCAAGATCAAAATAATTTTTCATGGTAGACAGCACAAAAAATGTACACATATAGACAAAACAAAGTAAACAACTGTACACATTTCCCTGCCTCAGTTTCCTCACCACTCTCCAACGTTCACTGGGAATAGGTCAGGCTTGTCTTGGGTGTTGACAGTTTTCCTCTCCAAGCACTCATAAGCATGGCTTTTCCTCTGGAAGATGGACTTCCTCTACCCTCTTTTCTTCCTCCTCTTTAAAGTGGCCAATGAGAGACCAGTGGTCTTATAAGTTCCATTCCCCTTTGGTAGATGATTTCCTCATCAGTTGATCAAAATCTACTGCTCTTGGTTATCGTGATCAGTCGATCAGTTACCATGTGCTTCCATTCCTTCAGTCCTTTTGTTCTTGTTTGTCAGCTCAGCAGCAATAATGGAGCCACTCATTCAGTTTCTATGATCTAGTACATCTCCAAGTGTTCAACCACAACTCCTTAGATACAACCCTGCATTACACACTGGGGAAAAAAAAACTGGGACAGACTAGAGGACCCAAGTTGGAAAGGTCCCAAACCATTAGAACACATTCCCTTCAGAATTTATAATATCTATATTAGAGGAGAAAATGACAACCTGCTATTATTAGCAGGTAATTGTTGTTTCCAGTGGCAGAGGTTTTGGTGGGTGGAGCTAAATGGTTTTAATTCTGGTAATGAACCAGGTGGGATTCAATACAGCTTCACATGATGGATTTTTTTTTGTCCCTCTTTTTAAAATTTAGCCAATCTAATTTAAACATAAAAATCTATGGGAAAAGCATCCAAAACTTTAAAAGTGCCAAAAATAAGGTTGTACTCCTTATTCACCCCTCCCACTTAAAGCCCTTGCATTGTATTACAGTTTTACAGGCATAAACATGTGCTATTTTTTGATGCAATTCCCCTGCCTTACTCGGTGCATAGGATAGTCTGAGAAGTGCATAGGAAAGTCTGAGATGGGCCACTGCCACCATGATGGTGGTTTTTTATGAATAAAGCATATGATTGATATTATTCTCTTTAGTCTCACTCTTTGTTTGGAACTGTCCATGATATTTTAACCTTTGAACAGAGGCCCCCGCATTTTTATACGCAGCATTAGTTTGAATTGGATGGTGTTTTTATCACTGCAAAAAGGACCATAAAATACCTTTATCCTCCCTTATCCTATCTAAAGTCTGCATGGCATACGGTCACGAGCTCCTCCAAGACGTATCATTTTATGGCAGTTGTATAAAATTTGACTCATAGTTTGAAGTTTAGTCACTTTCCAGCTTAGTGAGCTTTGATATTGTATTACTTGTAAACCTTTAACATCACATAACATTACACAACTGAAAACACAACGTCTTTAGTAGTTGGAAAGTGATCATTACCAGAATGAGGAGGAAGAACCTCTGAATGTTAGAAGGAAACAAACCTCAGCGTCAAACTTGAGAGAGAAAAGCCAGATTGCAAAAATAAGAGAATGCATCACGTTTTTTGGATAGTATTTTTTAAAAGGTTAAAAATAAAATATATTTATATATATGTTTATATATAAACATAAGGAACATATGTGTGTGTATACACATACACACACACATATATAAACATACACATTTTTATTTTTCATATTATAAAATTTAATATTATAACCAGATCTATAACCCTATATATTTTTGTATATAAGTATAGGGTTCTATATAATCATTTGCTTTCATAATTGGGACCTTAGTGACTGGAAAGAGTGTATCAGAAGTGTCTTCTTAGCTGACAGCTGAAAAGTCTGCCTGCCAATCATTACCTGACCATTACATTTTCCTGCTCAAATATGACAGATGACTAGTAAGTACGAGCATTAAATATCTCCCTAAAAGCATAATAGCTAAAGTGACACACATGATTAAGCTATGTTCACACTGATTGTTTTAAAATACATTTTAATAAATGTTTCAGTGATGTGACAGATGCCAAATGGGAAATGAAACCTTTTGTCCACATAGTAGGTACATCAAATGCAGGTCCAATGTCAATTATTGCTTTGCTTAGATAGCACTCCTAAACTGTGTTGGGGAAAAACTAAAATAGTTCTGTTTCTGTACCTGTTTATTATACTTGATCAAATTATTAAAACCTAGTGATATTAGAAGCTTGATTCATTTTTTGCAACAATTATAAACAATGGGTTCCACTGAACAAATATTGAAAGATATTTAATTTAACGTACAAACCCCCCACAATTTTTGCTATAATTTCCAAAACCTTTTTTTTTAAATCACACTTTCTTTGATCAACAGTAACAATTAAACTGTTTCCCATATGTCAGGAGCACATTGTGGACTCTAGATAGTCAATTTTCCCAATATTTAATTTCCCCCACAGTTCCAGCCATTCACTTGCCCAACCCATTGTATAAACACTATCAAATATTATCCTACATGGATAAGTATTACATTACAGACATGGGAGCATTATTGCCTATGTATGCAGGTACATACCTGTGGCTCTTCCTATGGTGAAAATACATCTTGTTAAAAAAATGTTCACAGATATATTTAACATACTTCTGAACATAATATGCATAAATGTTTAAAATGTGTTAGTCAAACAAAATTAAACCTAGTAGGAGATTCTAGTGTTGAATGAAAGCTTTCAACCAAAACTTCATTACTGAAGAAACTTGCAGATTCAGCAACATTGAAATATTTTGTAATTGTGTTTTAGTTTGTCAAACTGTTCATTTAGGAAAACGTGCTTAAAATATTCTGAAAATACTGAAACAACTTTTCATTTGGAAATTTCATTTAATTGTTTTTTAAATCTTAAAAGATTAAAAAACAAATTTTGATCCAAAATTTTTGACCCAAAAATAACCTTTTGATTAACCTAGATTTTTTGTAAAAAAAAAAAAATTCAATTCAACCCAAAATGAAAACAAAAAAGATTTTGAATTGACAATAACCAAAAAAGGAACCATTTGCTAAATTTTACTAGAGGCTCAGTTGTACATCATATAATAAGACATATTAGTTAACATGGTACATTTCCCTATTGCTGACATGGCCAAAGCATTAATGTCCAGTTTGAATGAAACAGATTTCTCAAAAATCAGAGCAAGCTCAGACTGAGTTTTAGTGCAAAGTGCTGTCTCTGAATTCCTGACAAACATGAAGCCTGACACTTTTTAAATGTTAATCATGTCAGAACTTACACTGAATCAAAATGGAGCCATTAGCTTCTTCCAAAAACCCTGGTTTCTAAAGATTCCTTGTAAAAAAAAGGAACCTTATTTTAATGTGGTTAACTGGCAGATTTAAATGATAAAATAATTTGGCCTAAAGATTCTAATAAATATCTATGTCCCGTTAATTTTCAGGCTGGTTCAGGTTTTTTGGAGGGGGTTTTGCGAAAGGGACCTGCTCTATCTATATTTATTATAAAGTAACATTTTTACACAAAGGTCTCAAACATTTCACAAAATGTCATTATTCCCGTTTTGTAGATGAAGAAACTGAGGCCCAGCATGATATCTCAGATCAGTGGCACAGCAAACAGCAGAACCCTCATCTTCTGCCTCCCAGTCAAGTGGCCAATTCACCAGACCACACTACCATCTGCAATTAGTGACTTCTGAATATTTGTGAATGGTGACAATTTGTTCACAGATGGAAGAGTTGCAGATAAAATGACAGCTCTCCCTTCCCAAGAGCTTGGTAACTATGTAGGTGGACAATATAAGCAGGTTTTGTTGAGGTTTTATAGTATGTGTGTGTGGCAGTGCATTTAATAAGGTCCATTAGCTATTGTAATCTTGCTAGAAATAGTAAGAATTGAGGATGGATGTGAAAGGAGAAAGCAAGGCACCCAATATACTGGAAAATCAGATAGAGACAAAGAGAGAGTATTCCAAGCCACATGTGACGAGGGAAAAAAACAAAAGACATGAAAGGAGAATAAACCTGTATTAACAATTGTTGGCTCTTCGCATGAATATTTACTGTGTAACAATGTCTTGTATCAGTTCATAGCTAAACTGAATAATTTAATCAAGCTGATGGTGATCAAACAATAGGAAATGATATAGAGACTGAAAACCTGCACTCTTTTTATCTCTGGAAGATAAGGAAAGGGATATGTTTCCACTTTTTGGTCCTTCCTGCATAGGTCAAATGTATTTGCCAGAGTTGTTTCAACATGAAGATCTGCTATTTTCAATACAAAGATATAAAAGCTGCAATGGCATCTCCCCAAGTAGTGCATGGACACTGGTTACGATTCTGACCAATCCCAGGATAAACTGAGGCAGGACTACAAGCATTGTCCAGCTCTCATAAGACAGGAGCACATCCACCGTTTTAAACCTTTATGGACCCATCTCCAATAACTTGCCCATTCAGGTTGACTTTGGCGGTTGGTTTGTCACCCATAGTTTCCTGGTTAGTACATTCTGGAAGTTCCAGGTCATTGTATCTTTTCCTATAGACCACCCTGGAGATCAGAGTTATCAGAAACATTTCCATGATAAGGAGCTGTTGATTCATATCTGCCAAAAAAAAAAAAAAAGGGGGGGGAAATCAGAAATGAAGAGTAAGTTCAGCTTATCACCACCTTCACAAGACTGGCAAATTGCTCATTCATGCACCACACAGAGTCATAGAGATGTGCCAATAATTGAATTTTTGCTTTAATATGTGAATCTAAAAATGGGGGGAAATATGTTAGTCATCTAAAATATTTCATGCAACTTGAAATGAAAGTTTTGTTTTAAGGTTTTATTATTTTTTACCTTTTTAGAAAGAAAATTAGGCATGTTTCAAAATGAATGTTTTGTTTCAGGCTGAAAAAATATAAATATTCCAGCTAGAGAATGTGAAAAATGCGGTATTTAAATTTTCTGCATTTTTAAGCATGAATTTGAGAATTGTTTGAGTCAACTCCAAATTGAATTTTTTCCAGTAAATAAATTTCATCTGAAAAAATGTGCCCCTCTCTGCCATAGGAAGAGCTCCCTGGCAGAAGCTGTGCAGTACTTGCAGTACTGAGTACAAGAGAGTTACAGAACTCTGCAAGCTGATTGCTTTTGGAGGGGAGGGTCAAATCAGTATACCATCTATGTGCCCAGGCAAATCCAGCCCTAGCAAATGCTACTTTCTTTCTTGGGCTATGCTGGGTCCTTGCCCCATTCCCTTCACCTAGGGATGAAGAGGAGGCAGCTAATGCATACTTGCTGACATTTTCTCCCATTTCTGGGTAGAGTTTCAGCTGGGAGTCCTGGGCACTTGTACACATGACAAAGTTGTCCTTAAAGTGGCTTAATTGCCCTTTTGCACCGCTTTAATGTCATCAGTGTTTACACCTGCAGCAGCGTATTTCATTTCAATTTTGTCACACTGTATGCGTGCGGTGTTCTATTTCGCTTCAAATGACTTTGTTACGTAGCAAAGTAAAACACATCTGATGTATTTTAGTTTGCTATGTAACAAATTGCAATGGTGCTCAGGGTGCTGGAAGCCCAGGTGTGCTCAGGGAAGCTGAGGCTTGGCAGGCTTCCAGCGTCCCGTTCGCCATTCCCACCGACTTCTCCGGCCGTCAGCACACCCAGCCGCCCTCCTGCCACCTTCTTGCACTGACCAGGGGCAAACCAGCCCATTCCTGGGCAGTCCCAGGCAGCGGGAAGGTAGCGGGGAAGGTGCAGGGGGTTTTAGGGCCCTGTGCACCATTGGATCTGGCAGGTGCTGCCTGTGACCTGAGGCAGCACCCGCCCACTAGCACCCCATCTGGCCAGTCCTGCTATACAAGCAGGCTCCACCAAGAAAAAAAATAGTGACAAGGGGCCCACTTCCCCCCTCCCGATGGAGCCTGCCTGCCTCTCCCATGACCAGGTGCAGTGCTAGTGGGCAGGTGCTGCCTGGAGGGGCACTGCCACTGCAGAGGGTAGGTCTGGGGCCCCCCACAGCTCAGGGCCCACCAGCAGCTGACCCCCTGGCCATGGGAGAGGCGGGCAGGCTCCAGGGGAAAAAAAGGATCGGGCCCCTCACCACTTTTTTTTTCCTGGCAGAACTGCCCACAGTGGCGAGGGGGGAAGTGTGAGCTGACAGGGGGCATCACTGTCCTGTCACAGTAAGGGAAGTCCCTAAATTGAAACAATGGGTTTTTAAATCAACACAAGTAAAAAACCACCAATTAAAAACCCACCACTTCAATTTAGGGAGAGCTAAACCCCTGTCACATGTACAGGCAGCCCTGGTCTAGGCTTCTTCTGCAGGACAACGGCATAATCACATCCCAGCTCTGTGACAGACTTAGGATTTAATGCACCTTTGCTTTATGGTGAAACAAAATTATGGCAAACTTATGGTAAAAACAAAATATTTGGAACTTCACTGAAAATAAGGGTTTTTTTCCCATAATTTTGGACCACCCTCATTAGCACAGTGCCCTGTCTCAAACATCAGGCTTGAGGTGGTTTTGGGTAAGTCTGTTCTGTTTCTGTGAAATTCTGGTGCTGATCTAAGGCTCCGATTTACTTTTCATCTCCACATTGATTCTGTTACTAAAATTTGTCACTGTTGTTTGTTAAACATCTCAGAAGCCCAAATCTACCTAGCTACTGTATGTGCACCATTTCCCTGTCTCAAAGCTAGATTAGTTTAATGACCTCCTTGCTGGCCTCCCAGGATCCACCTTTGTTCAATCACCATCACGTCATAATATTTCTTATTCTGAATTCTTATTGTTACAATACAACCTTTTTATTGAAGGTCCCACGCTGATTAGATCTTATGCTAAGTATTCAATTTAAAACTCCGACTCAAGTTTATCAGGCTCTATTCTGCAAAATGCTAATCTCTCTTAATTCTCAGTGATTTCACTGAGAGTTGTAGGCGCTGAGTACCTTGTAGGATCAGGCCCTTAATTCTCATGCATAACAGTTTATATCTCTGCAAAGTGCTTTGTTGCTTGTGAAAAGTAGTCCATTAAATACATATTTTACTTCCCAACAGACTGGTATAACATATGAGGTGGTGACTACTAATTTTGGGTACCTAGTTTAAGAAACCTGTCAAAGAGGCCAGCTATTTAAAAGGCTGCTGCTCAGCTCTCTGTGAAGATCTGACCTTTGAACATCTCTCAAAGCTTGACACCCAAATCAGCAATCATTTTTCAGAATTTTAAAACCATGAGCCAGTCCCCACCAAAAAAGCTGTCTCGACAATCAAGAAATTGAGGGGAAAAATACAGTTTTCTCACATGGTCTCTGAATCTTTAGTATTTTGCATTTGCAAGTTTTTCTTTGTGACCATGAGAGTGAGATGAACAGACATGAAAATCTCAGCTTTCATTTAAAACTAAACTAAACTAAATAAGTACCAACATCATTCCAGGAAATAAGTTTTACAAAAAACACGAAAAATTGCAAGCCACACATTAGCGCTAGCTACACTGAGGGTGCTGATGGACATGCAGCTCCCCGCTGTAACTCATGGCACTTTGCCATTTGTTACAGTGTTCCTCCCAACCCAAGAGACATTCGCTGTTGGGTCTGATGGGTCGGGGGATTGAGCTCCAGTCTGGACTCCCTGCGTGTCTGCAGCTGCTCTCCCCTAGCCCCCCCACCAAGCCTCCAGCTCTGGTACTGTCTTTAGAATGGGAGGGGAAGAAGGGAGGGAGAGGGAGCTTGGTTTGGGATGTGCCCAGCCTGTGCTGGAGGGTGAGGTGGGTGGATTGGAGCCCTTCCCCACCTCCACATTATGGGGGCTCCAATTCATCCACCCCACCCTCCAGCACAGGCTGGGCACACCACAGATAAAACTCCCTCCCCTCCCTTTTCCCCCTCTCATTCCTAAAACAGCACTGGGGGCAGGGTGAGCTATATCAGCCCAGCCCTGCTCCTGGTGCATGCTGACAAAAGTTAATGAAGGCGCTCCACTTCAGAACACCTTCATCTGAACCCATTCAGATTAATGTGCAATCGGGCACTTTTAAAGCGCTCTGCAGCCGTGCTGTTTTGTCAGGAGGCCAATTGTAAGACAAAACATCACTTGTGTCAGCACCCTGCAGCTAAATGAATACTGGTATAAAGAAATAGAAAATAACCCCACCCCACCCACAATAACTTACAAGCTGCTCTGGCTGAAGCGGGGAGTGGTGGTGCACAAGGAATAATTCTTTGTGTGGCCAAAATACTGATGATAGCTGCCTGGAGCTGGCTCAGAATGAGGATGAACTGCAGAGAAAGACAGAGAGAAGGATACAGATACTTTAATTACCTAAGCAAAGAGATACATTTCAGTATAGTTATACAGCCTGAGTAATAAACAAAATCATCTTGCAACTCATTTTTCTCCTCTTCCCATCCCCTGTACTCCAAAGATGGTCTGTTCTGGATAATAAATTTCTGGAACATGATAATGTTGCAGCATGGGCAAATCTAGAATATTGAAAAAGTGCATCATCATTCATCACATATAAAATTAACAGATTTTTCTCCAGGTAAAAAGAAATTAGAAGCTTTGCTAATACACTAGGGGCCTAGGGCTGTATTATTCAGTTTAAGATTGAAGCAAAATCAAATATAACTGCACCAGAATGAGTTAAAAACAATCCGCAGAGCTAGAAGCTTCATTACCAAGAGCAGCTAACAGGCAGCAGATTTGAAGAACAAGGGACAGCTTGATTGGTAGAAGAGGAAGAGAGAGTCATTAACACCTGTTGAATGAAGAGTTTAGAAGGAATCAGGTAAATTATATTGAGCCATTATGTCAAATGGCTCCCTCAGCACTGCCTGACTGGAAATGCTGCTGCCACTGCCATGCAGTTGGCTTTAAAATTTACATGAAGCAGCAGCCAGAGAGGGGTGTAAGTGTACCAGTGCACCTCCTCCCTCCCTGGATCCACCCTGCATTGCTTTTTTCTTCTAAAGTGTTCTGCGCCCCTCTTGCAGTCTAGGGGCATAATATGTCTTGATTTACAATGAGGTCTTTGAGCAAAATTTACTGCTGAATATCAAATGAAAATAATAATAATAATATAAAACAGGCTTAGTAGTACTCTAGTTTTTAACTGGTACACTCCTTTAACTGGGGAAAGGGATTTTTCTTTTGCCTCACCAGAACAGGAAGATGTGCCTGATTCCTGTGGTCTGATCGTGACAACCGTTAACTCCCATTCAACTATAAGAAGAGCGGCTTTTTTGGCAGAGAGACTCTTTGCATGTTTGTGCATGTCTCTGCATGTTTATACTCTGCATAACTTTGTAGGCCTGCTCCCAAGTGATTAATCCAAATTTACTGGACACATGTACATTTGGAAACCTTTCAAAAGGGCATTAGCTGATTAGCTGTTCCATTCTAATTGTTACATGTGAATGAGCTGAGAATGATTCAAGTGTAGCAAAATGTTCCTAGATAAACCTTGGAGGAAGCAGTGTTGAGTTGCTTCCCTACCTCCGAATCATTCTCAGTTTCTTCACACATAACAATTACAATGTAAAAGCTGTTGCCCTTTTGCAAGGTTCCCCTTCTGAAAGGACTCCAAATGTACCTGTGTCCACACCCTGAGTGTTAGTTCAAGCACATAAATATTACCCTACCCTTTCTTCCCAAGCTTCGTTGGCCATTGCAAATACACCCCTAGTGAGATTTATGAAAGACTGCTTATACCTGGCTTGGAGGAGGGGGGAGAAGAGTATTTTAGAGTGGTTCCTGAACAGCTGCTCTAATTAAAACGGCTCACCATTACATGTACTAAGCTCCCCCCACCCTGTTTCAAAATGGGCATGGCGGTGCTTTAACTAAAGCTTATTCAGCGAGATTTAGTTAAAGCACCCCCATGGGCATTTTGAAACACAGGGGAGATTAATACACATGGCAATGAACACAGGCAATGCATGGGAGGCACATTGCCCCCCCTCCACGATTGGTCCTTGCTGGCCGGGGGGAGGGGAAGGGGGGGCGGGGGGACAATGACTGGTGCCCCCGTGAGAATGTGGGGGCACCGAGAGAAGTGCTGGTAGTACTTCCGGGTTTGCTGCCAGCATTTCCGCCGGCAGTGGCGATTGGCCACTGGTGCCCCCCCAGGATCAGGAGGCACCAGTTGCCCATGGCAATGAGGTGACATTGCAGCACACTAATTAGATTAATCGAATCAATTAGGCAAGTCTGCTCTGATGCGTTTCAATTAGAACACAAACCAGCACATCTATATGCAGCCAAAGTAGCTAAACAAGATAGGCACCTGTACTTAAAAGGAACACCTAGCATTTTTGTCATTCCTACTATATATGTATGTACGTGCATATATGTATATGCACATACATATGAAAACAGAAGCACAAACACACATAAATCTTCCATGCACTGCTCTTGGCCTGTGTGATCTTGGATCAGAACTTACCACCACCACCAAGGAGGAGTTTCTGAGCTCATATGTATCTGAGGTCATATTTCTAACTGAGATGTAGCTTTGCATTTATTTATAGCAAGTGCATCTTGTCTCCCCCTATTCCTATCTTGGCTCCCAAAATAATAAAGCAAACAGATGTAGAAAGTGGGGAAGTTGTTAAGGTCATTGAAAAGACAATAAAAATCAGGTACCTTTTCAAGAACTGATAATCCTGAAGGTAGGAAAATCTGTGTTTCAATACAAGATCATCAAATCCATTGCATGGGTTAAGATGATATGAATTCTTCTGGCAATTCAATTCCCACAAAACACACATTATCATATTTACTATTTATCACTGATAATGCTTGGACAATGGAGAAAGACAAGCCTTGAGCTGAGGAGTTAATAAACTCTTCATGGCCTGATCACGCAAAACATGGTCTCAGATTCATTGTTCACTACCAACAGTAGTTCCATTACAGTTATGAAGATCAGAAAAGAGGCCTTTTCTGGTCAGAGTAGATTGTAAGCCATCATGAAAAAGACTTTTCTAATATAGGATTTTTTAAACATATACAACTGCATGTGCACTTGGAATATTATCCCATCTGGTCACTTTGTGTTGGCTTTATCCATATATCTTAAAGAGCATCTGAAACATGTAAAAGGCCCATGTAGGGCATCACTGATTTATTAGCCTGAAATAGTTTTTAATTCCTTGATGATGTGAATGTACAGACTGACTCCAGCGAAACTGGTTCTAGTGAACTAGTCTGGAAAATAGTACTGACAGAACCATGCTTGGCCATTCCTTCAGGCCATGTAGCGGCATGTACTTGTGAGGGGGCATTATGGACCCAACATGCACTTCCCTCTGATATCAAGTGGACTGTTAGACTCAGCCATAGTCAGCTGGGTGTAACATTATGTGCTGTTCAAGGCTTTAGGCCTTCTCTGCTTCTGGTGTAGCTGTACTGATGCAGCTCCATGAATACAAACCTCTAGTGAGGACAAGTTGCACCAGTTAAATTCTAATATGCACAGGTGGCCTAGACAGACAACACATCTGCATTGGAGCAATTGGCATTACACCAACATCCAAAAGTAGTGGATGGATGTCACAAATCCTGAATCAAATGTAATTTCACCCAGTCCAGTGCAGAATAAACCCTGTGGCTGTCCCCAAATGAGCATGTGCATTTGTTTCCCCAGGGACAAGTAGTAGGGCCGTGAGAAATATCACTGGCTGTTTCATTTTGACACTGTTTCGACTTGTTTCAAGCTTGAAACAATGAAATTGAAATGAAACGAAGGGCTTCAAAACAGCCTCAAAACAAAACGAGGGCAGTTGAAACATTTTGAAAGTTTCCAAACATTTTGAGTTTCAAAGCTAAAGCTGGGCTTGCCTGCAGGGAAACAGAAAGTAAGGAGAGGGAGGGGGAAGACAGGGGAAATTCTTTATTCCTTAGTGGTTCCCAGCCAATATTTTTTATCATTTCTTATATAGTACTATGTGTATAGAATGGCCAAGGAAAACACTGTCATAATGCAAACAGTAACAAAGCACAGCAATCACTACGTATTGTTCCACAGCTCCTCCCATCTTTTAAAGCCAACACTGGGTTTTCAACGTTGTATTACAGGATGCTCCATCCACTAGGCTTCCATCTCATTGATGAAAGGGGATTCAGCAGCACAAAATCTTGTTTTCCACAACCAAAAAAGAATGGACCAGAGGCAAGTTAGCACAAAATGAGGATGATCTGCAGTCAAAGACAACACTTCACAGAGAAGCAGTACAGAATCAAACAATGTGCCTTTGTTAAGCATGTTTTGTGGGGGGAAAAAACTTTAAACTTAGGATCCAGAGTTCATGTTATTTTGCATCAACAATTAATGGAAATTCTAAATTGAAATGTTAGATTTCTCACCTGATAAAGTGCAAATTTAGGGATGATCTTCTTACAATTTAGGAGAACCCTAACTCTTTGAAACATGATTCCAATCGGCCACAGAGCAATAATTGTAATGACCCCAATGAAGCAGTTAATCCATATTGCAGCTCCTTTGGGAGATAACTGAAAGCAAATTAAACAGGTACATGGATTAGACATGGCATAACTTTTCCTGTCTCAAACCAAAGATAGTACTAAAGAGAATGAAAGAATTAAAATATTTGTTTCTCTTTTTATGGAAGCTGCAGTCAATGCAGAGGCTGCAACAATTTGTTCTGAAAACTGTTCAAACCACAAAACCAACTGAAGCAATAGTGCATAATAGCACAGTATCATCTCATCAACCTGCCAGGGGCCTGCAAATCTGGTAGGTTCTGGCAAGGTGGATCTTTCAAGGACTTGAGCACTTTCAACTGCCCTCAACAGTGGGAGTTGATGTTGCTCACAAGATCACACCCAAAATGACACCTCAGAAGCATCATGTGTTGTAGTGCAGGTTCTTCTAAGATATGCAACACTGTTAGTAGGTATAAATGGTGGCAGTTTTTCCTAGACTTAGTGCCAACACTCAATCCTTTCTGATCCTTTGCCCAAAGAGCCCTCAAACTAAAGTCAAGCTTAAAGGGGAGTACTTTTAATACTTTTGACAAGGGGTTTTGTTTTTAAGTTTGCGGGGAAACCTAACCACCTTCCCACTCAGTTTTTTGGTTCTTTCCAAAGGTAAAAAGTATTTTTCATCCTAAAAATTTGCTATTAATACTACTATTATTGCGATGAAAAGAGCTATTCTGAAAATGTGTACTGAAAAGATGATTTGCCTTTTTCTGAACTGGGTGGAAACTTGTTAGTTCCAGTGCTTTAACTTGGGGCATAATTGTTTTCAGAGATTTCCCTGCCTTTAGGGAGTTTCACTAGCCTATTCAGATTAATAGGAAGGAGCCAATGCAAAAGAGAGCTCAGATTTAACTTTATTCATATGCTTTTATCTATAATATTTTACAAAGATCAAAGGCATGTCTACACTTCAGACTGTACTTTATTATAGAAACATCCAAACTAGCTTTAAATATATATCTCTTATAGTATATATATCTTATTTAGTCTACACTAGGGACAGAAATTACACATAAACCAGTGTAAGTGATTGGAAACTGGTTCAAATTTGTAACACAACAGAAGTTCAGTGCACATAAACCACTTTCAAAATGGCTGAAACTGGTTTAAGATAAACTTGGATGGATGTAGTATCAGACTTAACTGATTTAGGTTAAATCAGTTTGTTGAACTTTTGTCCCAGGTCCCCTTCAGATTCAAGTTAGCTCAGCGTTCCACAGCATCCCAGGATGTTTTGCAACTCCCCCACAAACTCCTCCTAGAAAAGTGGGTGGCTAGCCTTGGCCCAAGCTGTCTGCTTCAGCTGAGGAGGGAGGCATGGTGTAGTGTCCCCCAGCTTCTGGCCTGAGTCACTGCAGGCATGTGGCTGCATTTCCAGACTCAAAAGTGAATGTCTGGTCACTTGCTTATCAGTTCAGTCTACACAGCTTAAATTAACCTGTGAAGATTGAATCACTTCAGCTTCAGGCTTTTTGACTATCTGTACTTAGCCTAAAGCCTTGCCTTCTGACTGTCTTCAGACTAACACAGCTGTCTCTTTCAGGATTTATTAAACCATAGAAGCTCCATACTCTTATGGTAAACTGCTTCTAGTACTGGAACTTGTTTAGCTATCTCTACACTGCCCTATAGATATGCAGTGTAGGTTAACTCTTAAGTTAGAATCAGCTAATTTCCCAGACAAGGTAATTCAAGGGGATCTTACCACAAACTGAGTGATCCGTCAGGATGTAATCATCTATGGAATGAGTAATTATAGAGGTGATGCGTGCACAAGGTAAGAGGAGTGCTTGTTAGATGATGAGTTGAAAAGCAGATGCTCCATGGATGGAGTTTGTTGGACTCTTCCTAACAAACCTCTCTCTTAGAAATTTGGTCTTTTTACAACAATGATATTGTTCCCAACAACTTTTTTAATTTAGTACCATTTTACATCCGCTTTCTACAGTTACATAGGTGTAAGTGAGGACACAACAGGCAGTAAAATGGTGGGCTGGGCCCGCTGTTTATATGACAGTACTTGAACTTTGTCTTTTATGTGCTAATTGGCCAGCATGGAGTTTACAAGGTTGGTGAATGTTTTAACTCCAAGAATCTTTACTCACATCAGAAGGGTTGTAGATGTCATTTGTCCAAAGCACTATTGATAAGAACATTAGCACAGGTCGAAGGAAAGCTAATTGAAAGGTTCCCAACTTCAGCAAAAACAGGGTTTTTCTGATGAATTAAAAAAAGGGAAACAATCATGCCATGGTCACCACTTCGTTAATAATTTGAACAGAAATCCACTAGACATTATCAAGTAAAAGAAGCACAAGCTTTTACTTATCTTTAGAGCCTGACTAACATCTGGCTTAAGTATGCATCTAGAGTTTGTTAAATTTTACATTAAAAAGGTATTAATATAATATATTAATATTTTTAGGCCCTACAGCAATAGTAAACTATTGATCCAAGCCATTCATAACATGTCCTCTTCTGCATTACAGTCAGCTGGAGTGTACCATAGATGTTGCTTGAACAAAGATGCCATTAATTCCTTCATTATAGCTATGTTTTTCTAAAACTCTGCTACACTTGGAGGTCAATGCTTCCATGGATAGCATTAAGTTTAATGGCAAATGTTCTTAGAATTTTAGTTCTTGTCTACAGGAGGAATGTTGCACATGGTAGCTTCTGGGCTAGGGACAGACATTACACATAAACTGGTTTAAGTGATCATAAATTGGTTTAAACCTGTAACAAAACATATGTTTAGTGCACATAAACCAGTTTGAAAATGGCTGAAACCAGTTTGAGATAAACCTGGTTGAACGTAGTATAAGACTTGACTGATTTGGGTCAAACCGGTTTATGAAATGTCTGTCCCACACCACTTCCTGGTTTCAGTTAAACCAGACACCCCCAGCATCCTGGCGTGCTCTCTGGGCTTGACAGGATTCTCTGCTCCAGAGCACGGCTGGCCCCTCCCCTCTGTTCTCTGGCTGCAGCTCTTGCAGAGACTTGCAGGCTGCTCCCCTCCTCCCCCTCATCACTCCCTGCTAAGCAGGAATTCCACACTCCCCTCTGCTTTGCTGAGAGGTATCTGTGTATTAGCTAGCAGACCACATGCTAGCTCCAGTCCATGCTGTGACAAAGGCAGAATCAACAGGTAGCTGGTAATGTCCCTCTGTTGTTTTCTTAATGGGGTAATAAACACTGAGTTAGGGGTGATTAGAGTTCTGCATTTTCAGTTTTTATTTTCAAAAAAAAATTCCAGGAATTTTTCAGGGTTTATCTTCTACATATAAACTGGGTTGAAATCAGGATAAAAGGAAAAAAAGAAAAAAATTGGTTTCAATCAGGGAAAATAATAATACATTCCCACAGCAGTGATGGGGGGGAAGGACTGGAGTAAGGTGGGGACTAGTGAAGAGGTGGGGGGTGGGGGCAGCACAGCTCATCGGCTGCTCCCAGAGCTGCAGCAGGAAGTAAAGCAGGGGGAGTTGTCAGTGGGTGTGTGGCACAGGGTGGCAGGGCACTTGCTGCTGCATGCCCCCGGAGAGGACTGTGGGCTGCAGAGCTGTGCCAGGCTCTTCCTGGGGGGATCATGCCCCCCGGATCTGCATGTGGGACAAGAGCTGGATGCCGCCCCCCCACAAGCACCGGAAAGAGCCCGATGCCACCGCTGACCCCAGCCAGCAGTGGCAGCCTGCTCTCATCCTGTACACAGATCCAGAGGCATGCAACCCACAGGAAGAGCCCAGCACAGCCCCCCAGCCCACAGCCCTCCCAGGGGACATGTAGCAGCAAGAGCTGTGCCCTACTGCCCCATGCCCCGTACCCACTGACAGCTCCCTCTGCTTTGCTCCCTGCTGCAGCCCCAGAAGTTGCCAACAATCTGCACCATGCCCCTCCCCCCTGCTGGAATGAAAAGGGAATATCTATCCAACCTCCAAATCGGTTCAAGTTTTGCAGGTTAGACTAACTTGCAAAGATAGAATCAATTCAGGCTCAGGCTTTTTGAATTCTGCTTCCATGTTTCTGATCAATAAATCTTCAGTTTTGAAGTTGTCCAGGAAAAGGAGTTGTGCAGGCTCATGAGAAAAGACTAGCATTTTTCAGAGCATCTTTCCATAGACTCTCTTTAATATTCACCTACTTTTGCTCCTTTGCATAGTCACAGGTGGAAGAAATTATATATCCACTGTCAATACGCTATGTAGTTCACTGGTGCTCAATATACCCACTTCTATGAGTCCAAGGCCTCTGTCACACATTACACTTAAGACATGATTAACCAATTAATCACATCTTAAGTTGGAACCCAGCTACATATTAAAGCAATTAATGGCATCTTAAAACAAGGAATAAGCCATAAAGTTATTCCACATTTTTTGTAGAATAACTTTGTGACTAGTTTCTGGCACAATATTAATTGAATGTGTGCCAGGTGCACCTCTGTAGCTGGAAGTCCCATCAGCTGTTCTGTGCACGTGTGGCATAGCAGGAAGTGCAGTTGTGTGGGTCATGCATCAGATCCCATCATGCCTTTGCCTGAATGTCTTGCAGGGGCCTAAGTTGTATCCTTAACATAATCTATATATCTGAATATTTGGATTTTAATGCTGGTTGTAAAAAAGGATAATAAGAAAAAAGAGAAAATACATTTACTAATAAAGGGCATGCTAATATACATGACCTGCCTTTAAGTGAATACTGGACAATCTGGGGCTGGGAATGTTGCAGCTTCTCTCTTCTTTGTCAAGTGTATCCTCATTGTCAGCATCATTATTCTGTAGCTATTTTCCACCTCTCTATTTTTCTTTTTTTTTTTCCTTTTTTGTTTTGTTTTGTTGTTGTTAAGGTTTTCCCTATTGCTCCCTTAGCTCCTCAGGGACTCTCCTTAATGAAGGCTCAGCAGCCAGCAAGCTGCCTTTTAATGCTTAATGTGATATATTAATGAACTTGTCTGAATTGCTCAATTAATACAGCTATAATTACATAATAATTAATAATTAGAGTGGTAATTTTACTCCTGCAAATAACTGCAAACAGTACAAACACATGTGAAAAGGCTCGAGATGGGTCACCCTATTAGTGAATTTGCCTTCTTAAAGGCTTTTAAAACTTGTTTGAAAACAGAGTAATTGTTTGAATGCTAGTTGCAGATTGAAAGCTGTTATCATGCCTTTCCTTCCACAGGTTGTGTACCTCTACCATACTTATCTGCACAACCCATCCATCTGTCAGTCTTATGAGATCCAATAAAAAAATGAGCTATTTAGCTCCCCAAATCCCTGAGGACTAATTCACTCCCTCCCAAGAACACCTGCAGGCAGGGGCAGAGAAGATAAATTGCTCTGGACCACCTTAGTGACGTTTCAAAAAGTCATGCTATACAAAAGAGGGATGAGGGTTGGGAAGCTAAAGCATAGACTGGAAACTGGGCATCCTAATATTCCATGAGAAGGCTTTTCTCACTCATCTGTAGACACGAGAGTTCCAGGGCATAAAGTAAGATAAAAAGTCAATATACTGAAGACTTATACTTTCTGAAATGGTAGACATAGCAAAGCCATGTCCTCTTTACTTCCATCAGCTTCTCATTGTTCAGGCCCAGAGCATTAAACACATCAAAGTCAGTAGGATCCTTTCCACTGATATTAATAGTTGCTGGATAAGATTTTGGGTGGATATCTTATAGACACTTTTTGAACCCTATTTTTAGGCTCCTGGCACATGTTACACTTAAGATGTGATTAACCAGTTAACCAGTTAATCACATCTTAAGTTGTTACCCAGCTACATGTTAATGCAATTAATGGTGTGATCAAACAAAGAATAAGCCACAAAGTTATTTCACAAAAAATGTGAAATAACTGTGTGCTGGCTCCTATCACATTATCAATTGAACTTGTGGCCAGGGGTATGCTCCCACACTGGGAAGTTCCATCAGCTGACAGGGCTCCCAGTTGCAGAAGCCTGTTACTTGTTGGTGGAGGGGGAACCCAGGATCATGATCCCAGGCTCTCCCTGTGCGAGCAATAAGGCATGATGAGATCTGATGTGGATCCCACAATAATGCCTACCTGCCGTGCACATGGCATAGCAGGAACCACAATTGTGGGGATCCCACATCAGATTCCATCACGTCTTTACTTGGGCCTTAGTTTGTTTTTACTGCCTATTGTCCTTGGTATTTATCGTATGTATAGAGATACCTTTAGTCTTCAAAATAAAAAAGTATGGAAAGTTTCAAGTCTAAGATATAATGGAATGATTTAAGAAAAATGGTAAAATAAAAATTTGGGGGGGTTGTTTTGTTTTGCAAATGCTGATTATAAATTGAATTCTTCTCATAGTTTTGACTTAGTTCTCTTCATGGTGCATCTCCAAAACTCTTCTTGAGTTCATTTCCACCAGAATTTTCTCTCCCCTGTCCCAACAATCCCTCAACACTCTTCCTTTCATTGACTACTGTACTGCATTTGTTTTGGTTTTGTCTGTCTTGTCTGTTTTAGGTGCTTAATCCTACTAAGCAACCTCTGTTCCTACTGATGCTCATAAATTGGGAGCACTTAGCACCTCCCAAAAAATTCTCTACAGCTTGCACAGTTAGTCCCTGGGTCCTTAGCACTGCAGTGAGATGTACATATTCCCTGTGCCAATGCAGAACTCTAGTGGTGTCCCCATCTCAGTGGACCGTGAGCAACACAACTAAGCAAAACATGCCCTGGAGGTAATATCATACTTTGTCCCATCTGTGAACTTCAAGTTTATACAAAAAGCAGAATTTATTTGCTGACATCTTTTACTGAACCAACTATAAAGTTGGGAGAGACGTTACATAAGCTTTCAGGCACAAAATGCCCTTCCTCAGGTCTGGTCCAATACAAGATATTACCATTTTTTTTCATTTTATATATTTCTGAACCATCATGGTTACAAAAAACTGCAGGGCTAACAATCTCAAATATAGCCTTTTTCATTTCCTATGGCCACAAGCAAAGTCCAGGGAACTTGTGGGCTACATATTGGGGATAACGGTTATTCTCTCTTCAAACCACAACATTCTTAAAGCAGGGAACTGCCTTATTTTTTATGCTATAAGTGATTACTATCTCCTATGGGTCACATACTGCCCCCTAAAACACATTCAGAAATACCTCCTTACTAGGATTAATTCAAACATTTTATACATAGATTCATATATGTTAGGGTCGGAAGGGACATCAATAGATCATCGAGTTCGACCCACCTGCATAGGCAGGAAAGTGTGCTGGGTTCAGATGACCCCAGCCAGATGCCTATCTAACCTCCTCTTGAAGATCCCCAGGGTAGGGGAGAGCACCACCTCCCTTGGGAGCCCGTTCCAGACCTTGGCCACTCTAACTGTGAAGAAGTTCTTCCTAACGTCCAGTCTAAATCTGCTCTCTGCTAGCTTATGGCCATTATTTCTTGTGACCCCCAGGGGCGCCTTGGTGAGTAGAGCCTCACCAATTCCCTTCTGCACCCCTATGATGAATTTATAGGAAGCCACAAGGTCGCCTCTCAATCTTCTCTTGCGGAGGCTGAAAAGGTCCAGGTGCCCTAGTCTCTCCTCGTAGGGCTTGGCCTGCAAGCCCTTAACCATATTTCTGAAAGAAGGCTTTGTCAAAAAGCTCCATTTAATTTAAATCAAAACTTTTCACAGGGACCTGTTGGTTTTGATGAAATAGTGTTCAGAAAGAATCAGAATGGAATATTTGGATTTTTTGGTTTCAGAGGAGTTTTTTTTAAAACAAAATTAGAATTAAAATATTTCAGTGTTATTGGGCGCATCTACATGAGACACTTTACTGCACAGTAGACTAATCTACTGCGCAATAAAGCATCACAGTCTACACATGTGAGGCATTTACTGTGCAGTAAATTAGACTACTTAGCTAGTACCTGTAAATACAGGTACAAGGTTAACTGTACAGTTACTGCTCATTACTGCACTTGTAGATGCTGACCAGGAGCAAATTTGTTCTCCATCAGCCTAGGCAGCAGGAAGCCACAAGGGATGAGGACCTCTCTGCCTCCCACAACAGGGCTCACCAGCACCTGCCCCACTTTTGGCACAGTTCCTGGCCAGCCCCCTGTCGAGCGAGAAACCCCACCCAGCAGGGGGCTCACTGTGAGCTGTGTGCCCTGATGTGCACAGGGCCAGGAGAGCTCCGATTTGCACGAGGTTAAGAGAGCTTTTCTGGCTGCAGCAGCAGCAGCTCTCTGCTGGCCCTGTGCACATTACGTCCTGTTCTGATGTGCATGGGGCCAGGAGACAGCTGCAGCTGCAACCAGCAGAGCTCTCCTGGCTCTGTGCCCCTTGCCAGCCCTCAGACTAGCACCCAGCCTGGTGCTGGAGCAGCCCTGCAGGGTGAGAACAGCCCAGTACTGGATTTTTCTACTACGAGCAAATCTGCTCCCAACAGGGTACATGTTCCCTGGGAAGGCTTACTGCACAGTAAGCCTAAAGTAAAATACTGCGCAGTAAGTCTAAAATGTATTAAGACCATGTGTAGACACACCCAGTGAGACAGGACTTTTAAGTTAATGGGAAATAAAATCTTTCAGAAAATCCTTTTTTGTGGAAAATTTCAGAAATTTTGTTTCCTTTTATTCAAATCTTTCAGAAAATAGAAATACTACCTTCCATATAGCTCTGCTTACTGCAGTGGTGTCTTTGATATCAGTAGGAGTGTTGGTCTGGTGTGGTGTGGTGTGGTAAGATAGTATGAAATCGAAGAGCAGCAGAATTGTGTTGTTCAAAATGGAGCCATATCTTGCCATGGATTTTGAAGCATAATTCTACATTAGTCTAAAAATATCAGTAGCATTTTATGGATCCATAATCATAACACATTTTAATATTAACAGCTTGAAATTCAGAGGTGACTCATTCAAAATACACCAAGTGCAATTTTGATTTAAAAAACCAGGAAGTTCTGTGACTGTTTGTGTGATACTGCTAAGTAGCTGATTTCCAGCACCAGATTCAAAGGGAAACTCACCTAGTGACGCGTACATGAGGAAGGCAAAGGCAACAGCAACAGAAGGGACCTGTGCTGATCTTGAAACGATCGTTCTCAAACCGCCTGAGAAATAACTTTTGGCCTCCACACTCTTTAATCATCATAAGCAGGAACTTGTGGATGACAATGGCAAAAAAGCTATTGAAGAAAAAATCATGTCACCTTAAATGTACACAAATGGCCATATGTTCCTTGTAAGCCGACAGACAAGTACCTTTCACCAGTCCAAAAATATCAGAATCTGCACTACCTGAGTTCCTGCAATGTGTTACTATATTTAGCACAAATTGAACAGAAATAATGTGTCACAACTGCCTTGTACTACCACTAAAGTGGTATTAATACCACTTTAAAAGAGGAGTATGCTAAGGCACGGAGCAGTTATGATATGCTTAAAGTTTCAAAACAGAGTGGGGGCAAAAGCAGCGTTAAAATGCAGGAGTTCCTGGCTTCCACCTTAGTGGTCTATCCACTGGACTATGCTACCTCTATTTTTTTTAATTATAATTTTCCTTTAGTTGACTGAATCCTAACAACACCAGCTACATCTGACAGTCAGAAATTTTGTGAACGAATGAGTCAAATTCCTCCTTTCACAATTGTCCTTAGCACATACATAACATTGTCCACATTAATATTAATGTAGTAATATGCGTTTATATAACTTTTCGCATTGATCGTGAATCATTAATATTCAGTATTAATAAACAATCATATGAATTAATATTGGTTACCCGCATGTCATTAATATGTATGCCTTTTTCTTTGTATATACATTTGTAGTACTTTATACACCAACAGCATTAGATAAGGCACAGACAGTTTGCACATATTACACTGAAGAAATTATTTAATAAATTAATAATGCCTGGTATTATTGTGCTTTTACTCTTTTTCATTCTGCTCTCTAAATAAAACTCAGCCAGCAGTCACGGGGTGCTAATGATACGATTTATGTTTGTGCTCCCAAATCCCTTCAGCACTTTTGAAAATCCCTCCCTTATAGCTTTCAACCTTTTGGTCTCTGCCATAGACAGCTACACCATTACCTTTAGGAAACAGAAATATGGTCTCTTTCTCCCCTTTACATGTCAGAACTGTCAAGCTCATATACAAAGAGCTTTTATCAGGACATCTGGGGAACATTTTTACATTGATATAGTCATTGGAGGTTCACTTGCCACCATTAATAATAGATCTCCACAGCATGTCATTAATAAAAGCATGGTGAAAAATCATAGGTCAGCATCTCATTCCACATGGCATTCGGAGAGATGTCCAGGGCTCCAAGGCTGCAGTCAATCAGAGGGATCAATTGTGTAACTCTCAGTTCTTCCATGCTGTAGCTCCCATGCTAGGGGACTGCAACCCTGGGAACTGCTTTAATATTTTCTTCCTCCTGTAAAATAGCTCCCAAGAGATTTCACCTCAAACTAAAAAATTACTCAATTGTTAAATTTACAAAATAACTATGTTTATCTACTGATAGCAGCTGTTTAAAGGCAGGAAATTCAGGGTTCAGAGTAGAAACGAGAAGAATACATACACTGCTGCAGTGAAATCTGTAAACATTGTGGAGCGAGGAATCCACATTCCAATGCATGATGTAGTAGCTATCACCTAGACAGAAAGACAGCAAGGTTACTGAGGGACAGAGGTAACACCAGGTCACGAAAGACTTTATTTCAATGCAGGACTACATGGAATTTTAGATGACCACACAATAATTAGATTCTGTAAATGGAAAATTATAAATTTATTATAATGTTCTGTGTATAGGATCTAATTATTGGAGGATCATCTTAAATTCATCCTCCCCCACAACTACTGCATAAGGGGAAGCAGCAGCAGGAGGCAAGGGGCATTTGTGCCACCCTGCCACCTATCCCACTGCCCCTTGCCCCTCCATGCCTGTACTTGCTGCCTGCCCCCCCTGCTGCCTGCTCCCCACCACATGCCCCCTGTCCCTTGCCCTCCGTACCCCTAAATCCCTGAATCTATACCTGCTCCTCTGCTGCTTGTCTATGGTTTCCGCCTGTAACAGGGGGCCTTCTTGGGGCCAATTTTCCTTGAGCCCCCACCCACCTGTTTCTGGGCCAACTGCCCGCCTTCTCGATTGCCACGCCTTGTTATTAATTAATTAATGATCTTAATTAGGTGGCAGGCTGACCATTTTCTTGCCCCGATGCCAGGGGGCGCTATCTGTGGCTCCATACTTCCCCTACACTGCAGCCCATGCCTCGCAGATGGCATCCCGCTGTTACTCTCACCTGGGCCCCAGAATCCTCCTATCAGGACCCCTCCAAGATCCCTCCATTCAGGTGGCCTACCCCACCCTCATTCAGGGCTGCCTCGCTCCCTGAAACTATTTCCCCATTGGGTGTGGTCCCCCGGCACCTTTGGCCACACAGGCCCTGGCCTCACCTCCAAGGCCAGTCAGGAATCCCAGGTCCTCAGCTCTGGGCATCCTGGCCCCTGGCCCTTTTGAATGTTCTGGTCCTGGCCCCAGCATTGACCAGTCGAGGGTACTCTCAGTCTGGCCTCTGCACCTCTAGCCCCACTCTCAGTCCTGGGTCCAACACCTGGCCCTACTAGCGGGTGACCCATCCAGTTGTGGGAGCTGATGTTAAGGCGCCCCGACCCACCTTTCACTGGGGTGGTAACTGGCCTGGCATTTCCTGGGGGTTCCCGCACCAATGAAAGTCCCACCAGGCCACCCACCAGGGTGTAGTTTTAGGTCATGCCCAGGACCAGGAGCCTCCTAGCCATCCCCTACAGCTCCTCCCTTACTTCCAGGGTGTTCCAAGAAGTCTCACAGCCAGGCAATGTTGCTGCCTGCCCTGCCAGCAGCAAAATGCCCTGCTTGTATAGGCAGCCCTGAATCTAAAATGGCTGCCACAATCAGGCACCTGCTGGCTGTTTGGCTTAGGTCTTAAAGTGGCAGGAGCCAACAGTGCCCTGCCACACTGCCCCTCTGCTGCCTGCCCTGGCTGCACCTGTGCCTGATCCCTGCCCCCACAAAACCAGAGCTGAAGGTAAGTAGCAGAGGGGTAAATGGCCAGAGGAGAGAGAGGTGTCAGGGGTGGGGAGGCTGTGCGGTCTGCCCTGTGCTCCCCTCAAGCCACTCAGAGTGGGTCTCCACTGCATACCTCCTTCCACCACCTGTATTTTTACACATGCAAGTGCTGCAGAGCTGGGCATTTTGAAAAGCACCGGGTGCTGCAATACTTGCAGTTGCATAAGCAGCAAAACGTTTACCAGTGCTGAGAAAATGGCAGCGGCGCACTTTTGAACTAAAACACATCACAGGTGCTTTAGTTCAAAAGCACACTGCCGCCATTTTTTCTGCACGTTGACGCATATTTCAGCACTTACACAACTGCACGTGGCACAATACAGTGTGCGTCAGCTTGTGTTCAGAGCAGATTTGATTAATGACGGTCTCCCCTGTGCACTCCTCTAGCCCCACCATGCAGTCCCCCCTGCTCTCTCCCCACCACATACCCCTCCCCTGCCACATGAACCACCCTAGCCTGGGGTAGGTGATGACTCAGCTTTGGCTTTAGCCCTGGCCCCAGGTGGCTAAGCCACCACTTGCCCCAGGCCAGTACTTGAATCTAAGATGCAACTTCTTTTTCCTCATGTTGATTGGAAGGGGAAAACCTCATCGTGAACTTGACCAAATACAGCAGTGTTAATGAAATGGCACTGTCCACACACAATTCAATTACTTTCTCCCTGATCTTACCGGAGCTGCAGCATTTATCCAAATAAAAATGGACCTTTTGGAGGAGGGGATTTTCTTGTAGATATAGCACACTTCCTCTACAAACACCAGGTTGGCTGTTAGTGTCATCAGTGTCAAGATTGCAAAGAGAAATATACCTGTTAGATCAAGGCCTACCAAAAAATAAATAAATAAGAATCATGAGTATAGCAGCAATGTAGCAGAAGAAAGTACCTCAGAGAAAAAATGTTAGACACATCTGCAAACGTTTGTCCATGTGCTTAGCTCGGTGAATTGGCATTGACTTCAGCAGGTTGACTCACAGACAGTAAAGTTGAGTTCACAAGTCAGGCTTTGCTTTGCTAACCTTAATGGTCATAGTCAACTGAGTTGTATATACAGTAGGGATAATCCCAGAAGCAACATGTGGAAAGAATGCGTCTTTCTGTGTGGTATTCTGCAATAATTCTCTCCAGATTCCTGAAAAGGATGTTGAAATGTCTGAAATAAAGGTAATCACTGAAGACTAATCCACCCTAGGTTTTCAACACATGGTTAGCAGTGCACACTGCTATAAAGTTTGGGGGTTTTTTAATCTGGAAACAGTACTCCTGTATACATCATATAAAATATTCTGGGAAGCATTACTGGTTTCAAGCTAGAACAAAAGCAAAGCTGTATTTTTTCAAGATCAATTCCTCTTCTTCACAATGACATCAAAGAGCTGTCTCCATATGCTCTTTCCATTCAAAGTTCCTACAAGTGCACTGGCAATTTTACATTCAGAAAATAGACCATACATGAATAAGAGGAACTAAACAAAAACTTTAATTGTTGAGCAATAGAAAAACTTTGACATACCTTTTGCCTGTCTCTGACTAGCTATTTAACAGAGGGACCATCTCCCATTTACCAGCTTACTCGGTCTCCTTAATTTTGGAGCATCTTTAACTCATAGCTTCTATCACTACACAAGAGAAAGCTCCTGACGTGTTAATCGTGAGGCTCTTGGAGCTTGGGTTACAGCTTTCTGTTTGCAGATAAATTAAATGATTGTTTTGCTTCTCCTTCTGGAGCAATGATATTTGCAGAGACGTAGCTCAGGGGAGGAGTGCACTAGTGCACTTACATCCTCTCCTTTAATTTCTGCTCCACCCAAAGTGTAAAACCAACTGCCTGGCAGTGGCAGCAGCATTTCTAGTCAGGCAGCACTGAGGGAGTCGCTTGACATCATGGCTCGTTATAATCTACCTGAGTCCTTCTAAACTCTTCATTCCACAGGTGTTAATGATCCTCTCTTCTTTTTACTGGTCTTGATGTTCTACTAATCAAGTTGTCCCTTGTTCTGCAATTCTGCTGTCTGTTAGCTGCTCCTGGAAATGAAACTCCTAGTTCACAGCCCTGCAGATTGCCTTTTTTTTTTTACTCATTTCAATGATGTTATATTTGTTTTTGCTTCACTCTTAAACTGAATAATACAGCCCTAGGCCCCTAGCATAAAGCTTCCAGTTTCCTTTTTTTACTGGAGAAAGATGTATTGTTTTATATGTGATGATCCACCATACCATTTGCCCCCGCTTTTTCAAAATTTTAGATCCACCCATTGATATTTGTATTTACCCATGCCTCATATTACAATTGATTCTCCTTTACAGAAAGGGGCTGCCAGAGACAGAAGGAAAAAATCCAGTGAAGGCACACATCATTCAAACAGGAAACATAGGAACAGGATTTGAAGGGGTCATCCTGGATCTTAGATCACCAAGTCTCATCCCGTGTCATTGCAGACAATCATGTCAGAAACATTTTTCTGAGAGAGGGTCTTTATCTCCTGTTGGGAAGATTAAGAGCAACCTGAAGTTGCAAGCATTAATAGAGACATTCACTGGGGCAAAGGCTACCCAGCCAGAGGTTCTCTGTTCCCACCTCCAAGGGGTTTAAGGCACCCTCTATCACCAGTCTAGCTTGCACAGTCTTGAACACCCAGGTACTCAGCTGTTCTCTTTTCAGTCATTCCAGATCCCTGAGCCCAAAGCTCACATTCCAGACTGTCTCCTACCAAGCAGTCACTCACCTTCCTCATCCTACTTTTCCCCTTGCTAGGTTTACATAAGTCAGCTTCCCAGGTGTCAGCCATCTTGCCTTTCTTTATGGATTAACACAGCTATTCAAGTCTGTGGATGTTACCGCAGTACAGTAGGCAGACTTTTTGCTTCACTGTCTCTTTAACCCATTCCTCCCCCATGTACTAGCTTTATGGGGCACACAACATTATAACAACATGAACACAGTTAATATAGAAATATTACCACAAAACCCATAGTCTGTCCCAATATACATATGGCCAGCACCAGTCACAAGGTACTGCTTCCTACTCAGATTATAAAATGTCTATAAATCTGTTAAACAGGGCCCCTCTGCACATGCAGGTAAAGGAACAATGGGATCTAATGTGCAACCCACACAATTGCGCTTCCTGCCATGCCACACATGCATGACAGGTGGTGTGATTGTGGGATTACAGTTGTTTTTTAGTTTCTCCTACATATCTTCCACCCACCTTAGCCTTTAAACAAACATCAAACCTCACCAACCTCATCACCAGAAGCAAACTTCCTATGGCCCAGAGCACATTGAATGGATCCAGACCATGCCAGGACAAAACATGTAAAACCTGCCAACACATCTCTGCCACTCCCACAATAACTACACCCTACAACAGAACTATCACCATTCCTAGATCTTACATCTACACCTCTAGAAATCTAACATATCTCATTGAGTGCACTGAATGCCCTGATGGAAAATATGTAAGAGAAACCAAACAACAACTGCATACCAGAATGAACGCACGCTAAAAAACTATGGAAGACAAAAATACCCAATTACCTGTGGGTGCACACTTCTCACAAGACAACCACTCTCTCTCTGCAATCTCTCAGTTCTAATCCTCAAAGAAAATTTACAAAACACCTTTCGTAGACGAGCCTACGAACTTCACTTCATAAATCTAATGGATATAAAAAATCATGGACTAAATATAATCATTGGATTTATGGCACATTATAACCTGCCTGACATCTGAGAACCCCAGGTAACCTGTCTGCATTTTACCAGCTACATTCTATCTTCCCCCACCTCATCTACCTGTCTCACACCTATTATTTCCCATTCCCTCTGATCCTCACTGCCACGCATTTGCATTTTCACAGACCTGTATTTTGCATATTGTCATCTGTTCCAGGAGCACACAAAATACCACCAGACCACTCAAGAAGGCTGTTTGTGCCCAAAATCTTGCAAAGAACAATTTTTCCAGATATTTAGTTGGTCTAATAAAATATATCACATCTACCCAAAGAATCTTGTCTGCCTTCCCCCTATGTACTCCAAACACCATCCTGGCTGCAAGCATGAACAGCTGACCATGTTGTCATTTCTCTCTCCAGAGTTGAGTTACTAAAGCCAGCGTCTTGGCAACCAGTTTCATCAAGACTATGAACCTATTATCAAACCTTCAGTGAAGACTGAGCAGTTAGCAGCGCTTGGCAAAGTAACAGTTCTGACTCTGCCTCCTTTGTGCTGCATGGAGGGAAGCTCAGAAGGGTGCAGGGGTCCATTGTATTTCTTGTGAGTTCCCATATTCTAAGCTGCAAAGATTTGTATGCTTCCTGAGATGACAAAAAAGCAAAGGAGGATATTATGGAGTTGGAAATTGGGCTTGAAACACCTCTCACTTGACACCTGGATTTCAAGAATGACTTCAGTGAAGTCAACAAAATGTCCCAGTGTAAAACCAGTGAGAGAACAGACTAGCAATACTGAACACTAATGGTGGAGAAACACTACCTCACAACAATCTGGTACAGTATTAACCCTTTTTTAAAGAGGAGTACACTAGGGCCCACAGTAATTAACAGAGTGCCAGTACTAGAATCAAGGAAGTCCTAGTTCTAGCCCTAAAGTTCCCCACCACCAGTGGGCTATTTTATGGAGTTAGAACACTGATAATTCTCTGCATAATAGTTACAAAGTACTACTTCCTACAACTCCAGGTTGATGCTGGCCATCCACAGTTCCCCACTGATTTTAAGGGGAGTTGGAGATGCTCAGCTCTATCAGGGCTTTGCTGGCAGTACAATATGCTCATGCCCCCCGTTCCATGACACAGTGTAATAAATGTTTACAACAACCAAGAATCTCGTAGTGATTAGTTTTCTGCAACTTGGTGAAACTCCTGATTTTGCTGGACTTACAGAACAAAAGATATCCTAGCCTTTTGCTCCTGTGGGATTCATAATATAAAATATGGCTTCCCAGCTGTTAACATGCCATATGACAAAAAACAACAGTTTCTGATAAGCTTCATCAATGAGACTTTATGTAGCGTTCAGCTTTTGGGAGATGGGCTGATTCAAGCCAGCTGTGCTTATCTTGAGGGTTTGTTTGCCCTACTTCACAGCCCTTTAACAAGTAGTTGTCTGAGTGTATTGCCCTCTGCAACTTCTTGAAAACCCTGGATCTGCAGCTCAGAACTTCATGTTCTAATTGATTTCACTATAGGACAGTTCTCCTGATGTTCAGCCTATATTTTCCTTTTCCCATTAATCTTAAGTATAATTCTTTCAATGATAATAGATAATTCTGCTTCCTCCTTCGTCTTCATTAGACCAGTGCAAAGCTCTTATTTTTAACCCAAAGCTCAGTCTGGTTTCACTTATTGCTTATTGTTATAACTTATTGTTATTCACATTTGAATGAATCTGATTAGATGTTCAATAAACTATAACTGACATAATCAAGAACTATTTATAGTTAACCAAAGAGTCTCTAGGATCTTATTGCTGTAACCTTTGTCTTCCTTTTCTCTGTTGTCTATTTTCTGTTTGCACAATTTGAGACATTTTGTGCATACTTGGACTGCATATCTTTATGCAAGAGATCTTATTTTTTCATTTCTTCTGTGCAGCCTAATACCGAATTAATCATTAATAAATGTATGTGCATTTAGAAATGTGTGTATGCTTCCAAACACTGCAGGTTACATTGGAGTGACTATGACCGTTGCAGTGTGACAAAAATATCAGTTAGGGGTTCTTGTTCTCTCCATGATCACCTTTATACATTATAGTCCTACAGCACAAGCCAGGGCATGGGCAGATTAAATGTTAATACTCATGTAATCAGCATTACTCTTGTGTAAAATAGCAATAGGCAGATAATGCAAATAACTATATCAGGGTAACTTGATAGAGAAAGAATCAGGGGTAAAACTGTGTCAATATAAGTAATACTAGTTCATCTTTTTTTTCTGCCTGGGTAGTTGATGGCTAATGGAAATATTACCTGCTCTGCTGCCACCTGGTAGCAGGGCACATTGGTAGCTGCCAATGGTGTGAGCTACCCTGGGATAGCTGTACATCTGTCTATTCCTAACTGGTATGCAAAACCAGTGTAAAGTACACCAGAGTGTATATTCTCCTTCTCATGCCCTCAGTCTTTCATTAGCTATTCTGTTTCACAGACATATCTTAGCATTCCAAATATGCACAGGATACTGTGGCAAAGCGGAAAAATAGATGGGAAAAGAATAAGGGATCCCTACTTATCACATGGCTAGGAAAGGATAATTATGGAAGAAGAGTGTCCTTTTCCCTGTGTTTAGAAGAACCACTAGGGATTGTAACCAGCATTGTCAACTAAATTATTTTTGTTCTTTGTGTCCCTTGAGGAAATGCCTTTAAAAATGAAGTCTGCTTCCCTTCCTCAACTGCTGAAATAGCCCAGAGCCTGCAATCATTCATTCTGTGAATATGACAAGGAGATTTAGTAATAAGTAAAGAATGAGTAATGAGTAAGTGAATGGCTATATATGATAACATCAAATCCAAGAAATTATGTTTTTACAGGAAACCTCCCTCATTGTGTTCCAGAAGAGAAGCATCAATAAAATAGAAATTGCCACATCCGATTTAAGAAAAGAATCATCAAATCTAATCTCCTTTTTTAAACAGTAATATATGCTTCAAGAGAAGAAACTACATAGAGGACAACAATAGAATAAACTGCCCGAACCACAATTTTCTTTCATTCTCTTTTTTAGTCTTATTTTCTTTTTTAGTCTTAAATAAGTAGCTCTCATTTAAAAAGCACCTCAAAATAACCCTGGCAGGAGATGTTGCCATCATCTATATACAAATGTCTCTTTCTTTCCTGATCCATAATATGCTTTCCTCTGAGTAGTTTGCACTGGATATATCATAGGTTTGTACTACCTGTGATATAACTGCTCATGAAATAAGCAAGAGAAAAATATTCTTTTCCCCACTACTCTGACTGCAGTAATGACCTCCATAGTTTCAGTTCCAAATCCTCGCTCCAGTGAAAAAATGGTAAAAATGTGTTTATCCTGTACTTAAGGTTGCAGAACAATTTAGCAGACTCTGCAGTCTGTTCAGCCTCTGGGCTCCTCCTGCACAAAGAAAGAAAGAAAGGAGTCTTTTCTGTTGCTAGAAAGTTTTGTGCTTTGGCCAGCCTTAACACCCTGGCTCATTGCCTTCCTTCCCAAGCTCTAAAAAAAACCCAAACACTTTCTTCCCTTAGATGCTGGCATAGCTCATTGGCAACCATACTGATGAGATATAAATACTGTGTTAAGCAAGGTTACATATTAAACGTGTAACCCTTCTGCCGGTGCACTAGTCAGCAGCAAAAAGGGCTGGGCTCAAATTTCAGGGTACCTCATAACCAGGGATCCTGGTTTTCTCTGATAAAAAAGATCCCCAATTTTCGGATTAAAAAAGTAACCCAAAATCCATGTTTTTACATGATTAAAACGAAACATCACTGTGTGTGTGTGTCTGTGTGTATGTATAAAAATGAAATCACACACACAGGACAAAGGCAGACAGAATGGTGTCTGATTAGGGCTTTTTAGAGCTAATCAACAGGTCAGCTGGTAATTTCCCACCTTGGAAAAAGCTGTTTAAGAAGAGCTTGAACTAATGAAAGAGGCTTTTGTTTTGCTGATGGGCTGATAAACACTGTGGTTTTATCAGTCCCCCTGCTGGTTTGCATCCCTGTCAGGTTTGCAGACAGGTTTGCAGATAGGGAGAAGGAAAATAAAAAGCTCAGTATCTTCAACAGATGCATGCACAGCACCTCCCACCCCCCTTTGTCTTACAGTGCTAGCCCAGGGCTGGGATCTGGCAACACTCCCACCCCTTGAGCAGTGAGCTGAAGGGGCAGGGAGAGAGCCTGAGATGGTGCAGGCAGGGTCGGGGTTTAAACCCCTCTCTAATCAAAGCACCCTGCCGGAGCCTAGCCATATCACCCTCCCCCTCCGCTCAGCACAGTAAAAAGGAAGGGAGGGCTGCTATAGCACCCCCTGGCTTCTAGCCTGAGCCACTGCAGGCATGTGCCTGAATTTCTGGAATGAAAAGGTAATGTCTATCCACCTACAAATCGGTGCAGGCTTTGCAGGTTAGTCTAACCTGCAAAGATTGAATCAATTCAGGCTCAGGCTTTTTGAATGTTTGTCCCTAGCCCTGGAGGTTATCTAGTCCAACCCAATGCCTCAGGCAGGATCATCCCCCTCCCATCTCACAATCCTACACAAATTCGTCTCTAATCTATTACTGAAACTACATAATCAACCCTGTCATACAACTAGAAGGCATAGCACCCTAACCTGGATCTGCCATAGGTAAAGCAGGGGGACAATGGCAGTCAGTGTTCTGCTGCTGCAGGGGTTGTTAAAACATGCTAAAAAAATCCAAGAAAGAGGGATGCGTGTGCATGCTAAGTCACATATATTTAACTGAAATCAGATTAAAAACCATTTTATTTAAAATGCTGCAAGGTCATTCTTCAGAACCTCTTGTCAGTGTGTACTTGAAGCACTTGACACAATTAAGCTTAAACTGACTCTTTTCTGAATTAAGCCAAACTTCCATAAACCAGGTTTAAATTATTTTAAGAGAATGGGCACATGTAAAAGAGGTAAGATGGGAGTGGGGCCTTACTGTGCCGAGCTAGTCTCTGGCTCCTGTCCTTGTGCATACTGTTATACTGGGGTAAATGAAAACTAATCTGCTTATGACCTCAGTGAGCTGCTAGGCTAGCATCCTTCTATTGTAGGGTAAAAGCATGCACATGGGAAACTGCTCCAGAACAGCTGACATAGGGTATATCCCTACCAGCTTTGACCCTGAATGTTCTCATACAGCAAATGTGGCCCAAAGGGACTTACTCCTTCCTTAACTCTAATAATTTTAAAGGATAATTTTAATCAAGCACTGAAAAGTATATGCAGCTGGCCAGGCTGCCTTGTTATATAAAGATCTCAGAAACCTGAAGCTCAAAGGCAAAAATTTTCTAAAGCAGATATTGCCACCACGCACCAAACTCACACAAAGAAGTGGTCTACACTTAAAAGTTCACCAAGATAGCTAGTCACTTTTGAGCGTACAAACAGTCACTACAGCTCTACTGCCAGACATAGGTGGGTGAAAAAGCAGTTATGGCATTTTGCATGGCCTCCAGAGGTATAAGATCAAGCCCTGTTCTGGGTTTGCAGTGAAGTCGACCCAGCTATAAAGGTGGAAGTCAGAGGTGTCTGGACATGCCACTTGCCACTTAAGTCTTTTGTGTGCTGTTGGCTATAGGAACAGGCATGCTTAAATCATGCTTACGTTGTGGTCTGTTTGGCATGGGTGGACCTTTAACTTTGACTCATTAACAAAGCCTTTGTAGGCTTGAAGTTCAAGATAAGAGACTCCTTCCTCTCCCAGAAAAAAACAACCCACTGGTAGGGGAAAAAAATCTCCCCAAACTGAAAAAATTCACTTCAAGGAGATGTAGGTCCATGTGCCATATTAAGAGAAAGGGGTTGCAGCACAGTGGACCGACCTTGACTTCACTAGCAGCAAATGCATATTTTTACCGTGGGTTTCAAGTCTAGATCAGACAGGCAGGTTGTAGTACTTGTAGTATGTGTAAAACTATATGTCACACCTTCCCAGTCCACACCTAGATTTCAATTTACTAGAGAACAAACATTTTTCCCCAGGAAGGAAAAGAAGGAGGCACCAAGGCACTTCAAAGACCAAGGACAAGCTGAGAACAACCCCACAGGCCTGGAGCCTTTCTCTCAACATAACTGTCTCTTTTAAAAGGGCAGATGGAACAAAGAGCTGAGAGAAGGGGGTATCTGGACCAACAAAAGTAGTACATTTGCCCAGCACCTCCACTGTCACTCACAAATACACACATCCAAAGCAGGAATACTCCTATGCTTATAAATAGTCTGTAAATTGCAGGTTACCAAGCACTGTACAATAGCTTTTCAGCTCTTCTTATAGGTTTCCCAGCTCCTGCTGAATCTATTTTTTCCCATTTCTGTTTAATACAAAGTTTACGTCACCTTGATTTAACAGTGGAGCAGTAGTGTAGGCGTAATTACAAATTAATGGGACTGCTAGCAACAATAAGCTCTTTGTCTGGTAATAAATGTGTGCAGGATCACACTCTACTGCTTTCTTGCACAGCAACAAAATTCCAGAACAGTGTAAGTTATGCTTAACTCAGCCACAGCCTCCATGGAGACACATGGATAATTTTTCTGCTCCTCCATCAAAGTTACATAAGTACTAAAGAATAATCTCCAAATATCAACAATCTCATCCTTTAGAACTGGATACACTAAGTGTTTTGGCTCTTTTATCATTAGAATCCCTTTCATGCACTAATCTTCTTCGCCTTATGTATCATTTAAAAAGAAACGCAGATAAATGAGGCATTTGGCATGTAACTACACATATTCTGCAAAGAAAAAAAACAGGTTCTCAATCCAAGCAAGTTTCCACTTGATAATACTCCCTGAAAATCTGTCCAAGCAAGTATTTCTGGACACACTTTTAAAACAACAGTCACAAAACTTACTCCGTAAAATGTCCTGAGCGAGGGGAGGTTTAGTTACAGTGCAGGCAGGATCTATTGTCCCATTCTCCATTTCTTCCATTTCAGAACTTCTGCTAGGACTTATCTGTCCTTTCGTTCTTGTTGGCTCTGTTTGGAAGCTTTTTCTCTGAGCAGGAGTGGGAACGATGAAGAAAAAATGAACTTGTAGTTTCTCTTTCCTCTTCCTGTGAGGAGCTGAGTTCAACTAAGAAGCTGCCAATTGTAATTTTCTTCCTTCTTCTGACTAGGGGAATTCTTGATTGTTGAAGTAACCTGTCCCTTGTCTGTTTTGGAGAGAAAAAAATCTTCAGAATGAGGGTCAGTTAAATGTTAGCCAAGGGAATTAGAGGGGGGTAGTCAAGAGGTGATAAAGCATTGTTATTCAGTGCATGCAGGAACTGGAAAAAGATCAAAGGGGAAAAATGGGACATCAAAGATTGAATAGACTGCCTCACTGAGCTTATAGTTTGTGGCACACCCTTGCACTGTGAATTCCCAGCATCCCCACCCAGAAAACTGAAAGTAGTGTAACAACTTGACTTGCAGACCACATGTTTTTACAAACCATACCAGTTTCATTGTTCTCCCTAGTGCTGTTTATTTTTTTTTGTCAACAATTTTCCAGGTGCTGTGAAAGGCATAACATGAAAACAGTTTTTGCCCTACAGTACAGACACAGACTACACTGTGTCTGTATTGTAGGGCAAAGCAAACCAGGGTTAATGCTTATTCCATGTTTCTAGTCAAAATCCTTTCAAAACTGTCATTGTCACTTCCAACTTAGCAGCAATCATCTGCTTTTTGAATCTGGAGAAAATTATTCATTATTATTAATTTGCCATGGGACCTAAGAGCACTAGTCCAGCTAAATAGTTTAATACTAAATTCCAAGGCTAGGGACAGACATTACACATAAACCAGTTTAAGTGATCCAAAACTGGTTTAACCTATAACAGAACAGACATTCAGTGCACATAAACCAGTTTCAAAATGGCTGAAACTGGTTTGAGATAAACCTGGTTGAATATAGTATCAGACTTAACTGATTTGAGTCAAACCAGTTTATGCAATGTCTGTTCCAGACCCCTTCCTGGTTTAAGTTAAATCAGAGTCCCCCAGCATCCTGGCATGCTCTCTGGGAAGGGAGGGCTGCTCAAGCAGGGGCGATGCATAAGGAGTGCATGCAGGTGCACATGCACCCCCTGAACATGGCGGTGCACCCCCTACAAAAAGGCATTGCCAACACTGTTAGCGGTGCCTGCGGGCAGTCACTGCTCACCACTCCCCCCCCAACAGTGCCAGTGGCCGGGGACACGCATCATTCATGCACTCAAGTGCCCCTACCCCGGCTTCTAGCCAGAGCCACTGCAGGCTGTCGGGACCCAGGGCAGCTGGCCAGCAGCTCTCCCTGACTCCCACCCGGGCAGATAAGGGTCCGGGGCCTTAGAATGCTGTCAGGCGGGTACTTGTGACACTTGGAGTGGAATTAATTAGGCGGACGCTTATCGGTTGCAAAGCAAGATTATTTACTCACGCCTTCAAGGTGGTGAAAGACGGAGGTCAAAGATATTTGGTTAGTTACAGCTTAAGGTTCGTAGGTCATAGGTCGGTCTGCATAAGAGTTTGGAGGTCGAGCAGAAGGTCGAGCCAGTGGGTCATTGATTTATGTCTGAGAATTGGGTCGAGACAGGGGAAACTGACAAGTGATCAATTTGTCAGTTACTCTCATGCGTATGTTCAGAGGTTTTTCAGGTGTGTGTGCGGAGGTCTCCCGCTTCACGGAAGTGAAGACGGGTTTTATTTGTATAATAGCCAATTGCTTTTTGCCACGTCATAAATTTAATTAGAATCGCCAATTATCTAGCGGTCTTTGCTAGAGTGTTATCATAGGGACACTCCCAGACACTCCCCTGTCATTCCGACCAATTACAATGATTTATGTACAGCACAGAAGGCTAAGTTTCATTTCTAGTTAGTGTCGCCGTTATAAATCTCTTTTTGACATGAGCAGCAAAAAACTGTTACTATCATTTTGTTAGTTAACCCCTAGTTAACCTAGTGCAGACTAAAACTGTTTTTGATTAATATATTTCTTGCTTGTGGCATGGGCAGTACTTAATTTGGTTGTGACACAGGCATGTGCCTGAATTTCCTCAGTCCAGAGAGAATGTCTATCCAGTTACAAACTGGTTTGTTTTAGCCGCCAGTGGGAGGGTTTCGGATTGAGAGAGTGGTTGGGAGTAAAAAGGTAAGAAAGGTTTATTGACTTAACAAACATACCACTATGCATAGTATAACAAGATAACAATGACAGACAATAATAATTCACGTTGGTAACTTATTGGCAGTCTCTTTTGATGCCTGATATGTGACAAGTTTTTTTTTATAAAGCTTAGCGAAGTCAGGAGTCCCCGATCTGCACTGTTTGCGGGGTACTGGGAAAGACTCTGGTATTTAGTTTGGGGGCTTTTTGAGATCTATTGGCCTACTGAATCTAGGTCAGTAGCTAATTTTTTTATAATGCTGCATCTTTTTTTGCTGATTTTTGGATGTGCTAGTTAATTTATAATTTTTGAGCTACACTGTTGACTTACAGCTACTTACATTTTTATATTACTAACTTTTTTTATGACTGACTAATAGCAGTACAAGCTTTTGCATTTTTTTGATAAGGTTAATTTTAACTGCGTTACTACATACAAGGCTTTAGTACTTTTAAGACTTTACTAATCTTACAAGGCCTTACTACATACAAGGCCTTACTAATTTTTTACTTTAATTAAACTTTTAGCGGCAACATGCAGCTTCATACATAAACAACAAAAAACACCTGGTCTAATCCTCACAGAGCGTTCAACAAGCACCTTTATTACACAGATATAATTTTTAGCTGTCACACTCTACCCTTTGCTTACTGAAGCACTGTGATAGCTACAGTTGAGATGCTAAAACTACATGCGCTATATTAGGGAATGGGGAGGGATTTTTAAATTTAACTTGCATAGCATGGACATATTTATGCCAACAATGGTTAAAACACTACTTAGCTGTTGCCACTAGGGCAATACAGAGCACAATGATGCTTAAGATGGTCAGCCATGTAGTTGAGGTGATACCTGGTGACATGCAAACAGTGCAAATCACATCGTACCATTTACATGGCTCGGGCATGTTGACAGCCAAACTGATGATCCACCCACCCTCCTGAGCAAGGAGGGCTAACTGAATTCCTTGCTGAGCTTTTTCCTTAAGGTTTTGCAGCTTATCTTTTATCTTATTTTAGTCTTTTAACTGTGGCATGTCTATATTTGATACCCATGAGGTGGGTATCGTAAAGTTGAAGTTATGATCTCAGAAGAAATTTCTGGCCATTTTAGGGCAATAGTACGGTTACTTAATTGCAGCAGAGCAATGGCTCCCATTTTAGTTTTTAAGCAACACGAATTGCACAAGGCCCAGGTGTTACCATTTTTATACAGTAAGCAACCTGGTCCTTCCTAACAAACACGTTGCCCTATTGTTACATATGACACATTAGGTAGCTCGTGTACACAGGTCATGTTGGGTGGGCTGAGAGACTATCTTCTCTATAGGGTCTTTAATCTAATTAAGGTGTTACTGATTTGAAGTAAGGGGGATTGTGCTACATACTGAGGGCCATCTGGGGTAACTATTTCTCATATGGGATGATGCAGATTTTAGTTTCAAAGGCATCTTTTTCTTAGCCCTTTGCTAAGCAAATAAGCAGCGGTCTAGTTTTTATCTTTTACCCCTTGCACTAGGAATGAACACTTTCCTTTATCACAGCTTTCCCAAGCGGTAATATAGGTACTTTGATAGGGGTATCTTTTTTTAAAATGTTGCATTTAAGCAACATGATGCTCTAAGCTAAGGGGCTATTCCTTATTTTTAACGTTTATTACTTGGGGAAAATGCATGTTTTGTGATAACTGAACTTGTGCAGAAGCAGTACTCTAGGTTTGATTTTTGTTTGCTCTAAAAGCAGTGTCTATTATGGCCTGGGCAAGATGGGCTGCCTTTAATCTTACATTAGTTAGCAATTTGTTAGTGTGCTTCAAAATTCTTCCCTCAAGCATACCTCCCCGATTGGCTACTCCTTTAGTATTTTTCTGGGTTTATCTAAGTTCTATACATTTATAGCCAAGTTAAGTCCATCTTAAAGATAACCTGGAACATCTCTTCATTTGCAGGACCTAATTGTATTTGTGGAATGGAAAATGGTTGGCTATTTTCACCTAAGTAACCCTTCAGCTACGCAGGCTCCTGCTTAACAGTTTGGAAAGGTAGCTCAGACATACCATTGTTCTGGCCTGAACAATACCTGGGCAGTGAACAATGAAGCATTTAGGAGGGCTGGGATTTTACCTTGTGACCGCCACCAGGGTGTGGAGTTATACACGGGTGGTGTCGGGGCCTCCCGAGGGGGAACAATCAGAGATAATAGTGAACACCCCCTTCTCTCACAAATCACGTTTATTCTTCCCTCCTTGGGAGCCCATAACTATGCTTCACTGCCTAGAGAGTGAAAGAGTTTTCTTTGTCGCTCATGGGAACAATGTTGTACTGGGTTGGTGAAACGGCACAACCCTGGCAGAATTATAGTACTAATTTGCTTTAGGACTCTTACTGCTATAAAAGGATGGTGATAAGTGGTGTAGACTTGCAGATACAGCCTCTTTTTAGTTGTATTAAATGGGTACCATTCTACTACGCCTCTGTGTAGGTATGATTTACAAACCATGTAATAACTTTGTTCCAACCTGTAGCACACCCTCCCACCTGGTGGGCTTCACACTATTGCTGGAGAATGTTGTCAGCCATAGGAATGGGAGGAGGTAGATTTTCCCATAAACACAGTGGTTCGAGAGGCTGAACACATGCAGAATGTACTATTGAGGTCACAGACTCAGGGGCGTTGAGCTAAATGGGGTTTCCCTCAGAAAGTATGTAACAACATACCTATAAACGAGCAGAGCTACAACAATTACCTCCCCTCCCACGGTTAGCCATTTTAACCTTCAGGTAGGGAATGTACCCAAGATAATAACTGGTGCCACAGGTGCACTGACAGTTACCACCTTACCAGTCAACTATTTTGTTTCTTCTACTTAGAGACCAGGATTTTACTTGCTCTGGGCTGGCAGGTTTCTTCTAATATGGATAGTGCAGCTGGAACACATGAAGGTCATCTGAGCGCGTTTCCGGGGAATGCTCTTTAGGGTCATGCTACTCTTTTAGATCTTCAGGAGCAAGTTCATTAATATCTGGGTAATGAGAAGGATAGTAGACATGCCCTACCTATTAAACACAATAAGGCATTAGTAAAAAGAATACAGTTATAACAGTCTACCACTTCATGGTGCTAGCTGATTCAGACAGGTGATAGAGCAGGCCTTGTTTTCAATAGCAGGCTCAATTAGGAAATTCTATGGCTGCATTTGTGGGCAGATCCAATCTGTAGGAACAAGACAACAAAGAGCTTGGCTCCTGTTAGATGAATCTGACTTAAATACCCACCATGTATTATGCATACCTTTTGCTAATAGTGTCCCCTCTCATTTATCTCCCTGAGGATGCTTCACTACCACCCGATCTCCTGCCTGGAGCTTTCCCAGCTTACCATCCCTAGATCGCCTTACTGCCAGCTCACAGGGACCACCTAATCTAAAGGCCTGTTGCATAGGGCTACCTCCCAAATGGGGTCAGTTATTGGCCCAATTGATAGTTCGATCTAGGTGCAAGTCCCAGTCTTTAAGAGCTGGGCCAGTGGCCAACCGCAAATTGCATTTGAGGATGCCATTGGCTTGCTCTACCAATCTGTTAGACCGTGGATGGTATGGGATGTGATATGTCCATAACGTGCTATGTTTCGCAGTCTAGTCATACACAAGATGATTGCGGAAGTGGGGGCCATTATTGCTCTGTAGTTCTATGGGTGGTGGATATATGGCTAACAAAGTTTCTAGTGCTGCACAAGTGTCCTGGGCAGTAGCTGTTACTGAGGCGCAGGTGAACGTTATTCCTGTGATAACTTTTATGGCTACAAACACGTACTGTCACTTCCAGGAAGTTTGAGGGAGGGGGCCTATGAAATCACATTGCCATACTTGCCATGCTACCTTTCCCCCATGTAATGACAACGGGACAGTCAGGAAAGGTTTTAGTTGAATTTTGACTTTTTGGCAGGTGATGCAAGCGTTAACTATTTCTTGTGCTTTTTTCTTAGTTACATGAATGCCCCAAGACATGGCTAAGTGGACAGTTCTATCAAGCTCGGGGTGCCCGTGTTGTCTATGTAGCCATTCTGTGACTTGTTCTTTAGGTGTGCAGTGGGAGGAGGAGTTGGGTAATGATGGACTAGCTGCTTTATTTTCTTTTTCAACATACAACATACACTGAAAAATGCAAGGTTCTCCACCTTGAGAGGAAAAACCTGCAGCATCCTTATAGGCTCAGCAGTGCTATGCTGGCTAGTACTATGGAAGAAAGAGACTTGGGGGTCATCATTGACCACAAGATGAACATGAGCCTGCAATGAGATGCTGCAGCTAGTAAAGTGACCAAAACGCTGGCTTGCATCCATAAATGCTTCTCAAGCAAATCCTGAGACGTTATTCTCCCCTTGTACTCAGCCTTGGTGAAGCTGCAGCTGGAGTACTGCATCCAGTTTTGGGCCCTGCAATTCAAAAATGATGTGGAGAAGCTTGAGAGAGTCCAGAGAAGAGCCACATGCATGATCAGAGGTCAGGAAAACAGACCTTACAACAACAGGAGGCTGAGATCTATGATCCTATGACCCCAACTGACTTCCTGCCCATCGGGCAGAGGGCTGGACTCAATGATCTTCCGAGGTCCCTTCCTGCCCTAATGTCTATGAAATCTATGAAGGTTTCGAGGGTTAACCCTGGTTTGCACAAGGTTTCAGTGCCCTCTTTCTTGGTCATCTGATCAACTTGCCTATTCTACTTTGCCTCTGGGCCTTCCTTCACCTTATTCCCATGTGCTGCACTCACATGTCGGATGTGTAGAGGGAGCTCATCTTGGGCTAACTTCCACAAGGACTTCCATTGCTCATGGTTCCAAATGTCCTGTCCTTGTTTTTTAAAGTATTTTTTGTTCCATAGGGGTAGTCATTTAATACATTCCTTCACTACTATTCAGGAGTCGCTATAAATGTAAATGGGCTTTACAGGACATGGACTATTTAACAATTCCTATTTCGCCACGGCGAGAACTGCACTGAGCTTGGCATACTGCACACTTTTTCCGAGGCCTTGTACTACTACTTGCTTGCCATCTCAAATCTTCAAGGCAACTCCCCTCCAGGCACGACTTCGAGCAGACCCATCTGTAAACCAGACTTTAACACTGGCTGAGGCCTCCATCTCAGGTGAGAAAGGAGGTGCTTTTTTGATGGGTGAAAGCTCACTGCAGCTTCTTTTGTCAGGATAAACGTTAATCGTACTTTCTGTGACCCTTTTAACTAATGCAGGGCGTCTCTTTAGAGTTACTTGTTGGACCTGACTTAAGATGTAATAAATTTACTTTTGGACCGTGGTGTCTTGGGCTTTTCCTCTAGGTGGCAGTTGGTGGTCTGACAGAGCCATTCTGAGGATAGGTATCAGAGTAGTGATGACTATGGGTAATTCCCTCCTTAGCGCTTCCGTGGCTTCCAGGGCCACCACTGATGCACACAACATTTGTTTTAAGAGCATATACCTTGCTTCTGCCTCTTTCTAATCTCAGCTATAAAATCTAAGGGGTTTTCCTTTTGCCTTTGAGGACTCCTTCTGCCACAGGCTCCAATGTGGTCCCCCTTCCAAGTCATCTATATGGAGCCAAAGCTCTCTTTCTGGACATTGTGCTGCTAGGGAGGCATGGACAGTTACTGCTTCTTTAAAGGCCCATAAGGAATATTAATGCTTAGGACTTTATTCTCATTTAGCCCTCTTTTTATATAGTTATACAAGGGATGGGCTAATACACTAAACTTAGGAACATGCATACACCAAAAATTGAGTGCTCTGAATTGGGCCTGCAGCTGTTTTACATCAGTAGTGGTTGGGGTCTTTATTATACTCCGCAGCCCTTCAGTTGGTATTGTGGGCCCCCCATTCTGCCATTCTCTCTCTAGAAATTCACACTGGGGTCCTATTTCTTGGACTTTCCAATCAGACAGCGTGAATCTGAAGGTACGCACTTTCTCTTTTAATGATTCAAAGGCTTGGTGGCAGTCTCTTTGTCTTGACTACCTATTATGATGTCATTTATATACTACTACATGCGTACGTCAGGGTACTTTTCTTGGACCTCATGAACTATGGTAGCTAGAACCCCGTGAGCCAGGGTGGGGCTGTGTATCCACCCTTGGGGTAACATGGCATAGTTATATTGCTGCCCTATCCACGTGAAAGCAAATACTGGCTAGTGATTCTTATGGATGGGAATAGCAAAAATCATGTCTTTGATATCAATGGATCCCATCTACGCAGGCCCATAACACTGGATGCTTTCTGTCAAGGCTGGTAGTGATGGGATGTCAGCTGTCAAGAGGTTAGTATTAGCATTTATAGCTCGAAAGTCAATAGTCAGCCACTACCCTTCATTTGCTTTACACACTGGCCACACTGAATTGTTATATGGAGAGTGGGTTCAGATAATAGTTCCGTCTTCTAATTGCTGGCTTATAATACACTGGATAGGTTGTGTGGCCTCAGGCTTAGTTCAATACTGGGGCCAGTGTACTCCTTTCATGGGAGGCAGGGTTAATGGGGTCATGCTACATCAAGTTACAGCCGTTATAGCCATTTCTTCAGGTTTCTGGTGAGGCACTGTGCACCCAAACTGCGAATTCTCTCACTCAATGGCAAACCGCTGTCCTCTTAGTAAATTAAGTCCCAGTAAGCTTGGTCTCCCTTTAAGTATTACTGCTGATGCCGTTACCTTAGAGCCATTAGGTAACCTGAAGGTTGCTCGGACCAGATGTCCTCGTCGTCTGGTGTCTCCGACTCCAATCACTTGATAAGGGGTTCCTTTCTCTCCCTTCCAATCTGCAGAATCTAAAATGCAAATCTGTCCACCTGTGTCTAATAGCATATTGGTTGACTTTTCACTTTTACCTAATTGAATCTGTACAGGTATCCGAATTAAGGGGCCAATATTAACTTTTGATACTGGTGCCCGGCCTGCTATCGCCCCCATGATGGCCCCTTTCTTTGGGGGTCGGGCTGGCTGGACTTCCTAGGCCACATGGTCAGGGGAGGTAAAGGCTGGCGGCCCTGCATGTGCCTGGGAAAATGTCGACAGTTCCGGCTTTAGGGCAGAGAATCCCTCTGGTGACACTGCCGGCGGGGCAGAAGGCTCCACTTTCAGGCTTGCCTCTTTGCGACAGTGTTTAGCCCACAGCCCTCGCAGGACATTTGTGGGCAGTCCATCGATTTGCACCTTACTGAAATTGGCAGCCAACAAGTCTTTCCACATTCTTGCTCGTGGAGTCTTGGGCCAGCTTTCCCTGGCTTTTCCTAACAATTCGGGCGAGTCAGGGGGTTTGTCTTTCACTGAGGCCACCGCCTTGGCCTTGGTGGTTTTCATCGGCTTCTGCAAAATGGGTAGAAGCTGCACTAATCACTGGATCGCATTTCTTACCGGGTGATTCACCACCTCTGGCTCAAAGGCCAACAGGGCTGAGGTGCACTCTGTTGGTGCTCGTTGGCAAAACCTCCTCCACAACAGTGCTGTCACGACTTCTGCATCTGGCGTCTGAGTCTAAACTGCTGCATGAATGATTTCAGTTAGTGCTAATTGATACAAGCAGAGGACAGCCTCCTCTAAATTGGCCCATGCCCAAAGGGGAGGGTTAAGCTCTTCTTCCATATTACTTTAACTGGCGGTGGTCACCTGTAGTGCAGCAGAAAACAAAGTAACATTTTCATCACCTCCTGCAAATTGATTCAACTGGAGCTCGGGGCGCAGGACGAGTTGGGCCACCTCGGCATGGCTCATTGATATTGCAGAGGCCCTTTCACTATGCATTCAAACTAGCCAGTCTATCAGTGGCTCTCCCAGCTTGGACTTATGCTGCTCTTGTATATCTCGAGTCTCCTCACGGGTAAAGGAGCGCAGCTCTGTTTCGGGATTTTCCCCTTGTGGCTCTGAGCAAGTTACTACTACTGGGAATGCTTGGCTGAGCTCTTCTCTCTGGGTAGGGACATACAGGGGTGGTTCAGCACTAGGCTTGTCATCAGTCTCCTCCCCCACATCTGTTCCCACCCTGTGATCTTCCCAGAGCTCACAACTCTCAATTTCTGAACTGCAGTTTCAGATCTAAGATCTAAGATGCAATAAAGATCTAAGATAGAGCTTTATTGCATCCCAGTTTTAACTGGTTTGTGATCCATAAGCAAGAGTTACATATAGAAGTGCTACTGACAAGCAATGCTGGGGGGGTTGGGGGAGAGAATTGAGGGGAGCAGTTGGTTGGCTTGTTTGTTTGCAAAACACCTTAATATGTTTCCAAACCAATTAACTTAATCACCTACAAATGACCCTTTTCCCCAACTGGGAAAGCAAGAATCTGTAGGGTTAGAGCCTGTTCCTCTGCTTCATCCCCAAGACATGACAAGATCGAATGGTCACAAACTCCATCCTGACCAATTCAGGCTGGACATAAGGAAGAACTTCTTTACTGTCCAAGTCCCCAAGGTTTGAATAGACTGCTGCCAGAGGTGGTTCAAGCACCCACTTTGAATGCCTTCAAGACATATTTGGATGTTTATCTTGCTGGATTCCTATGATCCCTGCTGACTTCCTGCCCCTGGGGCAGGGGGCTGGACTTGATGATCCTCCAGGGTCCCTTCCAGTCTGAATGTCTATGAAATCTATGAAATCTGTCTGAATACAAATCCATCCCTTCTGTCCTGTAGAAGGAAATCTATAAGATTTCCCCTCTTCACATACCTTCATCCTCACTGTTGCACAAACCAGCAGCTTCCCCCAAAGAAACTGGTTTGGGACATATTTACTTTTATGTGCCTTTGAAAGAAATAATTTAAACCTATACTCAGGAGACACATGGATATTTCTAAACATTTACTTCTCTGAGTACTGATGGGGAAAAATAAGAGTAATCAATATTGTTGCCTCTTTTGGTCCAGGTAGCCAAAAAATCAGGACGAATTAGGAGGAAAAATTGATGAGGCTAGATTTATTGTTGGTTTTTGTCATTTATCATAAGCTGTTCTGAACCTTTCTGGATAGAACAGGATATAAATCTAAATCTAAATAATAATAGTAGTTATAATAATATCTTTGATCCAGTTCTGTTTATTTACCAAAAAAAGACATCTGACATGCATTTTCCTAGAATGCAGCAGCAATTAAACAAGAAAAAATGCTCCAAGACTCTTTCAGCCAAGCCAGAGCCCAAAATGGCCCCCCTCAGCTTTTTCCTTATGGTCACATTACCTGTACTTTTCAAATTGTGTCCATCATTCACTTATTTCTGTCCACTACTTCTCTTCTTCTTAGAGGCTTACCTTTCTACTCCAGAGATACCCAGCAAAAGCCCTCCACTCACATCATTCAAATGTGTGCGTGTCCTTGCACGTGACTTTGGTTTCGGCAGTGAGAAGTGTTTGCTTTTGAAGGGAAGCTGCTACTATTTTACTTTTTGGCTAGAGCTAATCAGGATTTTTTTCTGACAGAAAATGTAGTTTCCACATAATTGAATAATGTTCTGTTTCAATTTTGCCAATGTTTTCCAATTGTCTGGCAAGAAAACCATAATTAAAGATATCATTTTACTTGGGTTTGACCTAAATAAAACTATTTTGGATGTTGAAAAGTGCTTCATATCAAATTGATTCACCACTAAACTGTTTCTTCCACTTGTGGAGCACTGCCTCATAGTAGCTGTATCCTCTGTCATAGCCCCATTTTCTGTTATGGACTGGATTACAACTCCTAAAATGAAACTGAAGTTTTCCCTCTGATTAGAGTGTAGTATCATAGGTGTCACATGTATCCAGGTGTTGTTGGCAAAGACCTAGCATAGTTATAACAAGTGTGGGTTTTCTGATTGATTCTGTAGCCGATGGAAGAGGATATTGAATAGATACCTGAGGAAGTGTAGAGAAATGGGGGAAGGAGGGACACGCCACAGGTACATTTCAAAGTGAGCAGTAGATATTTTGTAAACACTGTCACCTTTTACCACATACATGGTAAAGCCAAACTCTCTTATGTGACCTAGATTTGTTCAATACAGGAGGGAAAATAAAAAGAGGAACTTCCAAGAGTCAGTTTGGAGTTTTTCAGCCCCAGTCCAACCCCATTATGGACTATGACTATGTTAAATTTCACCAGTTGCTAACACTCCCTAAGCAACCTCTCTTTGAGGAAGCACACTGCTTCAGTACCCCCTCTTTGCCCAAATTCAAACTTTAAAGTCTCTCTCACACTTGGGAAATCCTCAGAGGCTGGGATATGATGACTGTTCACTGCCTTTGTGCTATTGGAATGACAAAAAGCAATATTCCACGGTCAGCTATAAAAGGATATTCTCAATGCTGTTGTTGGGTCTGGTTTGTTTTTCTTTCTTTCTTTCTTTTTTTTCTTTTTCTAAACAGTTTTATTATAATATTGAGAAATTGTCATAATTCAATGAAACCATCAGGGAAATTCAAATGAAAGGAAAGAAAATACATCTTTACACATTATAGAGCCTGACTGATATTTATTCACTGTTGTAGGAGATCTTAAAGTTAAATACTGTAACTTAAATTTAAATGGCTGGATCATGTTATAAGTGATAATAAAAATGTATTGTGCCATGTGCTAAAATAGGGCAATCAGCTCTCATATTTCAGTTTATGAGGCAATTGCTGGAAAGGTCAAGGAGGACACTTTTCTCTTGTTTTTAGTGTTGCACAATTGCTTGAAATCATTTTATGAGATTGTTTGTTTTGTTGCCCTTCTTTTACAAGTGTGGGGGAGAGTGATCAGATATCAGCTACTGTCAGAGGCAGAAAACCGTACTGGAAGGATCCATGATCTCCGTGCATTATGGAAAACTTTTTATTGCTTATTTTAGCTTAACAGGCAGTTCAGTGTATTGAGGCATGATGTCCTTCAAGCAAATTATTGCAAGATGCCTCAGAATGAGGGAGGATTTAGAAATGCTTTACAGAAAAGGAAGTGAGAACAAGATAAGAAAGAACAAGATAAGAAACATGATAAGAAAGAAAGAAATTTAAAACTAGAATTTAACCCAATATGTTCCTCTCCATTTATGTTCACCCGGAGTGTCCAGTTTTGGCTACACACTTGAAAAGGATTATGACAGATTGGAAAAGGTCCAGCACAGATCAACAAAAATGATTAGGTGCCTGGAAAGCAAGATTTAATGAGGAAAGTATGAAAGAACTAGGATTATTTAGTCTGGAGGAGAGAAGACCAAGATGGGATTTGATAAGTCTTCAAAGACCTGAAAGGTGATTATAGAGAGGAAGGAGATGGGCTTTTTTCTGTGACCATAGGGGACAGAACTAAGAACAATAGCCTCAAGCTTCAGCAGAGGAAATTTAGGTTGGAGGCTAGGAGGAATTTTCTGATCATGAGGGTGGTCAAGCACTGGAATAGGATACCTGGAGAAATGGTAGAATCCCCATCCTTGGAATTTTCAAGAGCAGATTAGACAGACATTTAGCTGAGACAATTTAGTTAGGGATGTTCCTGCCTTGAGCAGGGGCTGGACTAAATAATATTATGGGGTCGCTTCCCGCTCTAATTCTCTGTGATCCTGTGTTTACCTCCCTATCTGCAGCACAAATTCTCGAAGAAAATCAAAAAAGAAATTTGCCCTGGATGCTGAAGAGGACTATGTACTTTTCAGATCCATGCATAGGGAGCAGTTATCTTGGGAGGGTGTACTGATAAAGAAAGTCCAAGGAAGAAGCACACAATTCCTTTTAAACAGCATCATTCAGAAAATCCACAAAAGCAGTAACCTAATCTGAAGTAGAATCAGCTGCTCTGTGGAACCCCCTTTGCAATGCAGAGTCTCTTCCCTTTCTTCAGGAAGGAGAAGTTTGAACTGGAGCAGAGAATGGAGGCCCGTGGAATTGCATGGGACTCCTACACTGCAGAGGAAAACATGAGCTAGGCAACATGGCCGAGAAGTCGAAATCCTGCCAATTAAAGCATGCAAATGCACATTTGTCAGTCCTTTTAGCAGTTCATGCACTAGGAAAAAGTGATGCTGATTTTTTTCCAAAGAGTATAGAACAGCTTTTGGGAGCAAGGCATGTGTCAGTGGATTCTATCATTTATAGGTAATACCATTACTAAACGCAAAGGATATATGGGACTGGTAGAACAAAACAGCTCACGCCTACTGAACAGAGATATTATCACTTCCACAGGCTTTCACTAGGTTATCACTATTTAAACATGGGGGGGGCTGCCTTTTTGGGTGCAAAACTTGAGGCAGTAAGAAATTGTAAAAAATACTAAAAGTTTGTCTAAGTTTCTGTTACACGGCGTTGTGAGCAGTCAGGTCTGGAACCACTCAGGGAATTAAGGTGCCAACCAGGGTCAGGAGAAGCAAGCAGAATCCAGGGACAAGCCAGGTCAGGAAGCCAAGAGATCAGGCAAAGAGCAGAGGCAGAGAGCAAGCTCAGACAAGCAGAGAGCAGAATCAGAGCATAAGCCAGAGGGTACTGCAAGGCAATCTAAAATCAAATTAAGCCCTGTTGCCTAGACACCTCCTGGTCCTGTGTTGGGGTTTATATGGGGGAAATAGAGGGGAAGTTGACCCCAGCCAGCCAGTCTGGTGGCAGAAGTTCAGCAGAGGGTTAGGCCCTGCTGAAGCATTCAGGACATCCTAGATGAGCTTGGGCATCCAGCTATAGGGTGGCAGGCTGGGATAAGCAGCTGAACTGACCAGGTTAAGGCCCCATATTCAAGACTGCAATCTTGCAGCTTTCCAGAAATGTTGGGCTTTAAGGAAATTCTTGGTAACTTCTCTCTCTTTTCCAAAGAGAAGATACTGGCAGCATTCATGAGATATTTTATCAGCTCATCCTCGGGGTTCTGCGCCAGCTGAGGAGAAAATAATCATTAAGAACAATTAAAATTTCCTATTTTCTCTCACATGTTAAAACAGCTGGCTCAAAAGAAATCATTTTAATGAAGCTTTGTCATCCCCAGGAAATTTTAAGAATAGCACATGTGTTAAAATGTGACTGAAAGTGCAATTCAGTGTTTGCTGACATGGAAAATTGGCCTTGGGTTTCTGAAGCCTCTTGCTGAGAGGAGTCAATAAGGTCCCCATCTGTTCCCAGTGTGGGTGCCAGCATCTCACATACTGCTTGGAAGAAAAAAAATCTCTCTCCTTGAATCAAACAAGAACACTTTTTTGTTGTTTGGTTTAACTGAAATTCATATAATAGTGCCTGGCATGAATGTGGGTTCATATATGGATATTTTGTCATACTTGAAAGGAAGACAAATTCTCTACTTAGCAATTGCTGAGACAACCCATGGGGCTGGCAGTTTTGTTGTTGATTTGTATCAGTTTTTGCACTGGAAGCAACACTGACTTAGAACACATATTTCAGTATATGGAGAACAAACCCCATTAGGGGCATTCCTGTCTTACAAATCTGTATAAATATAATTAGGCAATGCAAAAAAAAAAAAAAAAGCAAATTAGGTTTTCAAAGAGATCATTACATTTTCATGCATTCAGTTCATCAAGACACTGCTGACCCTGCCCTGAGAGTCTGAGAGACAAGGACCCTTAAAACAACATGGCACAGATCCAGCTGAGCTCTAACTTTCTAGGTACTCATCAGGCTACTGTCTTTGAGTCCTTGAGTGTTTAAGCTAGCTTGGGTCTGGGTAAGCTCCAGGCAGCCTCTTTCTCTTGTTTCTGTGCTCATACCTTTTTTGGGATGGATTCTGGCATCTCTTTTCTGAAATGGGATCCTACAATTCAGCTTCCCAAAGCCTACAGAAAAGTACAGACATGACTGCATAAGCTTAAGCATACCCTCCCTGTGGCTCTACCCCAGTGGTTTTCAACCCGTGGTCCACAGGTCCCTGGGGCTCCACAGGCTACATCTAAGGGGTCTGTGAAAAATGACTACAATCAATCAAAATTAGGTGAATACTCAAATTTAAAATTCAAAGTGGCTCATACCTCCATTCAAAATTTTCAACGGGATCCCCACCTCCATTCAAAATTTTGTAGGAGTCTGCAAATGAAAAAAGGTTGAAAATCACTCCTCTACCCATATGGGTACTCTGGTTTTTAATTTAGCCCCTCAGGTTAGGCAGAAGGCAGGACAGGCCAGCACCTTAGAGATTACCTGGTTCAGTTAAAGTTAAACTTCAACAGATCCCCACATAATCAGAAATACCTTTGCTTGATTGCTTGCTTGTTTCAATTTTCTCAGGGCTCTTGAGCTTTTTTTGGACTAGGTTTGAGCCCTGTCAGGGTTCCAAGTCTTCTGCAGTTTAGGCTTCTTCCTTTGCAGGAAACTCACCCCTTCTTTTCACTCTTAAAAGTTCTCTACTTCTGGTTCACCTAATTTCACTGTTAGCCACTGAGGATTTTCCCCGCCAAAACAGCTCCCTGTTTCATCGGAATACCTGGATTTGTTTGGTGCAGGCACCTTCCTTAATATAACCATTTTTGTGCCAGAGTGAATTCATGCAATGCTTCTATTGTTTGTTCTGTAGCGTCTTCCAAAAGGACTGCATGAAGTGACAGCCTACGGCTTTATCTACTACTCTGGGTGGGTAAAAGTTATACATCAAGTTTGTGAAATCAGTCAAAATTCCTAAGCTGAACAGAAGCAAGTTCCCCAGATCATCACACAACTTCGGGCATGGTCTCCTCCTTTTTCCTGTGCCCATGAAGTAACCTCAAGCACACAGGGAAAATCCTGCCTGGTTAAAATGTTATGATATGGGGGCAAGGCCTACTCTGCTGAGGAACTCTGAGCCAACCTGTAGATATCAGGGTGAAGCCTTAGCTATGTTCCTGATGAAGGGCTGATGGGGAGCCAAATTCTATTACATCGCCATACACCCACGTGGCACTAGTATAGCCAATTAGCCTAGAACTGGTCTGGCCCTTAAAACATATGCCAGCAATACACCATAATGGACAAAAATATGTAACAAAGAGGTGCGTTTTTGCAGTAGATACATATTTTTGCATTCTATTTCCACCCGTTGCAGAAGAGAAGCATGCTGCACACATACTCCCACCCTTTAGCCAACTTGCTCCTGAGGGTGGCCAGAAAGTGGGAGACCAAGCTTCTAGGCACCCATCACCCAAGAAGGATGGGCATAAACCTATGCCTTCTGCTTTCCAGCAAAGAGCTTTAACAGCCAGGCTGTGGACTAGCTTTGCTCAAAGTGCTCTCCTGCCCTCCTCTTGAAACTGGTCCACTGCATCATGCATTTGATAGTCATTAATTAAAATGGATGAATAGTAATGAGGTGGTCTCTGTCTAGGGCCAGAACCCCAAATCTCCTACCTTCCAGAACAGCCTCCATTTCACTTAGCCATACTCCCTCTATCTTGCTCACTTCCTCCTAGTCCCATATATCTTCCCTTCCTGGACCAACTTCAAGGGCAGTCTGTAGAGCACCTACCTATGGCCTCAAGCAGTTCAAGCACATTGCTAGGAAATAGAAGATACAGGTTCAAGCTGTCCCTTGGTTCAGGGACCTAAACCCAGGTCTCCCACCCCCTCACCCCAGACAACTGCAATCACTACTAAATTATAAGACTGAAATGTAAGAAGGTCATCCTCCTCCCACCTTAAGACACCTGTTAATCACAGTATTTCTATAATTGAAGGCTTCAGCCTTTATCAAGCATTATGCTTCCACCTGACTGATTCTATCCTGCCCAAGTGCCTGAGAAGCTTACTGAGTATGCTTAACATGGAAACACAGGGTGAGTGCAGCTACAGGAAAACCATACTAGGGATAAGTGCCAAAAACTGCCGTTATAGAGCCATGCAAGTGCCACTTAGACTTCTGAAGGTGAGATAGGATTTAGCCGTTAATGTACACTGAAGCCCTTGGAAAGGACTTTCAATGAGTGGGCTTTGGCTGAGGCTCTTTCAGTGTCCAAGAGCACACCAGAAGGCAGTCTTTGTGGTTCTCATTTAAGTTCATGGAAAGGGAAAGAAGCTCTGTGGTCCTGCACTTGGGGTGGAATAATTGCATGCATAAATACAGACTGGGGAATGGCTAGGCTGCAATTACAGTATGGGGGTTACAGTATACCATGAATATGAGCTAACAGTGCACTCTTGTTGGAAAAAAAAAGTCAACAGCTTACTACAGGAGTGTCACTTGAAAATCAAAGAAAGTGAGTCTTCTCTTTTATTCAGCAGTGGTGAAGCTTTACCTGAAGTACTGTGTCCAGTTTTTGGCTCTGCCCTTCAAGAAGTGGACAGATTGGAAAGAGTCCAGCACAGAGCACCAAAAGTGATTAAGGACCTGGGAGACAAAAGAAAAGGCTGAAAGAACTAGGGTTATTTAGTCAGAAGAAGAGAAGATCAAGGTGGGATTTGATAAGTCTTCAAATACCTGAAAGGTGATTATAGAGAGGAGGAAGATGGGCTTTTCTCTGTGACCACAGTGGACAGAGCTAGGAAGAATGGCCTCAAGCTTCAGCAGAGGAAATTTAGGTTGGAGATTAGGAGAAACATTCTGACTATGAGGCGAGTCAAACATTGGAACAGGCTACCTTGAGAATTTGAGGAATCTCCATTTTTGGAAATTTTCAAGATTAGACAGACACTTAGTTGAGATGGTTTAATTAGGGGCAATTCTGCCTTGAGCAGGGAACTGGACTAGATGGTCTTATGAGGTCTTTTCTAGCTCTTCGATTCTATGAAATTTTATTAAATCCTGAATGTTATTTTATCTCACTTCTAAGCTAGTAAATCAATTTATTTGTCGGTCAATATAGCAGAAATATATAAACAAATAAAATCAAACTAAGCAACATCTTGCAAGATTGTGTTACACATTAACCTGTTCTTGGGTAAATGTTTTCCTGTACTGATGTTTTAGGACTAATCGCCAAGTGATTGGAAATGTAGATTGGGACTGGGGAAGTAACAGCATTTCATATTGAAAAGAAGAGAGGCTGAAAGGGGAAATGAAATTAGGACTCAAAACTGGCAGTGGCAAGTAATTCACAATCAACAATGAATCATAGATAATGGACAGGAAGTAATGTATTTCTATAATAACTATAGCAATGCAGATAGACTAGAGATTGCAGTGCTTTTCACAGGTGGGATTTTTTTTCTAACAAAGTAGCAATAAGAAGCAAATCAAATGTGCTTAGAAGGTCAAATAAGCGCCTCTTTGTGGTGCATGTGGTATGTATTGAAGGCCACTGTAGGGTAGAGACAATCCTTCTCAAGATATTAAACCAAACATTTTAAAATATTAACTTTTTTGTAGTGCTGGCTCCTAAAAATTCTCCAGTATCTACCTCCACATGCCCCAGCATGTCTTCATATCCCTCCTTATGCTTCTGTTACAGCTGTTTCTACCCAACTCCACCCTCAAGCACAGAGATGGTCAGGAATTTCAATGTAATGATTTTTGCCAAAGGCAAAGAGTGCAGTCTGTGCAACATTACACATTTTATAGGAAAGAGATTGCTCAACCTGAGGAATTTTTTTTAAAAGAGTTTTCAAGTTACCAAAATATCTTCCCTTGGCATTGATTTTAAACATCTTTTCACTTCAAAATTAAACATAATTAAAGTAAAACATAAAAATAAAATGGCTCCAGACAAAAAAATCAATATTTTAAAATTACTAAAACAACTCTAAGGGCACTAGAGCATGGGCAGACCAGCCAGCTGGGCAGGGCTGAGGTCTATGATGGTCTGGAAACAAGCTGCAGTCCAGGAACAGAAAACAGTCAAGCAGCAGGAGCTTGGACCTCAAAAACAAGAAAGGATACACATTCTCAAGCTCATGGCTTACAGCCAAAGGAGGTCCTAAATTCCTAGTAGCCAATCCCATGGTTTCCCCAGGGTTTTCCCAGCACAAATAAAATTCATTTGTGAATATATGGCTTGCAATTCATACATAGACTGAATCAACAGAATCAGTGGAAGCAGTATTAATGAAGAAAGGCATAAAAAGAACTGTTGGCTGGAGGTTGAAGCCAGACAAATTCAAATGAGAAGCTAGGCACTTGTTTTTAATTAAATGATTTATTAACAAATGAAATGATTAACTGCTTAAATAAACACGCAAGGGAAATGTAGGATTCTCCATCTTTCGGTGTCTTCAGATCAGGTTATTCGACTCTCTACAGAAGTAACTGGATGACATTTTATGGCAAGCACTATGCTGGAGATGATCGTATCATCCCTTATAGCATTAAAATCTATGAAATAGTTACAAAATACTCATGAAATATAATTCAGAAGATTTGTGTAGTTCTACCACAACTCTTATTGTCTTCTGTGTAAAATGTGTATGCAGGTAAGACGCTATGATTTAGGCCACGTAAAAGTTACCCAGTTAAGCTGTATTAGTTATACTCACAGTCACTAGATTGACAAGCTTCATTTTCCTCTAGCTGCCCTCACAAATCTGTACATGAGAATGTAAGAGGATTAGTTTTAGTAAATATGCTACAAAGAAGCCACCTAATTGTAATGCAGCTCTCCCTAAAGAACAATAGCATGATACTCTTGGCAGCATTAATGTTCGCAGTCCCTTGACACTGAAGATAATGACTTAAGCAAATTAGAAAAGATTTTCTAGAAAAGAAAAACCATCTGAACGCAAACAAAAAGGAAACAGTATTGTCCTCTGCTTGAATAGCTGGGGCAGCTTTTGAAATTCTTTTATTTGGAAGCAGATTTCGGGACAGAACTAGCGATGGCTATCACGTAGCCAGGACCAGAAGCAGAGTTGTATAGACCTTGAATTGTATCCAGACACTTGTAGAAAGGAATTGATGGCTGTCTCCTGGGGGAGGGGCCGCATTTTTGCGAGGCGGGGGAGATTGTACTCTGACCTTCCCTAAGAAAACCCTGGTAGTTTCCAAAAACAGAGGGCTGAACACCTCCTCACTGTGCTTTGCAAGCTACAAAAAGTACTTGTGCAATTTGAAGGGTGCTGCTGCATTAGCACTTACAGAACTGGGTAATCACTGATCAGGGAGTGCAGCAAGACATCTTACTGGTTGGGATAATACTGGGGCTACAAATAGATATCACATTTGTCCTAGAGTAAGCTTTTTTATCCCAGAACTAAATGCAGTAGTTCAGACCACGTCTATTGTCTCAGGTTAAATCCTAAAAAGTTCAAAGATAAGAAGTACTAACAGTTTAACCCAGGATATTTCAAAGTGTGTCTGAATGGTTATCCTGGGACTACATTAATGAATCAATGGCAGTGCATTCAGCTGCTCACTAAACCCTGATTTGAAGGGTGATGTGTATATACCCCAATCTCAGGCCATTTTGGTTAGGGACAGACATTACACATAAACGGGTTTAAGTGATCAGAAACTGGTTTAAACCTGCAAGAGAACAGACAGTCAGTGCACATAAACCAGCTTCATAATGGCCAAAACCAGTTTGAGATAAACCTGGTTGAATGCAGTAGTAGCCATAACTGATTGAACTCAAACCAGTTTATGCAATATCTGTCCCAGACCCCTTCCTGGTTTAAGTTATCCCAGCATGCTCTCTGGGCTGGGCTGTGCTCTCTGCTCCAGAGCAGGGTTGGCCCCTTCCCTCTGCTCTCTGGTCTGAGCATGGATGTGGTGAGACATCGGCCAGCATGGACCCATTAAAGCAATTAGCAGAGAGGAGGGTTAATTCTTCCCTCCTTCCACCTGTCCTCCACTGCAGCCAGGGTCTACCTGACTGCCAAGTAGCAGAGGGGAGGGGGCTGCGGTAGTGGCCCCTGGGGCTGGCAGACCCTAGCTGCAGGACAGAAGGGACTGAGGAATTAACCCTTCTCCCTGCCCCCTTCACCTTAACGAGGCCATGCCGGGATGAGTGTCTGACCAAGTCTCTGCCACTGGAGCAGCGAGGGGATGAGGAAGGACATAAGTATGCTCTAAATGTCAGAGTGCCCAGGAGGAGGTTTGTTCCCCCCCGCCCTTCCCTGTCCCACCGGCAGGGACCACAGCCTTTCTGGTATGGCCCCATTAAGGCTAAAGGGGGCAGGGAGGGGGTTAATTACCCCCCACCAGAGCAGTGCAGCTGGGGTGGAGCACCCTCCCCTCCTTTCTGCCCCCCACCCCACCACAGTTGCAAAGTTTGAATCAATTCAGGCTCAGCTTTTTGAATGTCTGTCCCTAGCCTTTTATTCCAGAGCAAACACAATCAGGGTGACTGCCCCAGGCCCCATGCTTTGGGAGGCCCCGTGGAGCTGGGCAGAGTGGCTGCAGCAACTCTGTGCAGCCCCCGGCTTCACATCCAGCCACTCTGCACCCACTGCTGAATCCATTGCTGGCTTCCTCGAATCCAAGGGCAGGGCCCCACACAGGCTGATTTGCCCTGGGCCCTGCACCCTGCTCGGATCGCCTCTATTTGTAGCACTACAAGCAGCCTCAGTGTATAGACATATATGTTTTGTAGCACTATAAGGGCATATAGAGAACTGCAAAAATAACTTATCCAAGCCTTAGTAAGCAATCCTGTTCTGGAGGTGGAGCTTACTTTCATCTACAAAGCCAGTGTGGGCCCAATAGTTTGGAGCACAGCTCCTTTACACCCGGTTTGAGTCTAAATGTAATTCCTCTAAATGGGAATGAATAAACCTCACCATTTCCTTTCTTCTCCCTTTCTGGACAAATGTAACTGACCCAAGATCTTGTTCTAAGGGATAAGGGAATTTGTGATATTTTTTGACTGCTATAAAATATGCTGTTGGCAGCTCCTATCTTATTGCATGTATTACTTTAAACAGCTGTTATGTGTTTCTCTTACATTTCATCATCTTATTTCTAGGAATTACAGCAGCAGTATCTATATCTGTTGCTGCAAGAATTCCTGTAAAAGGAGTGCTAAAAAAACACAGATGTTTTATATGTTAGTAACATTTGCTGGTTATATGTCTTTTCCCAAGAAAACGACAGGCTCAGATGCAGCAGGGCAAGGCCTACTTTTACTCACATCAAGATAAAAGGAGGCAAAATAGTTTACATTGTTTTACCTCCTGGAATATATGTCCTTTGTGTACACCTTCCCTTGAGTTTCATGTGTTCATTGTATACTTTCATTCATCATTCATATGTATTCCTTATCCCAATGTCTTCACTCCAAAACTCTTTATTAAAATCCAAGTGTTCCATTGCATATGTCATTGTTTTAATGTTTAAATTGCTCCACTATGTTATAACTGAGACTCAATTCTGCTGGTTCTCTCCTGTTGTCTGTTAGTTCCCATGGTAGCGTGTCTTAGCTCTCAACTATTCAAACATCTTATTTTTGATTTACCTCTACTAGCCATTTATATTATCTCCTCTTGCCACCAATTTCCTCTCTCCTTGTATTTGACAAGTCAACTGGCAGCTTTATATAGCTGTCTATGCCACTCACAGCTGTGCCTGAATATTTTGAGGGTTGCATAACATGGTGTACACCTAGCATTCAGAAATGTAGGCATGAGGGAATAATTTGCAAAGAATAATTAATTCAGTGGCCTTTGCTTCTTTTTCTGTCCTCAGTTTCTCCACAAGCAGTTTATATTTTTCTTGTATTTATTCACTGGCATTTCATTTACAGTCTATGGACTGTAAGCAATTTGTTGTCAGAATTCAAAAGGAGTCCTTATTGGGTATTTTTGATTGGATATGTAGGTTGCTTAGTATGTTGCTGTTTTCTGACTAGATGAGTGTAGGTATTAGTCAGGAGATCACAGGCCCTAGCAAAATTTTCAATAGCAACAATAAGGGCCCAGTGCCCCCTGTCCTGAGCCAGTGCTGGGACTAGGGCCTTTATTCACTGGCTCCCCAGTGGGGTCCCCTTCCCCCAGGAATTACCTCCCCTGGGGGATCTGCTTTCCCCAGCAACTCACTTTCCTCTCTGCGAGGCAGAGCTCATCCCCTGGTGTTCGGCTCTGCTGCAGCCTCCCACCAGTGATGCCTCTGGCTCCTCTCATGGTCTGGTGCCCAATGCCCGGGCACCCAGGCTGAGCCACACCACCTCCTCTGCTTCCCAGCCTCATGCCAGGGATTCCCCATGGCCCTGTGTTCTCTTGGCACCAGGGTCTCTTTCAGCTGCAGCTAGGCCATGCTTCTGGCTCCGTCTGCCAGCCTTGCATGTGGAGCTTTCCCGCCAACCCCGTGCTCTGCTCTGGGCACAAAGCCGGGAGGAGGGGTGTCTTTTAGCTTTGCTGAGCCATGCTACTGGCTTCAGCTACCCAGCCTCATGCTGGGATCACAAGGCCAAACCCCCTAAGTGGCTCCCAAGGGCTGAGGCTCCATGCACCAGGTTGTGCACTGCAAGATGGCCCAAGCAGTCTTGAATTGCTCCCAGGGCCAAGGCTCCATACACTGGGTTGTGCACCGCAAGGTGGCTCAAGCAGTCTCGAACCACTCCCCAGGCCAAAGCTCTGCACACTGGGTCGTGCATCGCTGGAGCCTCCTGCCACTTGAATCCCTGAGCAGCATCTTCAGGGGCTCTTCTGGGCGATTGCCCGCTGGGCAGCTCTCCCCAGCTCTTCTGGGCCCCGCTCTTCTCAAGTCCCTTGATGCGTCTGCCCTGCATGCCGAGCATGCTGCCCTTTTATTCTCTCCAGAGACTCCGCCCCCAAAGTCTGCCAGACCTGCAAGGTGCAGGTCTCAACTAGATCCAGGGCTCTTCACCCCCACCCCCTCTGGGAAGGGGTGGGGCAAGCCTCTCCTTGCTACTACCTGATGGGTGGAAATACTCCACCAATCAGAATTGCACTCCTCCAAGCGTGGTGTGCCGGGCAAAGCACCGAGCCCACCGTACAGTAGTACATAAGCTCATTCCTAGATAGAGAGACCACAGAGGGATTGGGTATCCTGCAAGATGAACTTCTATTATGTGACCTGATTCAGCATGGAAGTCAAGGGGTATCTCTAGTCATAAACTGGAAGTTAGGCACATGCTTCTGTGTCTTATTGGCTTTGGGCCTGAGTAAGCATAGATAATATCTACTAAGGTTAAGGCTATTTAAGCCCCCTCCCCCTGACACATACATAAAAACAAATAAAATATTACTGTATATTAGAGAAATAATACATGATCAAATAGCTGAAGACCAGTATTTCTGATAGATATATAAGCAAACAGAATAATTTTGCATTTTTAGCCTAAAACTGAAAAAACCCAACTTCTTAATCCCCAGAAATGTTGGGGCATTGTGTGTGCGGAACTACACATCTCTCTCATATATACACCATCATTCCAATAAACATCTATATCCCTACATATCCATGTGCATATGAATGTAAGCACACCCCTATTTAGTTACATACTTGTCAACAACAAGGAAAACATACTAGCAGATTTCTACCTATGCTTACAAAAAAATCATGAGCAATTAAATTACAATATCTTTCCTGTATAATACAAAAGGCAGGGCAGGGTGGCACCTTAGGCTAAGTGCAGACATTCAAGAAGCCCAAGGTAGAATTGATCAAACCTTTGCTGCATAGATTGAATCAGGAGTGAATAGACCACACATTTCATTTGCCCTTCTGTGTGTGTGTGTGTGTGGCAGGGTGCATGTAGATAGCTCCACTGGCTGAGGCCATAAAGTGGGGGGCATTCCCACGCACCTTGCAGCATGCCAAATATTGCTGAGCGCAGGTGAGCAGGGGCCCCCTGATTGGCTGCCAAGCACATGCCCCAGCCCTTAGCCCAGTAGGGCTGCTGTCATCACAGACCTCCCCTGTGCCCAGTTCTAGGCTTCCAGGAGAGTGGGTCACCATGGTATGCCCTACTGCCACCACTGGCCAGACTGCCCAGTGTGCCATGGTGATCCCCTCTGGGGCTGTCCTGTAAACCTAGGACTCGGTACAGGCTCCTGGGCTGCTGGGCTCATTTTGCCAGCTGCTGCTGGTACCAAGTTCTGAGAGGCTTGATTCTTCCTTCTACAGATCACTCCTGTCCCCGCTACCCAGTGCAAGCCTCCCAGGCTGCCTGATGCATCTTTCTAGCTGGCGCCAAGCTCTGGCAAGACTTGCTGGGCAGCTTGGGAGGCTTGCAACAGGCAGCAGGGACAGGAGTGCCCTGTAGAAGGAAGGATCAGGCCCTTGGCTGCTCCTGGTCTGAGGGACCTGACCCTTCCATCTATGGAGTGCTCCTGTCCCTGCTGCCTGGCACGAGCCTCCCTCCCCCCTGCCACCTGCCTGCATCTGTGCTGGCAAGGGTCTGTGACAGCCCAGAGCAGCCAAGCATCCAGTAACTGCTAGCACATCTTCCTGTGAGGTGGGGTAGTGAGGGGGCTGCAAGGCCCCCTGGGATGCCAGCGGACAGTGACTTAGCATGAATCGTTACGGGATCTGGGACAGGTGTCTGACAGACCGGTCTAAAATGAATAAGTCTGATACTACATCCAATCAGGTCTATCTTAGACTGGGTTCCACCATTTTAAAACCAGTTTAAACTAAGCTTCTGTTCTGTTACAGGTTAAGACGTTTGTGGTCACTTATACCAGTTTGAGTGCAATGCCTGTACCTGGCCTTAGACACTAATTGGTGCCCTGGCTTCTGCCTTACTTCAAAATAATACAGCTAATTACCTCTCTTTTCTGCATTATGTACAATGGAATAATAATTTCCTTTGGCCTGTGCAGCTTTGACTGTTAACTTAGTTTAACTTCGGCAAGTTTTTCCAGTGTTTCAGAGCCACACCTTACAATTAAGCAGGATTTAGAAAAATGATGATAAAATCATTCATCTTTACTACCCAACCCAGATACCCATTTAAGAATAATACTCAGTTCAATAAGTACACAAGAACAAATATTTCCTATCAATTGTGTAATCTAGATAAAGTCACAGACTTTTGAGTCAAGACATTAAAGGGACTTTGCCAAAGGGGAAAGATTAAAAAAAAAAAATTCTATTTGCCAATGGTACGTTATTCTTGAACAAAAAGAGGCTCCAGACAAAGGCAGTACATACATGAGCGAGAATAGGCTGTACACAGAGCAATTTGGGGCTCATGAAAAGTTGGTTGCTCAGGTAGCGGTCAAGATAAGAAAATGCATTAAATAACTAACTAGTTGATAAATCTTAGTTTCCAGTTTAAAGACAAATATGGACAGGCTGTCCTGCTTCTCAACCACAGTAAAATTCCTAATGGATTACAGCAGGGCTAACAAGACTTAACAGACTAGGCCACTCCTGAGAGAAGGAAGTATAAATAAATACTTGTCCTGTACCCTAGAGACATGTGTTTAGATGCAGTGCCAGAAACCTACTTACCTTAGAGACCATGAATAATCTCTTTTGGCCAAAGTGTCTGAACTAGAGGAGCAGGCTGAAAGCAGATTATTTGTGGGGACAGCATCCAGACCCTGATTTGAAAGAACACAGATATGTACGTATCTTCATAATTTCCAAAGCAGGAAGCAATTTTGACCACCTGTAACCTGAGATACTGCTCCTGCCTTTGCTCAAGGTAACTTGCATCACCACAAAGCTTCACAAGACAGCTGAGAAACACCTACCAGCTAAGAACTGCCTGCCCAGAGGAGTGAGTTTTCCATCTTTTGAATCCTCTGTGAAATCCTATGAAATATGAACTTTTATTTCTACCCAGGAGGACTTTTACAATCTTCTCTCTAATGCCTGATGAAGGGTGTTTGTGCCCAAAAGCTTGCAATTGACGAATTTTTTTTGCAAAAAATCTTGTTGGTCTAATCAAATATATCACCTCTGCTATGAGCCCCAATTGATATGTATGCTAAATTTTAAAGCCAAGGTGAATTAATCATTAAGTCAATTAATAAGTCTGTGCTTAAATACTTCACTGAATAGAGGGAATTACTTACATACTTACAGCTGAGTACTTACTTGAGTGCTTTGTTTAACTGGACCACAAGAACACGCAGCTGTCTGTCCCAGCCCTCCACATGAGCCAACAGTTACAGGAAGAGGCCTGGATGAAATGGTGGATTAATTTACCATAGATGGGATCCTACCCCAATAGCATTAAAGAAGGCCAGTCATTCCTCACACAGGACAGCTGTCATTTCTCAGGACATGTAGATATTAATGTAAAATATAGGCTCAATCATTAAAAATATGAATGGCTGGGTATGCGGTGACCATGAGAGCCATTCTAGTAACTGCTAGAGACAGGTCATAGTACCACTGGTTCTAGTGACAGATGTAAAGGAGGTCTTGGAAGTAAGGGAGGTCTTGGAAGCCAAAATTTAGGGTAGGAATGTAAATGATGGTTATGATAGTTTTCACTGAAATGCTTCAAATTCCACATTCAAGTCAAGATAGATTAGAGCCTCCCTATATGGATAGGAGAGTGGTATGAAAAGGGACATTAAACTTTATTAGGCACTGGGGAATTATTGGAGGGAAAGGGAATAGTAGAGAAGGAATTGACTCTATATAACTGTAGTGTCAGCAGAGAACAGTGGGCCCAGAAAATAGACAAGGGAAAGCTGTGGCAGATGCTGTCAGGATGCTGATGGTAATAGGTTATTTTTCTATATAGAAAAACTCCCTGTGGAGCATGGGCCAAATCACTTAACATGTGTAGGCTTGTCTCATCTATAAAAATAGAAATACTCATCTACCTCCACAGGGGTGATGTGAAGATGTAGTCATTAATGTTGGCAAAGTGCCTTGAGGTCTTCAGTTGTGCTAGAAGGGCAGCATATTTTTATTGGCATCAAGCTATTATTATGGAGTGTATTGAAAATGGTATGCCATATAAATAGATACATTTAAGACACTTGTGAATTCCTCTAATTTTCCTTCATGTCACTTGTCCTGTATCTGTGCTTGTGTGCTGTCTCACAAACATACATGTACGCACATATGTAATTTGTCCATAAAGATAACCTCAGGCTAATCTCATAATATCTTTAATATCTTTATTTTTCTTTTCATGTGTCCCCAAAATAAGACCTAGGAAACAGTTTTCCAATTCCTGTACAATTTCAAGAAATATCTAGAATGTTCCCATTCTGCATTATGCATACATTATGCATACAAAAACCAAGATCCTTGGACATCATTTGCAAAGAGACACATATGTCTGTATATGGAAATGGGGAGACAGAGCCTGCCAGCCTTTCCCAATGAAAGCTTAATCCAAACTAGGATAATTATGCAAAAAGTTTTGATTTCAACATAAAGCTCTCTCTCAGAAAATGCCTATTTCATTGCAAAATTCCCAACCAGCTCTACACAAAATGGCCCCTTTATTACATGCTTAGCCCATGCAGTTATGCAGTGGCCCTCCTTTCACTTGTGTATGCACAGATTACCAGTGACTTTGTCTACTATTTCTCCCTTCCTTTAAGAAAACATGGAGGCAGAAAAACGTTCATAATTCTGTAAAAAAAATTACTTTCGATCCTAGTCTCTTGAATATTGTTCTTGTAAGGGTCAGCTATGAATCGATCTTTTTTGCTGAATTTGTTTCATGGCAGTAAAGTGGTAAAATATGGAGTGCTTTGAAGTTAGAAATGTAATTGTGTAGACATAAAAACTGTATCCATAACTATCATATAGATAGTTATCTTGAGATGACTATCTCTGTGTCCTTCAGAGCAATAACTGTAGCAACTGAGAATGTAACAGAGGGAGCTTAAATGTTATGTCTCATTTATTTCTAGCAAGTCTAATACACTTCAGAGAAAGCATATTGGATGTGACATAAGGGGCTCTCTGATGTGCTAGAGAAGCTTCAAGGCCATTAAAATAAAATACCAGCCATTACTGCTGTTAAGATATTCCTCAACTTCTAATTTAAGGCACAAACACCCAAGATTGTAATTGTGTTATTCTCTCTCATAGCTAGTGTCTATCTAAGGAAAATGTCTGTGTTCTGCACACTATTTGTGCTACAGAAGTGAGGAAAATAAACCAGGCTGATAAAACATGTTATTTTTTATTGTTGCCTATAACATGAATATTTTGTATAGCATTTAAGATGTTACACACTCTCTGTAAGCATAGAAAGACTTGAAATTTTTGCCATTGAAGGACTTAAAACCTATTCTAAAAGCAGTGGTGTATCTAGGGTAGTGTGACAGGGGCAATTGCCCTGGGCACCAGCCTGGGATGAGGAGGGGGGGAAAAACAGCTTTTGCAGCAGCTGCACAATCATGATCATGGCCGCAGCACCAACCAGAAGTTGCCACTGCCCCTGTGGGCAGTAGCCACCCCATGTGTCCGGCTGCATCCTCATGCTGCTGTCCAAAAGAGAGGCAGTATGGTACATTGGGTAGAGCTGAGGCTGGGATTTGGGAAACCTGGGTTCTATTCTTCCCTGCTTTGGTTTGTAATTCTTTAAGATCTTTAGTTAAAAGGTACTCAATATATGCAAAGTATTACTTTGGTATATTTCTTAACTCTGGGAGTCAATAGGAATATCTACAGATATAAAACAAAATGTTTGCCAAATAAAAAAAAATGCTATTAGGAATTGTTCTGGGGGCAGGCAAGACTATAATTAGGAAGAAGCCATCAAAAATTAGATAAATCTTTTCAGTGGTAAGTACTGAAAAATAATAGATTTTCCTGTGCACTCCACTATTTATGTTTGTCATGAAGTGAAGAGGTTGTCAAAGACTGCTGGACACCTTTGGCATATTCTCTTCTTTAAGCCTGTTACTGTGATAATAGAAACTGTCACATAACATAGGGAAAAATACCCAAATCAGGTATTATTCTTCAGCAGAAAGCTATACTGTAGTTTAAATTAGCGAGGTGCTGCTGAACCCTCATTTAAAATGTGTTTGCACTGACATCCCAAGAAAAGAGTTTCTTTGTTTAATTGCACTGTCAGTTTGGCATGCTTTCAGCTAAAACCATTTGGAGTTAGACCTTTTAATAGAAAGTGACAATTTAAATTGCCACGATAGCAGCATAAATGGCCCTTAAAGTCATTACTAAACTGATGTTGCAGTTGGCTCTAGACCAGTTTATTAAAGCTAAAGAAAGGTAGAGGGAGTAGTGAGAAGAGGAAGTTAAGTGGTGAATCATTAATTCCTTTGGTACTTGCTGTAATAACATTAGCTGCGATGAACTCATTTGGTTGTACAATGGATGCAATGTATAATTCCATTTTAGCTGTGCATTAATTAACATTCATTGCTAGTGAACTGGTAGCACTAATTTATGCTTCTTTTTCCACAGATTGATATTCTGGTCTCATCTTTCCCTGCTGAGGCCCATGGAATGGGCAGCTTTTTTATTTGCATGTTTATTGTGGCTCAGTCAGATACCTTCTAGGTCAGCTCTGATGTTCTCCTGAGTTACAGATGAGATTTCTAAGGAATTGGTCTGAATCTGAGCTAAAGATTTCTGCCCAAGACTCCATCTCCACAGTATACCTCATCCTAATATGGATGCACTGAGGGCTCAGTCCTATTCAGACTTGCAGAGTATGTTTTCCACCCTGTTCAGTGTACTGAAAAACATCAATGCACCTCATTTTGTAACACACCGTCATCTTAGCCTTTAGACTGATTGTTAAAAATTAGTGAGCAGGAGGAGGACTTGCCCACCTTTTGCATTAGCTGTTTATATAAGATTTGAAAATTACCTTGCAATTGTCTCTTCCAGCACATTTGGATGTAGGGTGAAGCAGCTTCATTAGGATGCTCTGACAGGTAAAAATTGCTTTAGTCATCTCCACCTATCCCCAGCGATAGCAAGCCCCAGGGAGCAGGAAACAGAGCCACCTGCACTGTCAGTGAGGAGTAAGGTAGTATAGAGATAGCTGTATGGTTCAGTACTCTTCCAGCCTTACAGAGATCCTTAGAACCACAGAACAGAAACCAGAACTTCTCCCAGCTTCCCTAGCTCAACATGCGACCCATCATAGCCGGCAGTAACCTCTCCTGCCTGGGAGAAGATGGAAACCTGCAAGTTCAAGCTTGCAGAGTATTGCAGACCTAATGGGAGCTGTTGACCCTAAGCACCTCTGAAAAACAATCCCTAGAAGGCTTCACTTGGGCTTCTAGGAAATGACAGACACAAAATTACTAAACACTCTTTCAAATCTGGTTGTTAAATTATTCTTACCAGATGCCTAGGAGTGGGAGGGGAAGTACTTTTAATTAAGGGTCAAATTATCTCCCAGTCCAAGTCCTTGTCAAAGCCATTCCATCAAACAAAGCCTATTAGTGGTTAATGTAGCACCTTTTTCATGCTCCTTACCCAGCCCAATGCTCTTTGTACTTACTGTACTTTTCTTTTTTGTTCCTGCTTCCCCCCACAGTTTCCATCTCATCCTTCATTTCAAACCAAATTATCTCTACATGTGAAACCATTACATTTATATTCATTATATATTTTGAGTGTCCTAAGATTAAGGAAAGCCTGATATTTACCTCAAATTTAAATTTAAATTCCTCCTTTAGTAAGCTTTTGCTTAATGAAACATACAGTGATGCTTCATCTCTCTGTGCGTTGTTTCAAATCAATTCTAAACAATTCTGTGTTCATAATTTGTACTCTGAATTTCTATAAAGTACCTAAAAACCAAGCTTCTCTAATTACTTTATAAACATTCCTCTTCCTTTTTCTCTCTGAAATTTAAATAGAAGGGAAAATGAAGCATAGAGAAGGTGTGGGATTTAAGGGGTTTTTTTGGGAATGGGGGTGGGGGCTGCTGGTTCTCACATGGCAAGTTTTTGGCAAAGATAAAATCAAAGGTCTCCTTTCAATAGGCTAATATCTGTACTGTCCCCACCGACTAAAAAAGGGAGACAGCACATTTTTAAAAGCACATTTGTTAGGAGGTAATAAAAAGCCCTTTAAATTACTACAAAGTTTATTAAGGAGGCCATCCTTAATGGACTGGCCGACGCCAACATCTTAAGGGATAGCCAGCACGGGTTTGTTGCGGGTAGGTCTTGCTTGACCAATCTCATTTCCTTCTACGACCAGGTGACCTATCACCTGGACAAGGGAGATGAGATTGATGTCATATATCTTGACTTCAAAAAAGCCTTTGATCTGGTGTCCCATGATCGTCTCTTGGAGAAACTGGCCAATTGTCGCCTTGGGTCCCCCACGATCCACTGGCTGGAAAATTGGCTCCGGGGTCGGACCCAGAGGGTAGTAATTGATGGAAGTCACTCATCGTGGTGTCCTGTGACCAGTGGGGTCCCCCAGGGCTCTGTCCTTGGACCCATACTGTTCAACATCTTCATTAACGATGTGGACACTGGAGTCAGAAGCGGACTGGCCAAGTTCGCCGATGACACCAAACTTTGGGGCAAAGCATCCACGCCAGAAGACAGGCGGGTGATCCAGGCTGACCTGGACAGGCTCAGCAAGTGGGCGGATGAGAATCTGATGGTGTTCAACGCAGATAAATGCAAGGTTCTCCACCTTGGGAAAAAAAACCTGCAGCATCCTTATAGGCTCGGCAGTGCTATGTTGGTTAGCACTATGGAAGAAAGAGACTTGGGGGTCATCATTGACCACAAGATGAACATGAGCCTGCAATGCGATGCTGCGGCTAGTAAAGCGACCAAAACGCTGGCTTGCATCCATAGATGCTTCTCAAGCAAATCCCGGGACGTCATTCTCCCCCTGTACTCGGCCTTAGTGAGGCCGCAGCTGGAGTACTGCGTCCAGTTTTGGGCTCCACAATTCAAAAAGGATGTGGAGAAGCTTGAGAGAGTCCAGAGAAGAGCCACGCGCATGATCAGGGGTCAGGGAAGCAGACCCTACGATGACAGGCTGAGAGCCCTGGGGCTCTTTAGCCTGGAAAAGCGGAGGCTCAGGGGTGATCTGATGGCCACCTACAAGTTTATCAGGGGTGATCACCAGTATCTAGGGGAACGTTTGTTCACCAGAGCGCCCCAAGGGATGACGAGGACGAATGGTCACAAACTACTACAAGATCGTTTCAGGCTGGACATAAGGAAGAATTTCTTTACTGTCCGAGCCCCCAAGGTCTGGAACAGCCTGCCGCCGGAGGTTGTTCAAGCGCCTTCATTGAACACCTTCAAGATGAAACTGGATGCTTATCTTGCTGGGATCCTATGACCCCAGCTGATGTCCTGCCCTTTGGGCAGGGGGCTGGACTCGATGATCTTCCGAGGTCCCTTCCAGCCCTAATGTCTATGAAATCTATGAAAATACATGGTAATTTCTGCTTCTGTAGGATCTACACCATAAAATACAACTATCCTTGAAACCCTGCATGTCAAATGCCATCTGACTATACATCTACCAAACAGAGGGAATAAATTGCCTGTATCTTATGTTTTGGGATGAGACACTTGATAAACTTATCAACTCCACCTACCCAGAAATAAAAGGATGACGAAGCTATTTGTGTCTGGTCTTATACAGTATTGCCACCTAGTGGAAAAAAAAACAAACTTTCAGTTCTGTATAATCTACCTGATTAAAACCAAATTTTAAATTAAAACTTCAACAACAAAACTTTAAAAAATTACTTTAATGTGAAATTGCAGAACAAGAGATTATCCACAGACTGGATTATGTTAAGAATAGCTAAGGGACCATGGGTTCTTATTCCATTACCTAGGTTAGTTTTTATGACCCCTATGTCCCTACTGGTTTATTACTTTGTTTCCCACTTTGCCTCTCATCACTGCCTGATCTTTCTCTTTCCCCCTCTCCTTTCCCTTTCCTATCTTTCATATTCAAATAACTTTTCATTTGATGGCCTTCTCTCTGAATGCCCTTTCATAGCATAGAATCACAGAAAATTTGGGTTGGAAGGGACCTCAGGAGGTCATCTAGTTCAACCCCCTGCTCAAAGCAGGAACATCCCCAACTAGATCATCCCAGCCAAAGCTTTGTCTACCCAGGTCTTAAAAACCTCCAAGGATGGAGAGTCCACCACCTCTCTGGGTAACCTGTTTCAGTGTTTTACTCCCTTCCTAGTGACAAAATTCTTCCTAATATTTAACTTACACTTTCCTTGCTGCAACTTGAGACCATTGCTCCTTGCTCCATCATCTGCCACCGCTGAAAACAGTCTAGCTCCATCCTCTTTGGAACCCCATTTCAGGTAGATTTCATAGACATTAGGGCCTGTCTCCAGTTTCATACAGGGCTCTGAGCAATCATATGGCTCTTTTACATAAAATGCAACTCCTCCTCCTCTCCCCTACCTGTCCTTCCTGAACAGTTTGTACCCATCCATGACAGTGCTCCAGTCATGTGAGCTATTCCACCGAGTCTGTTATTCCAACCACGTCATAGCTCTGTGACTGTGCAAGGACTTCAACTTCTTTCTGCTCATTTCCCAGGTTCTATGCATTCAGGTCAGGCACCTGACGTAACCAACTGATTGCCCCAATTTCTCAAGAAGAATGAGAGCACCTTCCCTGTTGCCCCTTCCTGCTTGCTCTTCCTCCAGGTCACCCGCTTCCCCACTTACCTCAGGGCTTTGGTCTGCATTCCCCAGCAAATGTAAGTTAAAGCTCTCCTCACTAGGTTAGCAAGCCTGTCTGCCAAGGTGCTCTTTCCTCTCTTCATTAGGTGCATCCCATCTCTTCCTAGCAATCCTTCTTCTTGGAACAACATCCCATGGTCAAAGAAGCCAAATCCCTGCTGGCAATATCACCTACACAGCCAGGAATTCATCTGCAGGATGTACCTGCCCCTGCCCAGACCCTTTCCCTTGACTGGAAGGATCAAAGAAAACACCACCTGTCCTCTTCACCCAGAGCCCTGTAGTCACATTTGATCTGCTCAGGGTTTCCCCTGGCAGTATCATTAGTGCCCACATGGATGTGCAGCCTGGAGTAGCAGTCAGAGGGCCAGATGAGTCTCAGTAATCCCACCACGACTTTTTGGATCTGGGCTCCAGGGAAGCAGCAGACTTCCCAAGACAACAGGTCAGGTTGGTAAATGGCTTCCTCCATCCCACGCAGAAGGGAGTGCCCAACCACCACCACCTGTTGCTTCTTCTTGGTAGTGGTGGTCTCAATCCTTCCCACTTTGAGGAGGCCTGGCCTGTCTTTCTCCACCAATGGACTGTGCTCCTCCTCTGTTGCTAGAGCTCCGTATCTGTTCCCCGAATGAACTGCTGCAGCTAAAGATTTCTGCTTGCTGCCAGAGGTCACAGGCTGCCAGCTTCCACCTTCCTGGGAGTCCATGTCCTCTCCCTTCTCTACCGCTGCCTCTGGCGGATCTTCCTCTGCAGTTCCAGAGGTCTGCATTGAATCAATGAGCTCCTCATGGCAGAGGATGCTTTGAAGCCTCACCATCTTCGGTAGCTCTCTTGCCTGTCCCCTGAGAGACACCAACGGGAGGCACCACTCACATCTCAGGCACTCCCTTACCTGGCCATCACTAGAAGGAGCCTGCAAGCCACAGTCCCCACAACACCAAACCTGGACCTGGGTGGAAGCCTGAATGGTGGGTGGTCCAGCCTGGACAGAAACCTCAGGTGCAAGCAGAGGCAGAGGCTCTGGCATTATGACATCCTCCAGCCATTTCCCTGGGTCTCTTAATGTGCCTCTTCTCTCTTACTGACCTTCTTCCAAGCACACCTTCCCTAGCAAACTCTCCTGAAAGCTGGCTTGTTTATTGTTCCTTGGCCCCAAAAGGGTCCCTTTTCCCCCTGCTTTCTCACACCAAGTTGAAAGGCTCTCCCCTCAAAGGGGAGGGAGCATGCAAACTAACTTGTGAACTGCCTGCAAACTGCCTGCCCTGTTTGCTGCCTCTGTTTGCTAGCTCCCTGGTCATTTGGGGAGTCTCCTTTTATAATCAGCTGGGCTTGGACTGGTTTTGCCCCCTGGTTCAGGCTTCTGTCAGGCATAGGCAGCAATCACTCAGCTAGCAACACTCCCAGCTTCTCAGGGCATACACCCCAAGTACACAGCCCACCAAACAAGCACTCAGCAAGCCAAAGGCACAGGCAGCTCTGGATAACTTACCTTCCCTGGGCAGGATCTGGTGCCTGGTGTCTGGCTTCCCTTCCCCTTCCCCTTCCTCTGGCTGCTGTGTACGTGCCACTTTGGGATCTCTCCACCACTCAAACACACATGAACTTTATGTTACACCAGCAAGATCAACAACAGTTTCTGGTACAAATAATTCTTGTTGGAATTATTTGGCAAACACCCCAAGACAGTGACAGCAAGGAAGACAAAGAAGATGGGATCTAGGCACTACTCTAGAAGCAATGTGCGTCACTGCTTCTGCATATGAGAAACATGCATGAAGTGGTGGGAGAGAACTGTGCTGCAGGTGTGGGCAGGGGCAGCAGTGAGAGCAGAGCCTCATGATAGGGGAAGGCACTTCCCTGGAATCTGCACTAAGTTTGCTCTGGATTTGTGAAGGCTGCACACCAACCTGAGACTTCCCTTGTCTGTAGACAAGAGTGCGGCCATAACTTTCTAGAAGCTCCCTACCCTCTAGCTTCTGCTGTTCAGCTGCAATCCACTTTGGCATAGGCAAATTTGTTACAAGGTGTGAGCTGCCATTACAAAAGAATAGTCACCTCATAAAATAAGAATCCTCAGGTAGTTACGGAGGGCTTGGCACACACAAGATGACAGCCCCCATATTCAGAAAGAGGTTATTAGCCACAGTAGTCTGAAGTCAGGCAGAAGACAGAGTAGCTTTGCACCTTACAGACTAAACCAGAGATGCATAAGCTTTCAAAAGCAGCAGAGTATAATGATGAAGTGAAACACTGCTCACAAAAGCTTATGCAACTCTGCTTGAGCTCATCTATAAGGTGCAAATCTACCTGCCTTCTGCCAGACCCCATATTACCATTCTTACTCCTATTCCCCACAAAGCCCAAAAGATCATAATTAGTTGGGGGTTCACTCCCATTGTCCAGGCCTAGTCAACCCTTGCAAGAGATTCACTAACATCACGGTAAATTTGTCTAGAAAAGTACCCAAAATTTTACAGAGCTCTCACCTGCAGAGAACCATTTGAGAAGCCAGCAAGCAGCATGTCCCTAAATGACCACTATCAGAAATAGAGTATCTAGAAGCTGTTGTGTACCTACTTTGGGGAAAGAGCTCCTAAGTTTGACCTGGTGCTTATAAGATCCTGTTGAGAGGATTCTGCTTTTGGGAGTCCTGTGTATAAGCAGAACAGTGCACCCATTTCCCCTCTTTTGGGACTGCTGAGTGAAGGGACCATGGGGATATACACATGTCCTCTTCTTGGATGGATTTGAAACATTGACCTCTGCATGAGATACGGAGACTGTTTATGGGAAATCTTTGGGTAGGAAGGGCACCTGCTGTGCATGCTTTCTAGCAAGCGATGGTTTTGCAGCAGTGTTCATAGCTGTGCAGGTGAGCTTCTGGCTTTGTATGAGTTTTTTCCCCTGGATTTTACATTCTTTTACTTTTTGCCTTATTCAACCACTTAGATTGCATCTCTACAGCACAAGGCAGTGGCATACAGAGATACCCCCCTACCTGTGTGCTCAGTAGCTCCTGAACCAGGAACAACACTAGCATGGTACTCAGGTGACAGGTACTGTTACACATTATGTGTAGCATGTGTTATATTTAGATCATAGTAAGCATTAATACGACAAAGACATTCCTCTGAGCAGTTGCAAGTTAATGCTTACTTTGATCTAAATATAGATTACAGTACTGGACTGAAGTCTTGAACCAGCCCTGGTAAGATCCTAAGGCTAAGATGGAAAATCAGCTGATTTTTGGTCTCAGCTCTGGGATCACATCAGAGCCAGGTCAAGGCTCCAGAGCCATATGGGGGCTGGGAGCAACACCAGCAGAGCATAGGAGCTGGTGCTAGCCCCCACATCACACAGTAGCCAGTTCAAGGCTCAGATGTGCTAAGGAGGCTGGAAGCTCAACAAACAGTTTTGTCAGGCTCCCACCCCACCACCACACTGGAGTCCCTCGATCATACTACTTCTGTGCAGCAATACAACATTAGCTCAACACATTACATAATGGAATTTGGACATACTCCATGCCAGAAAAGGATAACTTTACTATTCTGCAATAGCACTTACCATGTGCTTCATTGCCTGAACACTTGGACACTAGCACTGTACATGCTAAGCATTACTTGTAACCATGGGTGGATCTAGGATTTTGAAAAGCAAAGTGCAGATACTAGTGTGGCACATCAACACAATACGTATTTTTTCCAGTTAAAGAGAAAGTAAAAGATTTACTATTTGCTAGAGGCCCAATACTATATTATTCAGTTAAAGATCAAAGCAAAACTAAATACAGCTTTATTGGAATGTGCACTAATTTGCTAGATATTCAGTTAAAAAAAACAACCAACTAGGAAAAATTGCCAAAATGCATTGTTTCATTAGCCCTGTAGTCAAAATAGTTAAATGTACGTCTCTTATTCAGATTTTTAATTCAAAATCTAGCCTTCTTAAGCAATCTTTCAGTGTATCCAACAATTCACTGTACTGTTATTCATTTCTACACCTGAGTTAATGTTCACCTTAGCTAAAATTGCCAGGCCTGAATTAAGGTTTTTAGCTAAAACTAAAAATGGTTTTCAGGGCTATGAAATGGAATAGAGATATTTCTAGGAATGACTAATAGCCAGCAAAATTGCAGACAAAAGGATAGCTTGATTAATGGAACATCAATGATTAAAAAAGGAAAAAGAATCATTAACATCCATGGAATGAAGAGAGATTAGTAGAAATCAGGTAGATTATAATGAACTATGAAGTCAATTGACCCCTCTGTGCTATTGGAATAGAAATCCCATTGTCCTTCCCAAGCAGTTGGTTTAAAGTTGGGGTGGAACAGGAATCAAAGGTAGATGTAACTGTACCCCCGCACCTCCTGGATCCACCCCTGCATGAAACATGCCCTGCCAGACTTTGCTGAGAGGTGGAGCTTCTTACCCTGGCTACAGCCCCATATTAATGTGGTCATACTGGTTCTATAGGCTGTGCTTGATAGACCTACCCAGATCATCAGCCAAAGGGGTGACTCATATTTTGGAAAAAAAAATAATTTTTCTTAATCCTTTTTTTGCAAATCATGGTTCTGCCAGGGGTTAGTTAAGAAACTGGAAAGACTTTGATTCAAAAATGTTTTGAGTGCTGGCGAAATATTTCAAGAACACAGTTTATCTGGGCCAACAAATCCTAATATCACTATAGAGATTTTGTCTTGTAAAATCCCTTGACCTTAAGGTTCATTACTCAATAAACAAAGAGCCACAGTAAAGAAAAATGTTTTGCGCTGAGGTCTGACCATGTTGAAACCAGATTCTCATGACAGGAAAAGGTGAGTCAAGGAAGTGGTAAAGAGGGGTCCCAATACTAAGGTGGTGGTGGTGCTTGGCTTGATGGTAGGATAGGAGAGGGAACAGGAAAAAAGGGGAAGAGGGAAGGCAAGAGTTGGAGGCAAGGGGCTGTCTGGCAAAGATCCTGGGGGATAGAGGGGATAAGATCAAGCTGTACTGGTGCTTACTTTGGTTCTGGCTGTCCTCACTGTCAGCACTTCCATGTATGCCATAACTTGGCCATAGGTTGTACAATGACATCAGCCAGTTCTTTTAGCACTCTTCGATGTAGTTCATCTGGTCCTGCTGACTTGTAGATATTTAGTCTTTGTAGGTGCTCCCCCACAAGATCTACACCAACTATGGGGGAGAGATGGTTGCCCCCATCATGATCATCCTGCATCCTATGAAGCAGGCTAACACCTTTGGATTGGTGGAAAACCGATGTGAAGTATTCATTCAGGAGTTTGGTTTTGTCCTGAGTGTTGGTTAAAAAACAACTTTTAAGAAATAACTCCCATAAGCATTTTTGTCTGAGGCCAGAATTTCATAATTCATATTTTTTAAAACTGAAGCAGCCATATTTAAAGTTCTGAGAGATTACAGCTTAAAAAGATCTGTTTGAAGAAAGCACACTTCCTAGGCGGTTACTGACTGCCTTGTGATTGATGTCTGAGGGGAGAAAAAAACATTTCACAGTTTCCTACTACAAACACCGGTTCCGCTTTTACAGGAAACGTTCCATTAAAAGCAACTGAACTGGTATTTCTGGGCGTGTGTAGATGAAATGGGGGCCTTAAATTGAAGCTATGGGTTTTTAAAAACACCGCTTCAGTTTAGGGCTCTTTAAACCCCCGTGTCACGCACACACCTGAATTTACCTGCCCGGCGGTAAGTTGGTGGGGAGGGGAGGGCAAGCTGCCAGCAGGCGAAACAGTCCCTGGGCTGTGAGGAGGCTGGTGCTTCCCTCTGTGGCAGCAGTGGCCTACCCCCCTCCCCCGGCAACACCCGCCTGCAGGCACCTGGCTCGGGCAGTCCCAGGGGGCACTGCAGCCGCAGAGGGAAACACCGGGCCCCCGCACAGCTCAGGCAGGCTCAGGCAGGCAGGCTCCAGGGAAAAAAGGCAGAGCCTGCCTTCTTGGGCTGCTGCCACGCTGCCTCCATGGGCTGCCTGCAGAGCCCCTGAGCTGCACAGAGCGCTTCGCTGCATGGCTAGAGGGCAGCAAACTAAAACTCCTCCTCGGAGTTTTAGTTTGCTGCACCCCAAGTCATTTAAGGTGCGTTACGTCGCTAAATTTGCTACAGCAGCTGGCAAGGCCGTCCCTGGGTGGGGGGCAAACTGGGGCGACTGCCGCTCCACATCCAGCTGCTTGCTACCCCGCCCCCCAATGCTGATGCCAATGGCATCAGTGGCAGCTTCTTTGGATCAGGGATCGGAACAGGGGCAGGGCCTCGCACAGCCTGATTTGCCCCGGGCCCTGCACCCTGCTCAGGTCATCTCTGGCAGCTGGAATTACTGTACAATATCCTACCAATGTGTGCAAACACCAACACCATTAAAGCGGTGTGAAAGCATTTAACCCTCTTTAAAGTGTCATGCACATATGCCCCTCATTTCATCTACATGCAGTCTCTTACTTCCAATCTTCACAAACCACTTGGGCTGTCAGCTTGGTCTAAAGAAATCAAGCCTGATCCAGATATGGATGTAGCCATGAGCAGGGACCTGGGTTTTCTGTTCACCACAGAAAAATGTGGATTTCCCGCTTTTAAGGAGAAAAATGTGGGAAATGGCAGGGTGCCCTTTGCATGCTGGCAGAGTTCCAGCCTCCAAGGGGCTGCTTGGGACTGGGGGGAGTAAGAAGAGGGTGAACAGGCAGGGGGCACAACATGCATGTGCACCCACACACATGCACGTGGCAGCCAGGCAGCATGGAGAGCAGCTCCCACAGCTCCCTTCAGGAAACACTTTTGGTGGAGGAAGGGGCAGACTGAGACCCCCACAGTGAGAGGAAAGGGGAGGGCGGGGCTGGGGTTGCTGCCTAGCATGGGGACGAGGGTTGGGGCAGGAATGCACAGGCATGGGGCCCAGCTGAGGAGCAGGAGGAAGCCATGGGCAGCTCATCCAGGGGGCAGTGTGGGGGAATGACTCCCCACTGCTGTGTGCGCTCCTGCAAAAGGAGGCATGGGGGGAGGCATGTACCGCCCAGATTTGTGCATGGTACAGGGATGGATGTGGCCTGCCCACTGCAGCCTCAGGGCTCCCTGCTCTGCTGCCCTCCCCCTGGGGCCTTGGCAGAAGAGCAAGGTGGGGACACTCAGTGCCACTGCCAGGTGCCCCACACCAGCCGCACTGCCATAGCAAGGTGCCCCCTGCCTGGCTGGCAACAGCAGCAGGTGGAGTTGTGCCTCCTGCTGCTGCCAGGTGGATAGGGGGCCCCTTGCCATGACAGCACGGCTGGTGTGGGGCTCCCAGCAGCAGCACCAAGCCTCCCTGCCCCACTCTGCCAGAGGCCCAGGGGGGAGAGCAGCAAGTTGGGAAGTGCTGAAACTGCAGGGGGCAGCCCATATCCACTCCCCTCCATGGGCTCTGCTGCTGCCATGCCAGCCACAGGGGGAAGGGGAGAGGAAGGGGGAGCCGGGCTCTGGGCTCCACTCCTGCTGCAGCAGCCACTGCCTTCCATGGCTGGCAGCCTGGGCTCAGGCACTGCTGAGGGGGTAGGGTGCTGCAGGCCTTGGCCCTGGTCCCATAGCCCTGGTAGCTGGGGGCCCCCTCCAGCAGGCTGGGGTTGGACAGGGGACTGCAGGTTGTAAGAGAGGGGCACTGGCAGGACCAGGGGGCTGTGGGTCAGGAGTGAGGGGCACCTGGGAGGAGTTGGGGGCTATGGGTTGGGAGTGAGGGGCACTGGCAGGTCCAGGGAGCTGCAGTCAGGAGTGAGGGGCAAAGGCATGGGCAGGGGTAAGGTACTGACATCAGGGCTGCTCAGCACCACAAAACAGTGGGGGGGACAGCTGCAGCTGGACCCATGTACTGGTGAACAAAGGGGGCAGGGGGAGCTCTGATTTTCTATGATAAAAAAACCCAAAATCAAATGCCAAAATATATACATGTTTAGAATTTCATTATAATGATTGAGGCACTGGTAGGCTTCCAAATTGCTTTACAATTGTAAATATATCAAGAAATGTTGTGCTCAGCTGATACCTATATATATATAGTGGCATTTAATTTTAATCATGAAAAACATGGATTTGGGGTTTTCTAATCAGTGAATTTGGGATTTTTTATCAGAGAATTTGCAATTTTTAAACACGAGTATGAAAAAAGCCTTTGCAAAGAGATAGTCCTACTTAGCCAATAGGTGGCAGTCTTCTCTTTGCATCCATTTTTCTGATTCTAGCTCAGCATTGCCTTGCACTGTACTATAAGCCTTCAGTGAATTCAAATTCAAGTAATTTTTTATTTCATAGAAATCATAGAGAAGCCAGGTTGGAAGGGACCTCAAGACGTCATCTAGTCCAATCCCCTGCCTTTGACAGAAAAGATCTTGTGTCCCATATGGAACTACCTAAACTCTCTCAGTCCTTTCCGATTGGTGGAATATTTCTGCCTGCTGCCTGTTCTTGTCAGGTAATGCTGCTGAGACATATTTAAATCACCTTCTATTCCAGGGATGATTTCATTTAATTAATGAGTGCATCCATAGGCAAGGCGATTTAGGTGCCTAAATCCTGCTTAATCCCCATTTTAGACACCTAAATCCAAAACTGCAATCTTAAGAACCTCTGCTAAGCTACCAGCTCGCCCTCAAGGCACATAGGGCACCTATACCTGAGCAGCGAGACTGCTCCAGTGCACTGTAATTACAGTGCATAAGAGCAGATTCGATTAATCAAGTCTGCTGGAGTGTTGTAGTTAAGTAATGCGCTCCAGCAGACTCTAGTGTCTCATGTATCAGCATCCTCATACTGAAAAATGGTGGTGGGGGCACTTTAGCTAAAGCTTGTTCAGAGCATGTGTATAAACGCCCACAAAGCTCAGTGGAGTCTCAGTTCTCCATGTTTCTGTTCTTTGCTTGTGGGACACTGAAGGAGTCTTTTATGGGGTGCTTTGCAGTTGCAGTGAATGGCTGGGGTTTGAGTAGATACCAGCCCTTGTGGAAAATCAGTCGTCTGTGAATGTAGGAGACTGGACTCTATGGCTCAGGAGGCCTCTTCCAATCCTGTGCTCCTATGTGAACATTCCCTGATGAACAGCACGTGCTCCTGGTGGCTGGGGGGCATGGCAGTTGCGGGAGCATGGCAGCAGCAGTGGGAGCAGCAGGAGCATGATGGCAGTAAGCGGGGGAGCTCCCACAGATGCCAGCACTGTCGGTGGCAGGGGGGTGGGTGGTAAGCGCTATCCAAGGGTTGGCAACCACCCGCAGCTGCTGCCCGCAGTGGCAGCGGTGGCCAGTGGGAATCGTGGACAGCTCACAGACACCACCAGTGGTGTCAGTGGCGGGGTGGTCAGTGGCGACCACCCACAGGTGCTGCCAACATTATTGGCGGTGCCTTTTTGCAGGGGGTGCACCACCATGCTCAGGGAGTGCATGTGCACCCACGCGCACCCCCTACGCATTGCCCCTGTATCCCCAAACATCTGAAGTTCTACTTTGACAAAAGATCACAAGCACCTCTCAGTGCTGAGTAGCTCAGTACCAAGCTCACACCATCAATCTGCTACATGGCCGGACCCTTAAAAGTTCCTTGCTGCAACATCACTTCAAAACATCTAGCCCTTCTTTACTTACTGCTGTAGCAGCTGCAGCTAAAGTGCCTGCCGCGTTTGTGCTATTTTCAGGCATTTGAAACTCAACCAAAACTAAAAAAAGGCCTCTAGGCTAGAAATCTGTTCTACAAGTTCTTGGCTCAAGCTCAAATTTGTGTTTGGCCAAAATTAAAAAAAAAGCTGGCTGTGTGACACCGGAAGCAAAATTATTTTGTTCATCTTTTTGGCTGAAGAGGTCTGAGACAAGAAGAGTCTAAAGGGATTACATGTTCTAGTGGATTTTCTTGCCCGTGAGCTGGAGCAAACTGGAGCTCTTCAGCAGAAGCTCTTGTTTTTCCATTCACTGAGGTGCTGGGGATGCCCTTTCTATTGAGAAGGCCTTCTGTGCCCTAGAAATCCATCTCTGATGTCATCTTGGAGTGGGCAAGGTGGAACAATATGGGAAGTTTTTAACAGCCTCTCTCTCTCCCCCTTTGAAATTCCTGTAGTACTGTTTCCCTGAACTAGAAAGGAAGGCATTTTTCTTGCTGCTTCTTTTGGTAACTTCCCCAAGAGATTAGGCAGGTAGGTGCATGATACAACAGGTCTGCAACTCATTTGCAGGACTCGCCTCCAGTGAAGAGACTTCTAGTGAAAAAGAAAGTTTGAAAAATTAAATTAGCTTTTTAATTATTTCTTTTACAATGACAGGAAATATCATACCTGCCCTGCAGCCTCTCTTTCCCACCAGCTTAATACAAGAGAAGGAAGGAATCTGGTAGCCCTTTCCTTACAACTACCTGTCCTTGGGCCCCAGCCACCACCACTATACCTAATTTATGGAGCAACAAGGGTAGCAGTGACCCATTGGAAGGGAAGCTATTTGGGTATTGCTGCTTCATAGAACAGCAGCAGTCAATGCATGCTCACTTCAAGGAGAGGCTTTAGGGTCACATTTTCAAATAAGTGCTCAAAGCTGTCTCATTTCTTCTGCCAGAGACAGGAAAGCATTGGGATTTTTGTTGTTATTCACTTCTGGTATTATAGAGAAGCTCAAATTGAATTGTCCTCTGAAGTCTGCTTCTAGTGTCCTTGTACTTGGATCTCCCTGTAATATGTGTACCTGCTCCATCCAGATCTTGATCAGATCTATTTATTTTTAATACCAGTAAATGAGCCAACCCTACATGATAGGAACATGTTCAAAAGGTGTGTGTCAGAAAGGGGGAGAGGGGCACTCTTGGTACTATAGCTGTGCTGAGACGCATTCAGTCTCAACATCCAGCATCCAGATAAACTACTAGACACTGCTCCTTCAGACAGTATATTTTGAGCTATATATAGCTTCTGCTGAATAGCAACATAGCAGATGTTTTCCTTAGGGGACTGTATTCCACAGTTAGATTTATTATCTCTTTCCAGTGAAGAGTCTTCTACTGAGCACTGTCACACAGGATACTCGCAGGAAACAGATAATTCAGTTCTAGTATTTATTTATTTAATTACTAGATTAATATGCTGCCTTCCCAGAAGAGGCTTCAGGTGGCTTATAACTGAAGACAAAATAATCTATAAAACCATATGAAATATTAAGTATCAGTCCTTTTATGCCCTAAATATGATCCTTATATGAAATATTTGGGTCCCTCACTAAGCAGATGCTTATTAAAACACCTGGGGATTGGAAATCTAAAAACCTAAATAGAAGGAAGCTGATATGATGGAAAGGATATGCCCAAGGGATATAAAATGGTGTAGATGAGATTTCCCTGGCTCTCCGTGTCATCATTTCTCATAAAGCACAAAAAGGGACAGCTACTGAGGAGCAGCAACAAATTTAAAAATTGAGGAAAATTATATATGTGGTATAAAATATAAATTGTATAGCTATATGTGTATAGTTGTATAAAGAGAGATGCATATATGCATATGTGCATATATCAAATGTGCTTTATATTAAAGCAAAATATATAATATATATTTACAAAATGCAATTCAACTGCATAATTCATTGCCAGAAGATAGCAGAGACAGAGAGAAGAACTAGACATTTATTAAGAAGAGCCAGAAACTGATGGAGAACAGAAATAAATTCCTTATGGGGAGGTTATCTATAATTTTCCATTAATGAGAATATGATCCTTCCTTTGAAGCATCAGATGCCTGGCCCTCTTGAGATACAATGCTGGAATAGAGGGACCCCTGGACTAATGTAGCAAAGGAAAATATATCTTCCTATTAAGAAAAGTTTGATTTTCTCAGGACTCCATTTGGACCTGTTATGTGAGGCGCAATAGTGTTGAAACTCCAACACTTTGAGCATGTCACTCATTCACATTTCCAAATGGATGCAGTACTTAAATTCACTGTTTAGACTATTAAAGAAAAACAAGAAAGAAAACACTTGGCCAGGGTGGTTTAGTCATGGACAATCCTACCTTGAGCAGTGGGGTTCGACATGATGACCTCCTGAGGTCTTTCCAGCCCGACTTTTTTATGATTCTGTGATTTCATATAGGGCCTTATTCCCTTCACACTACTTTTGCAGTGCTGTAATTCTATTGGCTTAATGGAGTTGCTCCTGAAGTATACAAATATGACAGGAAAATCTGGCTAGATTATCTATTTTTTTTCGTATGACATGTGTAAGTCTTTGTCTCCATCCACAAACTTTTAAAAGGATTTCTCTTCAGTACTGAGACAAATCAGAGCTATGATGGAACTCACAGACCAAATGAGGCAGGATTTTAAGAGTCATATTCATGGCCATCCTAGCTTCCAGTCGACATTGCCTACTTTGCTTTGAAAACCTTGAAGTTATTAACGTGTATAGCTTTGTTTGTATAAAGAGTACATACAACCAAGAACTGTGTACATACATAATTAATATGACTATCTGTTCTCTGCCATGTATGGCTGTTGTGACTTCATGTTTAATTGGCAAGCATAAAGATGTTCAAATGTAAATGCACCCACTCTTAACCTTTCTTAGGTCAGCAGGGGAAAAGGAGCTCCCCTCCCCCTTTAAGGATTACATCCCCAGCCCCACTTTTTCTCTAGCTCTCAGATCAAATATGCAGTTCCTTCCTGCACCTTCTAAAAATGTGTAACATCTTTTCAAAATCGTGCATGCAGAACTGGATACATGTCCCTCTCCTGTATACATGTACACTCCCCAATACTGTCCACAGAGGTAAAAATCACCTCCCTAATTCTAATCCTTCTCAATGCACACCTTTTTACACTGTATATCCAAGGATCAGATTAGCCCATTGTTGCTATGGTTTCACACAAAAAACTTATTTTGGACCAACCCAGGAAAATCAACATGGAACGTGACTTGTTGGCCATCCAATAACAGGGTTTTTTTAAGAACTACTAATTTTTTATTCATATTTTTCTTCCATATCTGTGAATGCCCCTTGTAGGTACACTGGTCAGGGAGGGTCCACATTAAATGGATCAGTATGTTCCCAAAGGAAAACAAGCTGGAAATTTAAGAAAGGGAAGAGAATTATGGATTGGTACAAATATTAGGCAAGCCTTTTCCATAGAGTAAGCATAAGAGGGCCTGAGATACCTCAGTGAATGGATGAGATAGATCAGAAGGGATGGATGGATGAGACCAGAAGGGAAAGCTCACTGATGCCTAAAGGATGTGAACAAAGAAAGGTTGGTGATTGATTATCATAAAAATGCTCATTTATTTACCTGCTTTATTCAAGGCTATAATGGCATGTCTTTCTGACTGGGGACTGAATAGGACTCTGGATGATTTTTCAAAAAAAAGTTTTAACAGCCTGGAAAACCAGGTTAGAGGAAAGGTAGCCAAACACCTCATGGCAAGTACCCTGCACAGGTCTGACACCCAGGAGCAAAGCCTAAAATCTGTTTTTCAAAAGACTGAGCAGAGCTCATTTTAAAATAATGCTGACACTGACCTTTCATACAATAGCCAAGTGGTTAGGGCATTTACCCAGAAACTTAAGTTCTGGGGTTGCCTTCAGCTTCAAAGGATTTGAATCTATGTTTGCTGCCTCCCAGGTCAGTACCCAAGACATGAGGATATAAGCTAAGGTGAAGGGGGACATCCTAGGCTCTGCCTACTGAAGGTGATGCTTTGTATAACAAATAGCACAAGAGTCACGGAGAGCAAGAAGACAGCACATGACCATAGTCCCGTGGCCTGGGGATTCAGCTAGAAATGGGGCCACTCGGGTTATGGTCTCTGGTCCAGGGACTGGACATGCATTTTCCATTAAACTCCTTAGGTAAAACACAGAAATAATCATGGAAGCAGGGACCAGAGCCAGACTGGCCATCTACCTAAATGTCCAAACCACTGGGCAAAAAACATGTACATTTCTGCTTGCTCTCTTTCTAGCTTTCTGAATCCTTAATCTTACACAGCTTCAACAGGAGAATTGTTTTCTTAGGAGGTGAAAGATGTGGTTTGAACCTTCTCAGACTGAGGAGGAAGAGGTCAGGTCTCCCACTTCCTGGACAAATGTTCTAACATCATATCATTACATAAAAAGGGGGCAGCAGGATTTCCTTCCCCTCCCAAATGGGTTTTTGAACTAAGATACTGGCAGCTGTTATTCTCCATGCTGAACTCAGTCCTGTCAGTGCCCATGTATACCAACTGGATCAGGACATTCTGGCAATTTAAGCATGAAATTAGGCAGGATGATCCCTGGGTAAGAGTTACGTTTTAGGAAAGCGCTCACTCTAGAGCTCCAGGTGCCTAGAGAATATTCACATTAAACAAGGGACATGACTAATGCATTTAGGTGCCTCCAGAGTTAGGAAGCCACTAGCAGCATTTGGAATCACTATTTTGCCCTTTTGTCATTAAAGTTCACCTAAGTCCTGTTTTAGATCTGCCCAAGATCTCTGCAAACAGAAATCAGAAGCAACCCTAGTACGACACATGCACACATGCAAGCATGTGCACTTGCAGCAGCTCAAATAGAAGCAGTACAAATTTGAGCTGGGGCTTTTTGCATCAGTGCATGTGCCTGGACATGCACTTTGGTGTGGGGTAGAATTACGCTGCCCACCTCCTGGATCTGCAGCCAGGGGGAGCTAGAGCCGCTAAAGTGGGAGCAGTATAAAAAGCTGCCCTGTCCTAGCCCCATCAGTATAAAAACCTGCCCTGTGTTGGCCCCAGCAATATAAAAACCTGCCCTAGCAAGCAGCCTAGGACTATTCCTTCTCAGGAGCTTCTGTGACCTGGCTAATTGGTATCTGGGGACACTACCCCTTGAGTCAGCAGGACTGCTGCAGCAGCATCCCAAATCCATTTTTTAAAATACCCCAAAATCCATGTTCTTCCACAATTAGAACCAAAGACATACAGATATGTACATATATATATGTATATACATACAGATATATACATACATATATATACATACAGAGAGAGAGAGAGAGAGATCAGTTGGGCAATGCTTTATTGATATATTTACAATATTAAAGCAATTTGAAAGCCTACCAGTGTCTCTACTATCATCATAAAATAAATTATAAATATCTGTGTTGATGTGTGCTTTTGTTTTTCTTCTTACGTGATAGGTGTGTGGTGGGGGGGATGTGGGGTTTGCAGGAGAGGGGTGGGAAGGGGTGTGGGGGAAGGTGGGTAGGTGTGTGGGTGGGTATGGAGGGATACGGGGGGATGCAGATTGGTGTGTGGCTAAGTGTGGGGCAATTGCAGGGGGGACTGTGTGTGGGGGGACCTTATAGGGGGCTGCTCAGGAGGGGTGTCCCTTAGCCCCCCCCAGCACATGGACTGCCTCCCCTGCAGGGCCTCAGCTCCACCCTGGAGGGCCACAGCTTACCCCCTGCAGCAGCGGCGGGAGTGGGGCACTCAGAGCCCGTTGCTGCCAGCCCACCATGGTGTGGCATGGCCCCAAACAGCTCAGAGCCAGCACTGCCTGTGCTGCTCATCGGAGACCAGTACCACTCACAGGTGTCACCTGGGGGCTGGCAACACTTGTGGGGACTGCGTGTTGCACCGAGCCGGGTCCTGCCAGCACTGAAGCCATTTGCACTGCCAGGCCAGGCCAGTTCCACGATGGCAGGACCCAACTTGGAACGACACATGGCCCCTGCGTGCTGCACCGGGTCCTGCTGCCATGGAACTGGCCCAGCCTGGCAGCGCAAGCTGCCCCAGTGCTGGTAGGACCTGGCTTGGCTCAGTGCACTGTCCCTGCACGCTACACCAGGTCCTGCCTCCAGTGGCAGCACTGCCTGCCCCATGGTGCCTGCAGGGAGGAGGCACACAGCGGGACCCAGCCTAGCGCGGCTCACTACACCGGCTTTGCACCAGAGCAGGACACGCAGCTCCGGGAGGTGCAGCTCCTGTGCAAATGAACACTAGCTGTGCAGCCCAGGCCAGATCAGGTGGGGTCAGACTGGCGGGGCGTATTTTCCATAAGGCTCAGGCGTGCCCAAGCCTCATGGAAAACCTGCCCTGCCGGCCCAGGCCGCACAGCTAGCACGTGTTTGCACAGGAGCCACACCTCCTGGAGGTGCACAACCTGCTCTGGTGCAAAGCCGGGCTAGCAAGCTGTGCTGGGCTTGGTTTCGGTCCCACTGTGCACTGCTGGCTACATGCTCTGGCTGCTCGCTACCTCCCCCCTGCACTCGCCACCCCCCGGCCCCGCACACCCCTGGGGTTGACTATGAGGCTGCCACATGCCTGTTCCCCCACCCGGCAGCCACGGCACCAGCAGCAGCAGGCAAGCGGCGCTGTGGCTTTGCTGCAGGCACAGCAGGTAGCAATGCAGCGCTGTGACCCAGGCTCTATACATGTTGAATGGACCCGGCCTAGCCAATCCAAGGCCATGCACTAGTGGGCCTGGCCGGGTCCATTCAGCATGTACAGAGCCCGGGTCTCACAGTGCTGCATCGCTGCCCGCTGTGTCTGTAGCAGAGCCACAACCATGCTGCTTGCTGCCCCCACTTGAGCCCCTCCACAAACCCACTCACTGGGACATCCCCCCCACCATGCCTCACACCTCCCGACATCCCCCCTACTCCCGACACCCTTGACATCCCCCTCCACTCCTGACACTCCCCAACATCCCCCCACCACTCCCCATAGCCCCTGACACCCCCCAGTATTCCCCACTTCCCATAGCCCCCCGACATCCCCCTCCACTCCTGACACCCCCCTGCTACTCCTCACACCCACCCACTCCCATGAACACCCCCACCTCACGTGCCTAACTTACCTTTGACAGCACTGGGGATAGCAGGAGCACCACAGAGATGCTCTGGCCAGAAACCAGAGCATCTCTCGTGGAAGACTGACTCCCAGGTTGCCTCCAGGCACAGTCCAGGACGGTGCCTTGCCCCGCTGTTCTGCAGCGTTTTTTTTTACCCCTGGGGGTCTAATTTTGCCCCTGCACTGCAAATATGCAGCACAGGGAATGTTTTTTTTGTTCCCGCATGTGCATCTTGCAGCATCTCAAAGGGGTTTGAAATGCTGCAGGAAGCACATGTGCGCTCATCTGGACGTGCCCATAGAAGAGAAATGGGTTGAAGTACTTTATTTATTGGAGGAGTGGCTAACCTGAGCCATGCATGCCATAGGTGGTATGGCAGCCTATGGCACACAGCAGATCAGGAAGAGGATGACAGAACAGTGGCAGATAGGGCATCAAGCAGAAAGCAGAGCAGTAGATCAGGCAAAGAGCACAGGGCCAGAAGCAGAAAGCAAAGTAACCCTGTATTTCACAGTGTATAGGTCAACACAGCATATAGGCCGACTCCCAGCTTTCTGATCTGAAAGGTAAGGATTTTCATAGGCATGGTGTATAAGTCAGCGCTGGGCTTGGGTGGTGTGGCACCATCCCCTGCAAGCGGTGCTGCTGGAGCTGCTCACAGGGGATGGGGCTATGCCAGCTGAGTGCCAAGCCCAGCCCCATCCCCTGTGTGGCACTGAGCCTGGCACCACTCGCAGGGGATGGGGAAAGGGAAGGTGCTGGGCTCAGTGCTCAGTTGGCCCCATCCCTGTGAGCGGCGCTACAGGCTCTGCTTACAGGGGATGAGGCTGTGCCAGCCAAGCCCCGTCCCTGTCCCCTGCGAGCAGCAACACCAAATGCTGAGCCCAGTGCCACTAGCAGGGGATGAGGATGTGCCAGCCAAGTACTGAGCCCAGCCCTGTCCCCTGCAAGCAGGGCTGGGCTTGGCATTGGGCAGCACTACTCGCAGCAAACGGGGCCAGGTTCAGCACTTGGCCGGCACAGCCCCATCCCTTGCGAGCCCTACACTGGTCACAGGGGATGGGGATGGGCTCGGCTGGTGCAGCCTTATTCCCTGAAAGCAGCAAGAGGAACCAGCAGCACTGCTCACAGGGGATGGAGTTGTGCCCTCTGAGTGCAGAGCCCAACCCCAACCCCAATTTTTTGATGTGGGATAGCATAAAAGTCTAGTTTGGTTTTTAAGATATAAAAATTGGGCTTTAAAACTTGACTTATATACTGTGAAATACAGTAAACATGTAGGGAGCATAAGGAAGCGAACAGAGAGCAGAGAAGCAGATCAGGCAAGGGAAGGGGAATCAGAATGTGGGACTAATTTGTGATACACCTGCCAAAAAGGTTTGCCCCCACTAGCTCTTTGTATTGTTTCTGTGTACTGTATTTTCTTGCATACTGCACACCCCCAAATAAAACATTCACCTTGTTTTTGGAAGGCAGAATGAAGAAAAAAGCAATTTTTCCAGAGAGTGAGAGTAAATCCTCCTGGAAACATATAGCATGTCTAGGAAGTGTGGTATACCAGAAGAGTTTGCAGGTGAGGCAGCAGGAACTTCCTGGCAGGACAGCAGCAAGCCTAGGAACCTGTAAATGGTTCCTTATGGCTGTAAATATTTCTTTATATAAGTTCCTATAAATAATTAAGTATTGTTTCCACATCACAAGCTTCATTAAGATACTGCAGACTGCAACAGCAACTCACTCACGCTCAGTCAGTGGCTTTTTGGCTACTGCCTCAGAAGCAGTTGTGAGAGGGTTAGCACTGGACTCTGCAACTGCTCTTTGCAGCCCTAAGAAGAAGCGGCAGCAGTCTTGATGGCCGTTGCTTTATTCCACCCTGCTACTAGTCCAGCAAAGAAAAAACAGCTTCCCTGATTGATATACACCCCAATATTTGAGGGCTGATTTGGGGTGAAAGTTGTGCATGGTATGAGTAAATATGGTAATTAGTTTATTTTACTGAATGATAGCAGCACATGTTGCATTACCCTGGAAAATAATACAATGGAAGTTATCTATTATCAGTATATTATTATAGTACTTCATGAAGTGCTTAACTCTTTTGATAGTGGAATTATAAAATTATAAAATGTTTACTAGAAATAAACCTTTGAAGAAAACAGAAATATAAGTCAAAGGACATGACAACTAAGAGGTTCCTGCCTCTGTAAGGGCCTCAAAGTCCCTGAAACTTATACATAAGAAAAGATCAAATACAAAGTTAAAAGATCACTGATAAATATTTTTGCTTCACAAAACATGAAGAATTTAAAGTTACAGCCCAGTACTGCACAAAATGAGTTAAGAAATGGAAAATTAAAAATAACCTGTTGTATTTATAAATCCATTAAATTAACAAAAGGTGTGTCTTGTTAAGTAAAATCCTTGTTTTAGTACTGGTATCAAATAGACTAAACATTAACAGGAAAATATTCTGATTTTTATTTTTTCACGTTATTATCAAGTACACAATTACAATAATGTCACACATCCCTATATGATTCTATGTATTTCGTTTTTTTCTTTTCTTTTTTTACAAAGTGTACAGAGGGAAGGACGTACAATATTTAACAGGGTATTTCTACAGAACAATAATTTATATTATGTCCTTGTAAAAATCTGTACCTTTTTAAAACATTGAACTGAAACATCCATTTTATAGCATTTGCTAATCAAATTATTTAAGAATTAAAACTAGCCTGTAACTAATGTCAGTACATTAACAATAACTATAATTTCATTTTCTCTTTATACAGACAAATACATTTTACAAAATCCACTTGACCAAACCCTTAATTTTTTTATTTTTATTTTTTTAAAAAAGGTTTTAATATTGTGCTTTTTAAAAAAAAAGTGTGTATGATTCCAGGCTACATAAAAGAAATAAAATGCGCAAATTTTGTGTTCTTTGTCTTTCAGCTTATTTAAAAAAATATAGTTCTAAATGACTAAAACTCTTCAGCAGTTCTGTGGGAATTTATGCAGATTTTATACACTTTTAAGGTTTCCACTTGCATAGAGCAAATCGTACAAGGGAATTCTATCTGAACAAAGAGAATTTTTGCAATATTTGAATGGAAAATAATGCATTAAGTTTTTGTGCACGTAAGGCCCCCATTTTACAACATGCAGCATTTTGGCCAACTGATATGCCAACAGAACCCCACTAAATATAGCAGAGTTTCATGGAGGCACAGTAGTCCGCCTATGCACTAAAATATCAAGGGCTGTTATTGGCAACATTTGCCAATATAGCACAGGATCAGTCTGTGTCCCTCAGACAGCAGAGACTGTGGGGAACAACAGTAAAGTAGCATTAGATGCATTTAGCTTTTCCTGAAATGATAAGTTCAAGTTAACCACAGGTGTTAACATTTAGAGTAAAACATAACAGACTGACTGAGCAATAGTTCCAGTTCTTAACAATAGTGAAGATTAGGATGTGAACATCTTAGAGCAAACCTCAGTTTCATTATGGGCCTGAAGTCTTTACAAAAGACTAAGTAAAAACCAAGGGCCAGGATCTATACCCCTTCTCAGTGAATATATCCCATTAAACAAAATGGTACTACTCACACTGGCAAGTGCCATGTGATGGGATGAGTGGTTTCAAAATCTGTCACAATCCTATATTTGTACTTCAGGCCGAATCCTGCCATCCTTAGTCAACTACTGACTTCAATGACACTCTGAGCAAGACTGCAGGATTGGATATCAAAACTTCATATGCAATTAAGCTATTCAGCTTTGCTTAACTTTTGTTGTCTTAAGACACATGACTTCATGTCTTGCACATTTATACAGCAATTAGCAACTGATGCAGCTTCATAATATAAGCCTTCAGGTGGCAACACTGCATACAATAATTGTACTGCTCTCCCAGCTGTTTATAAACAAACGAGAAGAACTGGGTTAATTCTGGATACTAATTGCTTAATAAACAGCAGTTTAACACAGATGCTAATGGCTCATGGAAAACATCCTATTTCGAAATGGTTCTGCCAGTCATAGATTATTTTTTATATTTAAGGACATTGGCCTGGAAACCAGAGCTCTATTCTCTAGAAAGTTGTCAGCTTCTACACCCTATCCTCCCACTTGAAGTTCTCTCCCATTATAGCAGGCTTTCAAAACTGAGGCAATCTACTGTTCTTTAATTTTAATCTAAAGAAATCCCCAATAAAAATATGATTATTTGATCCAAATACTGGTGTTTCATATAGCAATATTATATATAAATTCTTATTTAATTTGGGGTATACTTAACTGTACATATTAAAAGTTGCAACCTGACCAGTCAGCAAGAACAACTATATTTCATGTTTTGTCAACGTTTAGTCACCAGAAAGTTGAGGAAATCGAAATTCATTTGAGATACACAACCATCCAACAAAGAAACACAGAATAATAAACATAATATTTATGAACATTCTACCTCCAAGAAGTAAAAATAAGCATTTAAAAAAATGCCACCAACCATCATTTGTACTTATTTATAGGGAGGAATGATATATCCTTTGTAAAAGAAACTGGAATAAAAATGCAGAATATTTTTGTTCAGTAATGTTTGATGGGTAACTGCTCATATGTAAAGTGTTTAATTTGCCACAAGTTCTGTATATGCTAGACAATTAGGTGGGCCCTAATGACGTTATCCTTGACATTAAAATTTCCTGTTATTTTATACACATCTGACAATTTATCAAGAGAAAATTTAAAATATTTTTAAAATTCACAACAAAATTGTATTAACATGGACAGTGTGAGTTCCAACAAGGTCAGTAAGATAAATATATTTAAATAAACTATTACGGTTGAAAAATTCAGTATGAGACAGGGTTTACTTTATTAAATGCAACTTTATTGTTGCCATCTTTTCCTCATTTATTAAACAAACTGAATAGAATTCAGAACACGCTATTGAACAAAAGGTATAAAAGTCAACTAGAAGCAATAATCCTATTTGTATACAGCAATAAATCAAATGCACAGTATGCTTGTTTTTTGTAATTGGTGATTGACTTTAAAATAAGCTTACTGCCTAGAAGGCAATATTCCTTTATAACTCCAGCCGCTTAGTCTGTGAAAGAGACTTTAAGGCAGCCCAACATCTTTATGATGCCTCATAATGTGCTGGTTCTTCTCTGAAGGTCTTCGGAAACCTTTCTTGCAGTATTCACAGCGGTGAGGGTAGTCTTTTGTATGAATGGAAATAACATGTCGTTTGAAGCCCGAAGCATCCGTAGTGCTATACTCACAGTACTCGCATTGATAAACTTTCCTGCCACTGTGTGTTTTCATGTGTTTTTTTAGCTCATTTTGTTGCCTAAAGCCCTTTCTGCACCTCTTACACCTGAATGGAAGATCCTTTGTGTGAACTGAGAGAATATGACGACTCAGAATAAATGGATCTGCAATCTTAAAGTCACAATGTCTGCACTGGTGCAATTTTTTACCCTTGTGCGCTGCCACATGTTTTTTCAGTTCTGAGGGCCTATGAAAGCCTTTATCACACATGTCACACTTGTGAGGATAATCCTTTGTGTGGACTGAAATTATGTGTCGTTTCAAATCACTGGAGTTTGAGCTCTTGTGGTCACAATGCAAACACTGATGTGTTTTACTTTCTTGATGCATAAGGGCATGTTGCTGTAGCTCTTTGGTATCTGAAAATGTCTGAAGACAAATATCACATTTGAATGGCATTTCCTTGCTATGTTTAGTCTTTATGTGAGTTTTCAAGTTAGAAGAGTCGGCAGACCTGTACTCACAATATTGGCACTCATATGGTTTTTCACCAGTGTGAATCCGCATGTGCTTTTTGAGCTCTGACGGATGACGAAAGCCTTTGCCACACTCCACACAAATGTGAGGAAAGTTCTTGCTGTGCACTGCCAAGAGATGACGACTCAGTAACCCTTGCTCTGCTGTCTCATAATCGCAGAATTTGCACTTATGCATTTTATTGACCCCTTTGTCCCTATGTACCATCTTGTGAGTAAATAAAGCTCCTGCATGAGAGAAGCTCTTCCCACATTCATCGCATTCAATAAGCTTTTCTGTTTTGTTGGTCAGCTTGTGGCTCTCCAAGTGGTTATGTAAACTTAGTTTTTTATTGGTAGTGTAATCACAGTCTGTGCATCTGTATTTCTTCTTTGTAAGAAGGTGCTCTGGGTGGTTTTTCATGTGCCTTTTCAAGAACCCTCTGGATTTAAATTTCTTTCCACAAATCATGCAAGGGTAGACAGTCAAGGGATGACCATCAGGGCCAATGATTATTGCTGAAAACAAAAGAAAACAAACAAAAATCATGAAGTTGATATTCAAGCCTTTCGTTAACATTTGTTAACATTAAGTTATATTGTTAAGTATATCCAAGTGGGTTTCTTCCATTTGCTGTATTGAGTTGGCTTTAACCACTTTTCCACATTAAATCTATAAAACTGCAAGTCAGAATTTCCCAACAGTGATAGCTGCGGATTCAAAACTTTTGCCTTTAGCAGAAATGTCAAGCATGAAACATCCAGAGGGATGAGTGTCTTTCCAATCACAAATCAATGTCAGATGAACTACATTAAAGAAACCTGCTGAAATTCAAACAAAATTATTTAACTGATCAGTTAAATAAATTATACATCACAATATTCTCTCAAATGTATCTTTTAATTGGAATCTATCATTCTCTATTAGCAACTACTATAAGCAAAAGACACAAACAGCAAACAATTTGTTTTCCCCAACCTTCCAAAATTCTAAATTTAATACTACTTTAGCCAAATTAATGGATCTTATTCATCACACAAACTTTGCTATGCAATAGATTTTATTTTAACATATTAAAAAGTAAATGCGTTACCAAATCAGGTAGCAGCAATGGACAGGATAGAGTTTTTCATAAATACCTGGCAAAGAGATACCAACCATTTCTTTCACTTGCAAATCTGAACTGGTTCCTGGGTACTGCATGCTGTAAAACTCATTCCCTCCCCACTCCCCTCAAATGTTTGAAAAAGATGGGAGAAATACCAGAATAGTTGGAATTGGGAAAGGTAGGATTATTTTAATTTTCAGACTTGTCCAATTTGTTACTCAAGAATCACAAAAAATGGAACTGCTACAAATTAGTCAAAGTGAAAGAAATGTTTGGTGCCTTCATTTTAAATTAAGGGCTCCTAAAACAGATGCACAGGTTCTGTTTTACCTCAACACACACAAAGACAAGCAGCTGGCTCGAGAAGGAACACTGCATAGTAATGCCAATACTAGCTTGGGAGAAAAGTTATGTACATATTCAAATCAGTAGAACAAGCTGGGTTTATAAGATTTAAACTTCTGCTACACTATCACTTTTATTTTGGCTGAGGTAGGTTCCCTTTCATTTGAAACTATGGGATATTCTGTAAAGATTTTTAGTTCGAAATTTTAAAAAGAAAATATACATTGGCCATGTGACCTGAAAAATCTAGTCAGCAAAACAGAGAACACAGTAATCATCTTTCTGTAGAAATCTGCGTCCCAACCAACAATGTACATTTGTTTGGGAGTGTTTATTTGCCTCCATTTGCACATTTATATGGGTCCTGCCGCTAGAGGACAGGATCACTTCAGTACTTACCTGTCTGATATTGCCTGGATTCAGGTCTCCTCTTCTTCTTTGGTTTTTGTTTAGCTAGTCTCCCAAGTCCAGCAGACTCATCTATGTGTAAGAGTGCACTTGCCGTGCCATTCCGACTTTCAATGCCATCATTATTATTACCTAGCAAGACAAATTAAAAATTACATACCTTCATCACACTAAAGATTAACTGGACTATCAAAATTATACCAATAGTGAAAAATGCATGAATACTTAAGGAGGTTAGAAAAAGTTTGGGAAGTGGGAAATTCTTGAACACAAAACAAAGAAGTCAGACATTTAAGGGAAGACATATAAACCAGGAAAAGCTCACAGGTACACTGAAAGCTTGCAGCAAGAGAGATGAAAAAACAAGCAGGAATGGGGTCACATTTGTGGGACAAACAAAAGGTTAGAGAAGGAGCATTGGGCATGTCTACACATCGCCGTACAGCAACACTGTTACTGTGCCATGCTTTAGTACTTTCTTTTGGAAGTATTAAAGCATGGCACAGTAACCACCCATATTGCACCATACAGGTAGAACATACTTACACTGCCCTGCTACACCTCCATAGTGGCACACTATAAGCGAGGAACATGCTGTTACAGCAACGTAACTAGCGATCACGTGTAGACCCGTGTGATTGCTACGTCCCCACAGTGCACCATATGGCAATGGAATGTGTCACTGCACTGTAGGGCAATATGTATATGAGCCTACTGAGATACAAAGAACTTCTTGGCTTAAAAAGACAACACATGAGCTGCAAGAGAAGGATGTTAAACACTCTTAGTTCAAGCAATGTTCCTGAGTAATGAGAAAACTGAGGTGGGAAAATGGCACAAGCATGTGCCATCTGCTGTGCCTGTCATCACATGCCAATGAAGAGAGAAAATGTGAGCCAGAAGGCAAACTGGAAACCTTCAATAGCAAGTTCTGGGTTGAAGACATCTTTAAATTACTGGGTTGATTTGATGTGACACCATGACAGCAGACAAGTCACTGTGTCACCCATCTCTCTGGAGAACATGTATCCAAACTTCCTTGGACACTCTCTTTAAGAAAGCAGACAAGACTCTAGAAAAACTTGCAGCCAAGATTCCTGAGAAGACTCCAGCCAAGAGCCCTTCAAAAAGTCCAATCAAGAGCCCTTCAAAATGTCCAAAGTCACCTCAAAGAAATCCTTCCAAATCAATGTGATTGCTATTTAAAATATAAGTACATTAATGTAGCCATATTACTCATCTATAATTGATTGAGTACAAATTCTGGGTTATTTTTGGTGACAACAGGGTATCAGGCCTTGGTTCAGGAACAAATCACCCATTTATAACATTGTTTCCTATGGGAAAAATCAGTTCCAAGTTAGGTTTTGACTTAAGACGCCGTTTTCAGGAACCAACTGTGTCGTAAGTCCAAGGATTGCCTGTACTTTATACTTTGTATCTGATATTCTATTAGGGCTGATGTATGAGACCCCATTTCTTTCAAGTCACTTGGCTTCACATGAAGTGAATGGAAGTTTCATATGCAAAAGGGGGGTTTTTTTTGGTAAGATCAAACCTTTAATTTGGGACTCATCTCCTAATACCCCAGAAACTTTCAAAAAATACAGACCACCCTACTTTCACTATTTGCAATTCTGAAGCTTTCCTCTCCTACAAATTATTGTAGTGTGAACAAACAGTAAGCTCGACACTAAAAAACAAAGACGACAACAACATTATCTCTTCCCCCCCAGGATTATATATTCTAATTACACAAACAGTAAAAAAACAAGATAAAATTTATCAAAGAAATCAATGGAAAAATACTAGCATTATTGGCTTTTATTTAACCAAATGTTTTGTTGGTGATTTAACCCTAGTAAATTTTAAACAGCATTTTAAGGAAGAGCAGTCACCTGATGCACCAGGAAAAGAGGTGTAATGCATAAGAACAAATTAAAGCAATAGTTGCAGGAAGACACAAAGCGAGCAGTTAGATGGGTTGCTTCGACAGAACACAGATATCAAGAAAGTGTTTACCAATGAATGGAAAAGAAGTTTAGGCAGAAACAGGTTCATACAGAACCTGAAGATGTACCTGAAGCAAGCAAAAAGATTGAAGTCTCTTTGTAGCAGATAACAGATACATTTGAAAGTGTTAATCTATTTTTTAACTGACTCCAAAAAAGCATTATTTAAAGTATGTAATAGAATGATCCTTCTGGATTATTGGATGCAAAACAGAACTAAACATTCAAAAAACTACTAGATTTTTATTCCCTACTTACTAAAATGGAAAACACTCATCCCACTAGGCTTAGGTACAGTGTAGAAGAACAATAATAAAATACTGTGTTTTTAAGCCTTGACTATTACTATCATCTCATCACCATCATTCCTCCATCAGTCTCTTCTTTTCCATTCACTGACACTGAGGTTTCTCCATCTGTTCTCAATATCCACCTATGCCCACTCCGGTAGAACCCATGCTTGCACTTACCATAATTCCTCTTGCATCTCTTCCTTCAACTCATTCATCACAAGGCTCCTTGCGTTTACAATATGAACACACCTCTGTCACATTCTTAAAAAAACTCCATTTTACGTTCCATCCCTCTTCCCCTAGCACCGTTCGCTCACTATCTCCTTCATCTTTACACTCACTAAACGTGCTATCTACAGATGTTACCTTCTTTCTCTTAACTAAATTCTGGATTCCCTTCAATTTGGATAATCTTTTTGTCTCCTTGGAAACTGTGGTCAACATCATCTCCCACGCGCAGACAAAGATAAGGCTTCTACTCTATCCATCCTCCTTGATCTCGCAGCAATTTTAACAAACATTTTCCATGTCATCTTGTTTCCCCTTGGCTCTCATGGCCCCATTTTCTCCTGGTGCTCTTTATTGCTACTTTTTTGTAGTGACAACAAAACCAAATATCCTGTCACTCCAACATCTAAGTGAAAAGACTTTTTATTTAATTTCACCGTCTTCTTGCCTTTTAAGCTTTAAAAAAAATCATGTTGCTTCTACCTCCTAAATATTCCTAAAATCTGGCAGTTTTCTCTGTCCGCTTAGCTAAATTTCTCATCAAACTCTAATCCTACTCCAGACTACGGCAGCATCTTCTTCTACCTACCAGGAAAATTCACCTCAGTTGATTCAAGTGGACAAACAAGAGCATTACAATTCTGACCATAAAGCTTGATTAAACACCTCCACTGGATTTCCATTTTTATCCAAAATTCAGGCTTCTATTACATATCTCTGAAGGCCTTGCCATTACCCACCCTTCACTATTTGTCTATTCTTATATTTTACCTGGTTGCTTCCCCAGTCCCTTACAGGCAGCTAATAATGACCACCAGGATTGTTATCAGTAGTCTGTAAAGCACTTAACCTATCAGTCTTCAAGTTCCTTCTCAATAATCACTTCAGTGTTGATGCCTATGTCAAATTCCCAATTAATAAGGGACAGGTAGACAGCCAGTAGAGACTGTGGATCCTTTTAAGATGACAATTCACTAATTTACACCATTGACCTATCATTCACTTCCTTCATTTGTTACACCACTTGTTGCAATCTATCTTAAAATTATATTGTAACCTCTTTGGAGAAAAGGCAGAAGCAGAAGCTCTCCTTTCTCCAGAGGCAGAAGCAGAAGTTAGAGACTAACTGGTTCAGAGAGGTATAAATTTTGGTAGGCAATAGCCTACTTTGCTTCTCTGGACCAGTTATTATATGATTGGGCAGCATCAAGCCCAGGGGTGACCAAGCTGCAGCTCAAGAGCTGCATGGGGTTCCAGAGCAATTTAAATACATCTCCTGAAAAAGAGAAGTAGCATTATAAAAGCATTCTTTTCCTATATGTCTGCTCATTCATTATTGTCTACATCTGATCTTCAGTTCTTGCTAATCATTTATTCTTAGAAGTCATTTAACAATGAATTATTATTTGTGCTGAGGCACTGTATGCACGTCATTGACTCTGGGCCATACACATCTCCAAAACTTTGCATCTTGCAGCGCTCTATGTCAAAATTTTGGCTTGCAGCTAGAAGGGCTAGGAAGTTTGGCCACACCTGGTCTAGCACATGGGCTCCTGATATTAGTAGAGAGATGATCAACTCCCATAAGTCAGTTCTGGTGTCAGCCAGTGTCCAAATACCAAGAACCAAGAGGAAAAATTCTGAAATACCAGCCATCTGCAAAGGCTCTGGTATCACTTAGTAAGGCAGTACAAAAATGTCTCCATTTTTAAAAAATATTTCACGCATAAAACTAAGTATTTACAACTCATCTTCACTGTCTTAAATGAAATAGCAACAATGCTTTTCATCTAGAGAGTAACTGACCCCTACATACTCCTGTTTGTCCCTTTTGACAAAAATAAATATTCAGCTCTCTATCCCCAAGTCAGCATTTATTGCTTCCCAAAACTCTGAAGGGTAGAGGTACTCAAGATGCAATTTTTTCAGCTGGAAGTTTGTGTGCTTCTTGTAGCACTTCCTTTTACATCATGCAAATATGAAGGAAATGCCTGTTAAAATGGAAAAAGAAAGAAGCTTGCTTTATACTTTTCCTCCTCCTATTCCTCCCTTCTCTATTCAGCTTTAGGATTTATAATGCCAAGAAGATATTCCAAATATCATATTCTTCCTATACTAGCCATAGTACCTTAAGACATGCTTGATTATCACCTACCATAAGCTGCTGCCCAAGCTATTGGCATGAACGTTTTGATTTCAGTGTCATCAATCTGCTGCTCATGGGCCACTGCTGCATCCTCCTCCCCTACAATCACTTCCATATAAACCTCATCTGTAATTTCTGCAACATCTAAAAGAAAGAGAAATTAACAGTAAACAGTATTAATAAAATTTTCACATAATTAAAAATAAAAATCCCTGTCCCCAAATGAAGGCCACCTACTTACTTAGATCTTCATCATCATTCTGAGAATCATTTACAGTCATGTAAACCATTTTTTCCCTTGGAATACGAACACTGTTATTTTGATCGAGTAGTCCCACTCCATCATTCTCAGGCTCACTCTCCACAATGTCAACTGTACCTCCTAATTAAGAGCAAAAAACAGTACATTTCTACTAAATTACATTTTAAGCTGAAGAACTAATCAAATGAAAAAAAATAGATAGTGCATATTCTTTAACATTTAGAACTCATAGCTTTTTAAAGGTCATTTGAAAGAAACTAACACAGTTTCTTAGGCCCCTAGCAGACATTATACTTAAGATGAGACTGATCTGTTAATTATATCTTAAGTACTAACCCAGCTATACATTCAAGGAATTAATACTGCCACAAAAAAAGAAACCTGCCACAAAAATAATACACACAAAAGGTACAGTATTTTTGTGGCTGGTTTCCTTCATGCTTTAAACCCAATACGTGGCAGGGTTAGGATAACACCAACGTCTCTAACTAGCCTTGGTGCCATCTCAGCCGATGATCAGTTGACTGTCAGCAGGACTGGGACCCTACCAGGGCTCGAACCACCATTGCAATTAGCTGATTTTCAGCTAGACTGGAACTGCACTGAGGCTGGAACCCCACTGCACTCCAAATCCATCTGATGATCAGCTGTTGTCAGCTGGAATGGGAATGCCCTGTAGCCTGTTTGACCCTGGTGTGGACCCGATCTGGCTGACAATCAACTTAATGTCAGAGCTGGCAGGGTTCGTGCCAGAGTTCCAGCCAGCTGGGTGCCTGACAATCAGCTGATTGTCAGTCAACCCTAGGGACTATGTAGGGGCTGGTTCAAGCCCCAGAGCCAGTTGACAATCACCTGATTTTCAGGCACCCAGGTTTCAAACTGCTTTGCAGGGGAACCCAGAATCCTGATCCCAGACTCCCTCTGCACTGGCAAGTAGGGTATGATTGGGATCCGATTCCTGATTCCAAAACAGTGTGTTCTACTATGCACACATGGCATGGCAGGAGGTGTGATTGCGGGGATTGGGAATAGACCCCACCGCACCTTTAAATTAACGTCTCCCAGCAGCCTTACTACACAGGATTAAATAAATCATGTTAAGATACTCTAAGATGAACATATTGCTTTACCTATATCATCTTCTCCAGGATCAGCTTTGAATATATAGACTTTGATGACTTCTGGACAAATGCCATCCACTTTACAAGGATCACTTTCTGACTCTGCCTCCATGGTAATTTCAGCAGAACCTTCATGTTCTATTTTACCAGCATCGTCCACTGGAAAGACAAATTATGATACAATAACACAATCATACAGAGAGAATGAGAATGGATCCATGTAATTATTTGAATGGGAATATGCTTAAAAATGAAAAGTTAACTGGTTTGCCATTGTAATAAAAGGAAATGCCCGTAAGTAAAACTGTTTAACTCTTAGAAAAAGAACAGACATGGGATAAATGAAATTCAAGACATTTAATCTCATAGCAATGATAAAAGCAGAAAAGTAAAATCCTATTTTAAAAGGCCAAGTATTCTTGCATCGTTTAATTAATAAACAGAAGCATTCTTGGATTACTCAGTGAAACAAAGTGAGTATAAGCAAGCCCACCCTGAGTTCCGTGTTCTTACATGTAGACTGTTATTGCTACATGAGCTAACTAGTTTAAAGTTACGTTGTGTACCTTTAACATTACCTTAGTCATGTCTATGACTGCACCATAGACATACTCTAACTGGCCTTTTTTTTCTTGACTACTTGTATATGGAACTAGCATAAAGAGGGGAAGATAAACACATCATCAGGAAACAGCAAACAGCAGCAAGAAGTTGGGGGTGGGGGAAGGCCTGGGGAAGGGTAGGGGAGGGGAAGGGTAGCACAATAATCTACATAGTACAAAAATCGTATTTTCCTTATTTTAAGTGCTTTCCCTTCACACCCAACAACCCATAACTATCTTCCCCAGAAGTCCCCATTCCTCCTCTTACCAGTTCCACAGGACCGTATATTGAAGGAGTTACCCCTTCTGTGCAGAACTGGATCTGGTTGCCATTGAGCTTCTCCATACTGTTTCTCCAGTTGGCTAGGAAGGGGATTAACTATAAGAATACAAAAAGTTCTGCCTTTTTCTCTACTTATGCAGAAGTTGACTGACCTATATATTAAGCAACCCCAAACTTTTTGTCTGCTCATAAAGGAAGGGACCAAGCCCAGTTACAACACAGTAAATTCCTTCCTTGTCAATAATTTCCACCCCTGTAGAATGGGATCTAAACTGGGTGTAGTATAACAATCCCATGTTATTTTTAATTTCATTCTGGGACAATCCTCTAAAGTAAGACTGAACCTGCTTCTCTGCTGCTCCCCAAAGACCTCCTCCAAGCAGCAACAGAATGAAAATGAAGCCATTAAAGCCTAGTATTTCATAACTTTAGAAGCACCCCCCACTCTTTTCCAACATAACCCAAAATATGTTTCTAGCACTTAAAGTTCTGGACTTAAAATCTGAAACATTATAAATAGCAAATTGGTGTCAGGAGGTTTACACGACTCCCTCAGAGCCACACAGTTAGGACTAATGGTAACAAAGAATACCAGTTTTAAAGGAATAAACACTGTAAAGATATAATCTCAATACAACTTTTTAAAGGTCTAAAAGTTTTCTACTACCTTTCTGTAAGATATGTGCTATACATAAGGTATTTGATAACATATTATGAAGGTTTTCTCAATGTTCATAGTGAAAGATGTACAACAGCTTTACGGCTAAAACATAATACAGCCATTCTGAACATCTTACTTACCTCATTTGTAAAGCACTGAGGCCTACTACTGAAAATAACGTATAAGTGCTAGATACTACTATCCTGCATTCCCATAAACACAAAACCTTCATACCACACACGGTCATGTGTTCTCTCTCTTCAACAATCCATATACTTGTACATATTTTCAAATGCATATAATTTACCAAGCAGGAATATAAGTAAACTGATAGGCTTCACTGTAAGTACAGGTAATGTTATACAACTTTTTAGGAAATTAAAAATAATTGGTCTTCAGTCTACTATTCCCAAAATTTGAGATGGCAGCAGGAATGAATAATAACAGTGTTTCCCAAGTCCTGTGGAGCCCTATAGTACTACCTGATGTACCTTTAGAAACAAAACCCTAGAATGAGAGATAATGTCCTAAGTGAAACTGCTGTACTTGCAACTCACAACCCTTTAAACTGGATAAAAAAGGCAGGACCTTACAATGATGTGTTATTTCTGATCATATTACATAGCCTTATGGTAAGCATTTTCCATTATCTGGATGCACTTTTATAAATTCCTTCAGACATTCATGAAACACTAAATATTACTCAAAAACTGACACAGAAAGAAAATCTTGCTTTTGTTCCTCATGTGCTATGTTGTTCCTGGTGTGAGGTGTAGGAGTTCCTTTCTATCTACTGGCTTGCTGTCCACATATAAGCAGTTTGTAACCATTGAAATCAAGAGCCAAACAACTAACCCTGAAGTTCTAATGCTTAGAGTAGGGGTCAGCAACATTTTTTCAGTGGCATACCAAATGACCCAGCTTGGGCCAGCACTAGGACCTGGCTGCCATTGCTGCTTCTCCCAACCACTGGGCTGCAGCATGGGCAAAGCTAATGGCTGCCCTGCTATGGTACAGGTGAGGCCCCTCACCACCAGATATGGGCCAGTCCAACGACTCCGTGGACCACAGGTCATTGACCTCTGGTTCTAAAATGCTAGATGTTAGGTTTTCTTTAAAAGAAACAGGCATCCTCTAACTATGGGGGTATTTTAAAAAATGTTTATATAACAGAAGGTTGTAGTTATAAAGTTCAATCCTTCTCTTAAAAATTACAGATAACCTTTCCTTTATGACAGAAGAAGAATGGAGAGAAATCTTTGTTAAAGATGCAATTTTAAGAAACTAATGCAACTTTCAATGTAAAATTTAGAATTAGGTCATTTCCCAATTCTTCTGTACAATATATAAAAATTACATGTATGACAATGTAAATAACCTTTAACAATCCTATTAAAACATTACAAAATATGAAGACCGTAGGACTACAAGGCCAAATCTTACAACATGAGAAAAAAATCCCCCACCTCAACTGCTGGTACAGCTTGCAGCATTTACCATGTTACAAGTGCTTGAAGGATAAAAGGACGAAAGAGGTAATGGCAAAAAGAATGAAACTGGGCCTGAAAGAGAAATTAGCTACACGGAAACCTGTCTATTATTAAGAAAACATTTTTTTGTACTGAGGTTATCTAAGGTAATATTCCACCTATTATCTATATGAAGATGCAACAAAATTAGACAGGTTGGTCCAGTAAAAGAAATCACAAACAAACCCTTGCCTCCTGTCCATTTCCTGAACAACACAGCTACAACAACACTCCAGCCCAAAATAAGACCAAACAGAGACATAACTAACGAGGTTTTCGCTTTTGGCCAGCATTACCCAATCCTGGTGGGGCACTTTCATATGCCTCTCTACTGTGCCTACTAATGCCACTTCCCTTGCTGCTCAGCCACTCCTTATCCTCACTGCTGGCAACAGGCAGCAGGGAATTTGGTGGTAAGAGAACCAGCAGCTGCTTTAGGGAGGCACAAAAAGTCCCTACTCCTCACTGCTGCTGTTGCTGCAGCAATAGCACAGATTGCCCAGGGAGCCTCCACTTCGGCACCCCCTCTAAGTTGGTACCAGGGGCTGCTGCCCTGCTTGCCCACCCCTACTTACCCTATCAGCAAAACAGATAAGAAAGGAAGGATTAAAGAATAAGGAAAAATAAAATATAGTTAACAGTGAATAAATGTCTACTATGAAAAATGTACATGTGAACACACCTTCAACTCTCCTATGAAATACGAACTTTCATTTCTACCCAGGAAAACTTTTACAGTCTTTTTCTCCTATGCCTGAAGAAGGGTGTTTGTGCCCCAAAGCTTGCAATTAAACAACTTTTTTTGCAAAAATCTAGTTGGTCTAATAAAATACATCACCTCTACCACGAATCCTGATTCCATGTGTGAACAAGTCACAACAAACAAAATGAAAATGTCATCCCCGAAATGATCAAATAGTATAACCCTCGAATTATATTTCTCCAATTTTCTAGAAATGTCTCTAATGTTTAAATTCATATTCTTGGAACAGAAATATATTCTGCATGTGACATCTACGTAAGCAGGTATAATATTCATAAAATATTTTAATAGAATGTAGCATACACAATCTTTCACCACCAAGTCAAAATGTGCACACTAGCTAAAGTTGCTAACTAACACATCTGTTTAAACCATGCTTGTGCTTTCTTGGCCTATGAAATAGAAGCTTAAAGAGCTGGAATTGTTCAACACTGTATGCTTAAGTTCAACAATCCATAGTCAGATTTCACAGCATTGCTGCCTTTTTACTGGGTTGAAAACCTACAAATAAAGCAGCATCTTTCAGGTCATCTTGATTTTTAGTGTAGCTTTTGAGAGCTCTCTTTACACATATCCCTTACAACAATTTCTTTTTTGTAGGGTGAAAGGAGTCAAACTAAAAAAATGTTAATTCCCTGAATACATAAAAGATAGAATTAACCTTGTGCATAAATGCTGATGCCATCATTTTGAAATGTTCATTACTCTTCATTAATATCACACCAAGCCAGCTCTTACGAAGATTTCAGAAATTGCGTCATATCAATTTAACTAAGCTTAGAATCTGACTCAAGCTTTACGGATCAATGAGGAACAACAGGTTTTTTCATCCTTTATGCTGAGGGACTATTAAAGATAATAAATAAAATGCACAGGATAAATTGTTTGCTTGTCTGCAGATCAATTGGCTTAATTTAACTTTTCCTTTAAACTGGATTTTTTCCAAAAAGCTGCTATTATTATATTATTATTATTATTATTTAAGCCATATTCCCCAAACTGACTTTGCTCAGACAATCTAAGCATATACTGTACACATTTTCCATGTATTACAATAAGTTTGCACTTCTTGTCCATTGAAATGACAATTTTGGTTCCTGGTGTACTCTGGAATTTCTTTTGCCCTCTTTGCTTCTCCACACAGGACATTGCAATGTGGATGCCCAACACAATGCCATGCAACCCAAATATTTATTCAATGCTCAACATGACAAGGCAAGCTTCTTATACTTCCAAAAAATAACACTATTTAGGTTTTTATATCATACACATCACTATCATATATGAGCACCTGCAAGCCCTTATCTACTCTGCTTAGAGCTCCATAAAGATATCTATAAAAAGGAGTTCCCAGCCTCAAAAGAGTTCAAGAAAGACTAGTAACAAATATCAGTCTAGGCAACATACTAAAGGGTAGTCTGGCAGAATTACTGTAGGTAAGGTCTCCCAACATGCCCCACTTTGGGACTAGCATGTGACCAGATAATAAGTCTGGTAGCAAATGCTTCATTATTTTTAAATTTCCTGTATTTTTCAAGAATCACAAGAGAAAACAGCTCTATACTCCCAAGTAACTGATTACGACCTGATTCTTGAATAATGAAATTACCTGAATTATAGTTTTATTGTTTTGAGTCCCCTTCTCTTGCTTTGATAGATGTTACTCAAGAAGTAGGGAAGGAGGAAAAAAGGGGGCCGGTGAGGTCCTTCTAAACTCAAGAAAAGATATGAGGACCGTTATCATCCTTCTAAATAAACCTGGTTCGAAAAGTGTCTTGTATTGAAATATGTTCAGCTTGATATACAAAAATCAGAACTTTCCTGATTCAGGACAAAATCAGGATGGAAACATAATGTGCCTGCTCCATTTGTCAACATTATATAGCTTCCTAGATCTGTGGCATATGGGATCAATGCAAATATTCCAGGCTTAATCTTTATCGCTTTGGAAATTGGAACGTTATTTTCATCTCATCATTTTTATTGTGAAAAATAAACTAAGTATGCCCAACAAAACTTTTTTCTCTGGGAGCTACTTTTCTGGCCCCTGGTTAATAACACAGTGTATGCCTCTAGTTTCGCTAACCTAAAAAATGTAGAAACCATAATTTTATTTGTGTGACTCACTTAAGATATTAGCTTCCCTGACAGGCTCCAACATCTATCATTCCATGACTATTTTTTTACAGTTTTGTTAAAAATTGGTTCATCTCCTTATTCTTACATTTCCATTTACAGAGAAATGGGTTTCCAAGTCATAGCTAAGGTCTATTAGTAAAGACAGTGGACTGATATGTGTCTGGAAAGAATCTATCTTATTTTGGCTGTGATTTATCAAGTCTTCCTTAAACGGTTTGTTTTGGCATGCACAAAAGGAAAAGATTCCAAGAGGTTTGATCATTTTTCAAGTTACTTTGCATAAGGTACTGGTATTCCCTGCCAAGTCAATCAATGGCAAAAATGACTGTTATAGTCATATACTTGGTCTGGCTCAGACTCAGTATAGAGTAAATAACTGAGTTTCTGAAGACAAAGAGTATCTACAGTAGAAGGGGGTATTGGTAGTAAGGAGTATTATCTTGGAAATGAATGCATGCCAGGGAAACCAAAACACTGATATACAAACTACATTACATGTATAAGGGAAAATATTTTGATTAAAAAACAAATGAACTTGCTGAAGGAATGTCACAGAGAATGGACATCAGTAAGACATATACCATCGTAAGAGACAATGCAGGCTGAAACCATGAATGAGAAGGTTTCAAGACAGAATAAGAAAAGTACATCTGGAGCCATTTAACCATGCAAAAAGGGTAATTTTGAATGATGAAAGAATGATCAGACTAAAAAGAAGCTAAATAAAGATAGTACCTGCCTAGCAAAAAGCAAGCAACAAAAGGGAACCAACAGCCAGGAAAAAAGGCAAACTGATTTGCCAAATTTCAGCGAAGACCTCAATATAAATAAGCTGAGACTAACATACAGTGCAGAGTGGTATTTTGCCTCTCAAGTGGCAGGTTATAATAATATGTGAAAAGGCTTTCTGAAGAATAAAGACAAATATCCATATACTGTTGCATAAAAGGAAATTGGCAGCTTTTGGACACTAATGTCAGGCATCTTAGTTTGTTTGCCATCCTAGCAAAATTCTACTCAAACTATTTCTCCAAGGTGGTAAATTAAAACAGGTATAACTGAAAGGAGATTTGGTAAAAATCAAGCATACATGCAATGACTTAGAAAGGAAACCCCCCCCACCAAAGGTGAGGTTAATATTGATGACCACTGAGTGCACCGAGTAATAAGTGCATCTGAAGGAGATGACTGATGGTGAAAACCATTACATGCACTGATGATATAAAGAGGAAGGATTTGAATTCAAGGAACACCAGACTTTTTTTCCCTCTATAATAATGTCTGTCAGTTGGACAAACTCCACTTAATGAGAGGGAGTACCAAGATGCTAGCTACTTCAAAGCAGCAGAACTTGTTGGTCAGGCTTTAAACAACACAGTAGGTAGTAATGGTAACTTTCATTTAACTTAAATTCTGACATGTACCTTCAACCCCAAAATTTAAAGAAAAATGACAGGTATGTTTTATAACAAAAGGAGTTTTGATTTACTTACTTAAAAACTAGAAAGGCTAAATATATTGAAAAAAACACTTTAAAAGGCATTAACTTACTTAATAGTAAATAGAGTACAGCAACTCTACTAGTGGGAGAAATAATTTGTTGAGAATACAAAAAACCTTAATGGTTCTGGATCCTGGTTTTCTCTGATGTAAAAAAAAAAAAAACAACCAAAAAACCAAACAAACAAACAACTTTTTTTAACCCAAAATTTGGGTAACTCAAAATCCACATTTTTCTGGGATTAAAATGAAACACTTATACAAGATAAAAAATATATATTATATGTATACAAGATATAAAATATATGTATTATACAATATCTTATATAAGTGGTATCATTTTAATCACATAAAAATATGGAATTTGGGTTATTTTTTAATCAAAAAATTAGGGATTCTTTTTGTTTAATCAGAGAAAACCAGGATCCTTGTTGGTAAGAAACAGATTCAGGGTGGCTTCTTAGTGGGGTAAGTCTTTCAGGGATCATTAAGGTATTTCCCTTGTTAATTTAAAAAATGGGAGCGCAAGATTATTTTACACCTGGAAGTTAAAACATAGGCAATAAAGAAATCCTGTCATCATGAAGCAAGAAGAAAACATACTGACATCCTTAGATATCATTTATAATTAAACCAAAACAAAATAATGCTTAAAGAACAAAAAGCAGGCAGATAATGAAGAACTGATATTGGAAATGAATCAAGATTCATGCTATATTATTACTTTAGTATCCCTGCTTGTCCCAAGTAAAGCTGGAAAACAATTTGTAACGTCCAACTAAATGGACTAAATAATAAATATAAAAAAACCCTTTTCTATGACCTTATGGCAAGCAGATGAACAATAGTTCCTTTTAATGTGTCATCTTAGACCTAAGCATGTCAGATCATACTATAAAATATAAGCATTAATTTGTGAAAAAACATATCATTATCAAAGGAATGAACTCAATGTTCTGGTGGACCAATTTGCCAAGCTTATGCTTCTTTAAATACTAAGATGTAAACTGACTGTACTACTGTTACCAACAAAAAGGGAAATCTAAAAAACATCAGAAAGCAACAGATTGAATTTGAGGTTGCACAGCAATGGCTGTCCTTCTTGCATCGTCAGTTTCATCAAAATAAAAAAACCATATAGGAAAAACTGACTGCGGCATATGTATGTATACATCTAGAAGAGAAGCTAAGCAAAAACAAGATTATGGATAATGTTTCAGACTTAAGACGTTTTTTCAGACTGCAGAAAACCAGAACAGCTCTGACTCTTTTCCCACCTAACATTAAACTATTCTGCTTTCTTCATAGTTCTGTGCCGTGTATATTTGCATAAACATATACGCTGGAGCATAATGTTTAAACAAACATACTAAGTTTATGCCACGTTTATTTCAATGTAATTCTTAGTAAGTACACAGCAGTTATTTGAAACCTTTCTTGTTACATTATCATTCTGTAAAAAAAGTACAAGTATTTTCTTTTAAATATCCAAGAAAAAATATCTTTTTCTTATAATCAGATACTCATTTCAAGCTGTCTTTACACTAGCTTCATTTAACAAACTGTCCTAATAGAAACACATTATAACTGGAAACTTTCATGTACATTTGTGAGACTTTCACTTTTAGAGATATTTGAGAAAGATCTAGTTGCTGATATTTAAAACATGAAAAATTTCAAACAGAGCTCAGTTAGTCATTCATTATGTATGTTGTATTGCTTTACCCAGAAACTTACAGGAAATCATAAGGTAATCCTCACAGTTGCCCTTATCATCCTGATGCTCCACAGGGATACCATTTGCATCAATTACTGCTTCTGAGGCACAGTCCGCCACCAAGACTTCTTCAGAAACTACATCTGTTCCCAGAGTATCGGTGACAATATCTGCTTCTTCACCGTTATCATGAACCACATGTTCTACATGCCCAACATCAGGTACGTGCATTGATTCACTTGTCAGTACATGTTCTGGTATAGACATAGCTTCAGATGTTAAGTCAGAGGCTAAAACATCATCTGGAACAGTACAATGTGCTAAAGAAACTTCTTCAGCTACATCTTCGTCCAGCACTTGTTCAGGAATGATGACAGTTTCAGACACATCCGCCTCATCCATAATATCAGAGCAGTGAACATCCTCAATAACAACGTCTTCAATGACATCTTGGATTACTACCGAATCTGGATCATCAGGAACAAAGTTGTGTACAGTTATGTCTGAGTCCACCACATCTGAAACAAATACAGTTTCTTGTACTTCCACAACAATCTGATCTCCATCCATATGTGCTGCATCAGCTCCTGAAAACATAATCAAACCAGCATTTAAAATGTATGCAACGTGGGATGGATATTTATCTGCTCTAAGTTACTTTAATTTGTCTTAAGGTCATAATATTTCTAACTCCTACAAGAACTCTGGTATATCTAAGCAGACATAGTAATATAGATAAGTAGACAAAGTAGCTGATAAAAAACTAGAAAACTATTAATACTTTACCAGCCACTAGTATTTCTTTAATAAATTAACATTCAGCTAAATAGGAGTGTATTGTGGAAGGTCACCTAATTCTGAGACACCCCCCCCCAACAATCTCCAAACAATGCTCTTTTCAAAGAATAAGGTAGAACTAGAACATGTTATTATTCTGGACCAGGGGTGTTTAACCTCTGGCCTGTGGCCCACAGAGCTATCCCATTTGGCCCACAGGGCTCCCCGTGGGTCTGGAGATATGGCTGCAAGGAAGCAGTGGCCGTTAATATAGTCATCCTCCCCCACGGCCACAGGGGGCCATGTTGGGGCCGGGCCGGGCCACATTCCTTCTCCCTTTCAGGGCTGTGCTGGGACCAGGCTATGCCCCTTCAACATTGGTGCTGGGCTGCCCTCACACCCCTCTGCACAGCCAGATAGTGCCTGGCACACCTGCCTTAAATGCCAGATCAGGACCACAGCCAGATTTGGCTCACAGATGGACCAGGCACTCACCATCTGGCCCAGAGTGGGGGAAATGTTGAACACCACAGTTCTAGACAAACGAAAGTCACAAGTACAGAATTCACCCCAAAATTAATAAGCTGGTAAAGCACAGCTCAGCAACAATAAATTACATTGCAACTACTCAATTATATTTAATAGGAACAGCTTTATCTATATGCTGTATCGCCTGTCAGACCTGTTGGATCAAAAAATGTATTTGCTTCATGTGGCTGCAGTTCAAGTCCATCTTCATCCATGGCCTTTAATTTTAATTCTCATCAGTCACCAATGCCTGTAGGAAGAAAAGAGAAAAAAGTTAGTCTAACAGCAGTTATAATTCTGTTACTTCTGCATATAGTAATATTATATTAATTATATCCAGGGATAGATCTGCTGGCTCCATTGAAAGCAATGGCAAAACTCCCCTTCACTTCAATATGGCCAGGAGTTTAATTAAATTGCCTGTGCTACTGAGGTTCTAAACCTTCTGAAAAGCCACACCTCCTGGGATTGCATATTCAGGTTAGGATCAAATAGGACAGGATCTAAGATCTCACTGCCTCCATTCATGTGTCTTGAACCTCTGAATCACTGGAAGCACAAAGAATACTGAGACACAGTAAAACAGGGAAAGAAAATGTGAGTATGTAGAAATAGTCCTTAAATGGGAAACCTATGCAAATTCCCACTCCTATGAGACAGGTAACAATAGCAACCCAAATGGTGGACTGAACTGTTCTCAAATGAATAATGCTGAAGAAGGTAAAGAAAAATAGATGTCCAATAGACTCAGATTTGGACATAGCTCTGAGGTCTATTATATCCATGGCCAGTCTGAAATAAAATAAGGTGGTGAGAGCTCATACTTGTTTTACACAATTACAGGACTACAGATAGTCATTTTCACCAAGTTTCAGAACACCATGTTTTGGGTACGCTGAATCTCATGACATTAAATATGCAGACACTCCAAGAATCATCTACTTGCTTTTTGTCTAAAAGTAACATCTATTCTCAAAGATGATCAGATTTGGAGTGTTCTCAGTTCCAGTAGTTTGGTTCAGTTTTTAAAAATTGACACCCGGCTAGGGACAGACATTACACATACACTGGTTTAAGTGATCAGAAACCTGTAACAGAACAGATGTTCAGTGCATATAAACCAGTTTGAAAATGGCTGAAACCGGTTTGAGATAAACCTGGTTGAAACACAGTATCAGACTTAACTGATTTGGCTCAAACCAGTTTATGCAATGTCTGTCCCAGAGCCCTTGCTGGTTTAAGATAAACTAAACACCCCAGACATCCCAGCATACTCTCTGGGCTAGGCGGGGCATTCTGTTCTACAGCAGGGCTGGCCCTTCTGCCCTGCCCCCCTGGGCAAAGCTCCTCCAACACAGACTTGCAGATGCAATAGAGTCTGCTGGCTTCCATGTGCCCCCTCCCCCTCCTCTCTCACCATTTATTCCTTCCTCCCCTCTCCCACAGCAGTGACCGTAGCCAGCATTTGGTATGCTAGCTAGAGCTGTATACGGCTCCAGCAGAGACTGCAGACACAGCAGGGTCTTCTGGCTTCCCCCTGCCCTACTCACTGCTTAAGCAGGAATCCCCTCCTCCCATCTCCCACAGCATGGACCCCAGCCCCATGGACCCTAGCTATGTGGTGTGCTAGCTAATGCTGAGAGGTGTCTGTGTGTGTGTCTCTCCAATTTCATTGGGACAGGCAGGCAGACAGAACAGGGCTTTTGGAGCTAATCAACAGGTCACCCTGACAAGCTGTTTAAGAGTTTGGAGTTATGGGAGAGAGGCTATTGCTTTGCTAATCAGGTGATAAAGACTCTTATCAGGTCCTGGCTACCTTGCTCCCCTGTCAGTTTGCTGCAGACAGTCTGACAAGTAGGAAGTTGAAAAGCTCTGTATCATCAGCAGATGCACACCTGTCCTTGCCTCAGAGTGCTAGCAAGAGTCTGGGAGCTGACAACTCTCCCACCCCTTGAACAGCCAGCAGGGAAAAGCCTGGGATGGTGCAGGCAGACATCCCTAATGAGAAAGTCCTGCTGGGGGGCCTGGTTACAACCCCTCAGCTCAACTCTGTGGAAAGGAAAGAAGGCTGCTCTCGCGTCCCCCCAGCGTCTAGCCTGCGCCACAGGAGGCATATGCCTGAATTTCCTCAGTCCAGAAGGATTGTCTGTATGGTTGTAAACCAGTTCAACCTAGCCAAGTTAGACTAACCTGCAAAGATTGAATCAATTCAGGCGCAGGCTTTTGAATTTCTGTCTCTAGCCCCCTGAAACTTAGGTGGATCTGATTTAAATCATTATTTAAATCATGAATTAAATCACTAGTCAGATAGCTTTGATTTAATTACTGTTTTCTACAAAAAGTGCATTCTTGTTTGATATTCTTTACTCATTTAACTTCTTGAAAATTTGCACTTTTAGAGAAAGGTAATGGAATGACTGTGTGTACGCTACGCAACCTTGCAGAGAGACAATAGGGATGATGGGCGCATAGTCAGCAGGTATCCTGGTTTTCTGAGATAAAAAAAAATCCCCAATTTTCGGATTTAAAAAAGTAACCCAAAATCTGCATTTTTTCGTGATTAAAATGAAACACTGGTATAGATATATTTATTAGTGGAATTTCATTTTAATCATGGAAAAACGCGGATTTTGGGTTACTTTTTTAAATCTGAAAATTGGGGATTTTTTGTTTTTCCATCTCAGAAAAACAGGATCCCTGGTTACCAGGTCTGTTATCTCTCATCTCCATATACTATTGTTAACAAAGATGTTATCTCTGGAGACAAAAAACTCCTTATGCCTGAAGAATGGTGTTTGTGCCCAAAAGCTTGCAAAGAACAATTTTTCCAACTATTTAGTTGGTCTAATAAAAGTGATCACATCTATCCAAAGAACCTTGTCTGCCTCTGATCTCTGGAGACAAAAATCCAGAGTTTGAGAACTGAAACTAAGCATCATGGAGGTGCTTAATGGGATCTTCTAGACCAGGGGCAGGCAATTATTTCAGGCAGAGGGCTGCTTACCCAGTTTTGGCAAGCTGTTGAGGGCTGCATGGGTAGCCCCGTCCCCTGGTCACCATCTTGGGACCAATGTCCCAATGTCTTGAGACCAATATCCCATGGCCAGCACCGGTGGGGCCCAGAGCAGGGCGCAGGCTGGCAGGGGTCTGTGGAGCCAGGCTGGGCTGCAGCAGCAGGGAGAGAGGGGAGCTGGCCTTGCTCCATAGAGCCTCTGCCGGCCAGGACCCTATAGCCCTGCTGCCCTGCTCTGGGCAATAATCAAATTTTTGCAAGGAGCGAGTTCTTTTAAAAAAGGGAAGAGGAGGAACAAGTATAACAGCACCCTGCAAACTGCTACCATTTGGGAGTCTTATCTCCTAGCCTAACTTAATCTTCCCAATTAGGATGAGAAAATACATTGTAGAAATTAAGAGAGAGATGTATCCAAGAATTAAACTACAGGAACAGGAGCTTCAATAAGATGTACAAATAATTCACCTTTCCCCAAGGACTTTGTTATTTGGAAGTGTCCAGTCAAAAGCTCCCAGTCTTTGAAAAGGATCTGGCTACGGTTTTTTTGTGGAATCCCACTAGATATCATGCTATTTAGAATCCCTAACAAGATACTGTCAGTTGCATTCTATGTTGATTTAAGGGTTATGTTGATACATGGATCTCTTTTCTGGCTTACAAACACAAGAATGTATTAGCTAGAAACTTTTAGTTTCAAATCTAACAAAAACACACGGAATTGTCGTCCCCCCGTGCAATTAGCAGTATTTCCATATGTTTATACATCCAAGCATTTTTCACCTGGCCCTTCCTAATCTGCTTAGTTTTACCAATTTAACAAGATCAAGCCTACTCAGCCCGCTAAGAATTTATTTCCTAGAATAATTTATTATGGCATATTATTTCCTATGTAGTCACCAGTTTCTTTGTTTCCTTATAACTCCACTTCCTTGGATCTCACTTCTTTCCCTACATCATATTCTCTTCATCCATTTACTTGTCTTTACTAAATTTACCCCTATTTCACACACCAGTCTGTGGAACCCCTGCAATTACCCACACACCTCACTTCTAAAATTACCAGATACCTAATTGCAGGGATTAAATTGGCTAGCCGAAGACTGACAAAAAAGACAGTCTGAGCAATGTCTTGGGTAACTCTTTTCTGCCAAACTGTTACAAAAAGGAAGGGTGCTGCTTCTGGACTGGGCTTATGAAATACGTATTACTATATGCATTGGTCTCTAATGAGCTGGAATCAAACAGATTTAAGTGGGAAAAGCAGCATTCACTTCCTATTTCCAGCTTCTGCTCCCATCCTGTCCCTCAGCCTCCCAGCTCCTGTGATCCATGTGTATGTCTCCACTATCCTATCCTATCCTAAAATTTCTGCTGCTACACAGAGTTGCCTTCATTTCTCAAAGTCTCCAGCATCTTGATTTTGGGTTCTTCTTACCTACTGCCTCCCTCTGCTACTTATCTAAATTCTAGCACTACCCCTGTCATTTTTACTTTTCATTGTTTTAGCCAACAGATTCTCAACAGCAGGTGTGAAAACTGCCAAAGCCATAGATAGTCAGGTCTCATTCTGGTGCAGGTTATCTCAGATACCAGCAATTGCCATGGCACTAGACCTGTCCACCTACATGTTTAAGACAATGCAGTATCAGTCTGCATACTGTTTTTTTTGGAGCTCAAACATTAGGATCAGAAATTCTACAAGAGAGGCTTATTTTCTGCAAACACGGACTGCACTTGACTGAGACAACTGGGTTTTTGTTTTAGCAGACCCCATCAAGGACCAAGTTTCTAACCACTAGGTATGCACAGAGATGTTATGCTTTAATTTTTTTAAAAAAGCAAACTTCTACTAAAATGAGATTTGCTTTAATACATGATAAGGGCCTGATCTTGCAACTAAAATGTCCATGTAGACACCGGTGAAGAACCCCAACGGCTTTAAACAAGCCTCTTTGCAGGCATGGCAACCCACGTACACAATCAGATTCAACAGCAGATTCAGGAACCAAGACAGTTTCAATGTTGGTATAACCTTAAACAATGTAAAGCTCAGTCTGTAAAAATAGCTCCAGCAAAAGGTTTATTATTTTTTACACACACAAGTTTTGTGGGAAAATTGAAACATTTTCATGTGCAAGCACAGGTAGAAATACGTTTTGAAAACAAACAGTATTACAATGGTAGCAAGTCAATACAGGAACCCTTCAGGAAAAAAGGTTGATTTTTGTCAAACCTCTGCACCTTGAGTATGATCAGTCAAGAAAGGAAACCCAAGTTAAGAGCCACCCCACCATAACTGTCTGGCTTACAGGATTTATCAAGACAATCAAATTGAAAGAAGGGAAGAAGAAACTAACAAGTTAGGATTCAAAGATAGTTAACTTGAATAACTGCCTCATTTAAAAGAAAGAAAGACATGCTGCTGAAACAAATGTAACCTCCCCCATCTAATTCCCCCTCCATTAAAGGAAGCAAGAGGTAGAGGCTAATACACTGAAAATTATCCCTAAGAAAAATAAATTAATGCACGCAGAGAAATCTTTCACTCACTCTGATCAAAGGGGTAGCAAAAATCTCCCTAAACCTGAACAGAAATATAAAAAATATATATAAATCAATTGCAAAATCCTAACCTCTCTACAGTCAAAAGGGTAGCAAAAATCTCCCTAAATCTGAACAGAAATATAAAAAATATATATAAATTAATTGCAAAATCCTAACCTCTCTACAGTCCCAGCACCCAGAAAAAATCCTTTGTCTACACTACAAGTATAACTAATACCAATTACAACCGGTTTTCCTGCAGATACACTCATATAACAGTTCACATTTAGAGTATACATGGGATCTAACTGGGATCCTGTGACACGGGTGAAAGCCCAAAACAGTCCTAGACTTTAGCCTGATTATGAGGCCACTTGGGGCCCAGTCCGCACTCCACCAAAATGCAATGCTGTAAGTCCCATTTGGCTTGATTACTGAAGTGGCACCTCATGCAAGAATATAGATTCACAGAAGTTTAGGGCTGGAAGGGACCTTGTAAACGCCTACAGATATCTCACGGGCACAGATGAAAGGCTAAACTCATATGGTACACAAAGTTAATCTTCCTCTTGACAAATAATACCTAAAATGATCAAAGTCATAATAAAAACTATCACAAAAACATGGTAGTTAAACCCTTGAACAGTATGCCTTTATTTGCCTTTCTATTGCCCTCAGGTGATGGCAGGAGGAAAAGAAAAAGGGGGGGAGGGGGGAAGGACTTGGTATATGCGGTCTCAGTGGGCTACTCAAGTACTAGACCATTTTTACCCATCAGAGGTGATCAGTTTGCAGAAAGAGCGAAAAGAAAGCCGAGAGAGAGTGGATATGTGTGAACCAGACTGTCAAGAGGGTGTGTGTGGGTGGGTGAGTGAGAATGAGAGAGAGTATGGGTGAATAAGTGTGTATGTATGTGCAAGTCAGACTGTCAGAAAGAGCTTGTGTGTGTGAGTGAAAGTGAATGAGTGTATATGTGAGCCAGACTGTCAAAAGTGAGAGTGGGGGGGGGGGGGGTGTGGGCAACTGTGAGACAGAGACTCATCTGTGTGTGTCTGAGCGTGCCAGACTGTCAAGTGTGAGTGGGTGTGGGTGTGAGAGGGAATATGTGCGTGTCTGAGTGAGAGTGAATGAGTGTGTCAGACTGTCAGAGACTGTGTGTGTGTGTGTGAATAAGGGAGACTGAAAGTAAATGAGTGTGTATGTGTACATGTGAGCCAGCCTGTCAAGGGTGAAGGTGGGTGACTGTGAGAGGTAGTGTGTGTGAGAGACAGAGTGTGTATGTGTATGTATGTGTGAGGAAGACAGGAGGGAGAGGGAGAGAGAGAGAGAGAGAGAGAGAGAGACTGTATGTGTGTGCGTGCGTGTGCGCGTGTAGGGTGTGCTCCGGCCCAGCACGCAAGCGGGGCCGGAGGCGCACAGCGCATCCCAGTGGCTTCCACACGCTTGTTAACAAGGCCCGGATGCTGCGGTGGGGGGAAGCAACCGACCCCGCGCGTCCCTCTACAGCTGCTCCCGGGGCAGAGCAACCCTCAGGGCAGCACCACCCTCCCATTCCCCTTCCCCGCCTGCCCGAGGGCGCGCACACGCCCGCCGGAGGCGCTGCCTTCGGCCGGGGGGAGCGGCCAGCTCGGGGCGTGCCTCAGGCGAGGCGGCGCCCTCTCGCCACGGCCGGGGGGAGGAAGGGAGACGGGGGGTGCGCCCGCGGAAAGCGGCCGGGGCTGCTCCCGCCTCTCCAGTCAGCGCGGGCCAGGGTGGGAGGGCTGCCCGGCCGCCAGCACCAGCAGCAATTCAAGATGGCGGCCGGCGCCCGCCCCCCGCCTCTCTGCCCGGCCGCCATCTTGTCTCCTCCTCCACACACTGTCCCTGCGCCCCCGGGCCGGGCCCCGGGCCCCGCCGCCTGCGCCCTGCCGGCCCCGGCCCGGCGCGGCCCCTAGCCCGGCGCGGCTCGTCCGACGCCGCTGCCGCCAGCCCCGCGCCGCCCCCCGCGGCCGCCGCCGCCCGGCCTCCGCGGCCCGCTGGCGCCCGAGCCCTGGCGCGGCCTAGCTGCGGCCTCCTCGGGGCCTGCACTGCGGCCTGCGGCGGGCGCGGGGCGGAGGGGGAGGCCCGGGCCGCGCTGCTTACCGTGCGGGGGGCGGGCGGCGGCGGCGCCGGGCTCGGGGCGGCCTCGCTGCGCCTGGGCGCGACTGGGCCGAGCGGCGGCGGCGGCGGCGGCAGCGGCGGCGGCGGGGCGGGCGGGAGGGGAGGGAGGGGCCGAGCTCGGAGCTGAGTGGAAGCGGCCAAGCTCCCCGGGCCGGGCCCGCCGTCAGCACGTCACGTCACTGCCCGAGAGAGACCCAGGAAAATGCGGAAGGGGAGACGCGTCCGCACCGCCAACGGCCCCCGCGCCCGCCCGTGCCGTGCCGTGCCGTGCCGAGCCGAGCCGAGCCGGGCCGCGCCGGGCCAAGGCCGGGGGTGGATGGGGGGGGAGGGCGGCGGCCTGCGGCTCCTCCGCCTCCTGCGCTGCGGCCCGGCCTGGCGCGGCGCGACTCGGCCTGGCCTAGCGGGGCGGCGGGGCCCCACCACATGCACCCGGGTGCCCCTCAGCTGCGCAGCAGCTCCCTCCCCCCGTGCACAACGCGCGGCGCGGGGGGGCAGGGGAGAGGGTTTAATGGCGGCGGGGGGGATTTTTCTGTCTCTGTTGCTCCGTGGGGACGAGCTGAGCGGCGCGGGGGCGGCCCCGGGCCAGGCTCCGGGCGGGACAAGGCCAGCAGCACCGGGGGAAAGAGTGACACCAACAGTGACAAGAGTATCAAGGGGGACAGTAATAATTGGACTGATAATAATGAGTAATGGTGACAATGATCGTGATATCGATAACAAGCATAATGAGGGGGATGGGGATATTAATAGCAGGAATAAGGATATGAATATTGCTACTATCACTCAGCAATCATCTTGATAATACTGATATTTATAATGGTGAAATGATTAGTGGCAATATTTATAACAAGAAACAAATATAACAGTGACATGATTAATGGCAATAATACGAATGATTGACATTGGTAACTAATGCTATTGTTCGATTGTCAAGCACTAATAACTATAATAGCAATGATATTAATATTAAAAGGAATGATAATAATTAGACTGATAACAGCAATGATAATTATATTTATATTGATGATAGCAGTATTATAATGATATTGATATTAATTACCTGAATAATGATATGGGTGACACTGCTATAGTTCACAGCAATAATATAGTAATGATATCTGTAACAGTAAAAATGATACATTGATATCACTAATGGCAGTAATGATATATTGATATTGGTACTAATAATGATGTTGATCTTATTATCAAACAATAATAACTAGAACAAGGATATTAATATTAAAAGGAACAGTAATTATTAGATTGAGAACAGTAATGATGACAATGCTATTGATATCGATAATAGCAATGTTATTCATATCATTATTTCTGTAACTCCTGGAAGACCATTTCAGGCTGGACATAAGGAAAAACTTCTTCACTGTCCAAATCCCCAGGGCCTGGAATAGACTACCTCCAGAGGTGGTGCAAGCACCTACTCTGGACGATTCCAAGAAACATTTGGATGCCTATCTTGCTGGGCTCATTTGATTCTAGCTGACTTCCTGCCCCTTGGGTAGCAGGGCTGGACCTGATGATCTTGTGAGGTCCCTTTCAGCTATAATGTCTATGAAATCTATGAATTAATATCAATATCCCCATTATCATTAATCTTGCTATCATTCGCAGCAATAATAATATCAATAGTAATGATACTGATATTTCCAACAGTAAAAATGATATATTGATATTGTTAATGGCAATGATATTAATGATCGTATTAATATTGCTGGGTTTTTGGTTGTAGCTGTGTTGGTCTAAGGACATAGGCAGACAAGGTTGAGTAGATGTGATATCTTTGATTACATATCAATTCAGTTGGTCTAATAAAAGATATCACACCTACTCAAAGAACCTTGCCTGGCCACATTAGTATTGGTACCTAACAGTGATAGTAATACTGATGATAATATTGTTAATATTTTTTATTATTATATTTTATTGTTTTTATCGATATAATGACAGAAAACACCTGGAAGCCAGAGTCTGGTGCTGTTTTATACAGCTGCTCTGGGAGGCAGAGGTGGGGGAGGGCCCACCTTGTCCAGTAAAAAAACAAAACAAACCCATTGCAGATCCTCTTGCCTGCCAGTTTTATAATGGTTTCTAAGCATAGCTGCCCTGAGCTCCCATTGAAAAGATGCCTTGTGTCATGCCCCTGTGCACAATGTGAAGGAAGACACGTATACCGCAAAAAAACACATTGACCAGCAACTAGGTGGGGGTGAATGGGTTTATTAAAGTATGGTATTCACACAGGCTTTATATGTGTACACGTGGGTACACATTCACTGCTGCGATGAGGGGAGTAGGAGTAAATTAGGAGAGTGCAGACACTGCTGTGATGAGGGCCTAGGTAAGAACAGGTTAGGAGAATGTGCGCTAAGGAAACTAGAAGGAAAAGAATTAGTTACAGTAAGGAAATGAAAGCACCATTTTTAATAGGTCATAAAGCTCAGGCAAAATATGCCTTTTCGTGTGACAGCAGAAAATAAGACATTTTAAATTGTTTTGGCAGAGACAGAGTTGTCCTTCATTCTAAAACGGTTTGCCGCTTTCCATGTCCGTTATTATTTGGGCACGTTTTTCCCTGTTTCAGTATGCAAGTGTTAGAAACGGCTCAGGTAACACTTGTATGGCCCAAACACCATATGTACTAAAACAAGCCAAACTGCCAAACTACTGCATGATCGGACTGTGTGACAGACTGAGGAAAAATAAAGTTTAACGGTTCATGAGATTAAGTCCTTTAAATTAATTTTAGCAAGGCCCCAGTTTGCATTTTGTGTTTGAGTGGATTGCAGCAGCTATGCACAATAAATTGCAAGACTGGGACCTAACTTGACTGTTTGGGAAGAGGTGGGGGTTGGAGGACCCCGCCCCCCCAAAGCCTAGGTTGTCAACAGGTGCTGTAGAGAAATGGTGTTCATAAATCAGTCCCCATCTTCCGCATGCAGGGACGTCATTCTTCAGGTAAAGAAAAGAATCGCAGATGCATTAACTGCAACTTGACAGCTCTAATATAAGGTAGGCTATTGCTTATACTAACGCTGTACCTGAAATTAGTCATCATTTGCCAATGAATGAACAGTTTACTAACCAATCTCTTGCAAGATGAAACATACCATAAAGCTGTTCAGAAAATTTCCACTGAAACAGATTTTTTTAAAGGTGTTTTGGCAAAAAGTATATTTTCCTTCTAATTCTAGGGTAGTGGGGGCTAGCTTTTTTTGGCAAATGTGCTACAATTTAGCCCTGTACCCTTCCCTGAATGCCACTCCAATTCCTTTCCCTTATCCAATCTGCTGCTCAGTTTTCTGCTTCCTGCCCAAGCTGATTCTCTGCTTTCTGCTCCTTTCCCCATCTCCCACTGTGCCGCCTGTCTCTGAGCACCACACATACCACAGTATGCAGCTAGTCTCAAGAGTGCTACACATGCAGGCTGCCTGTGCCACTTGTAGCACCCATGCCACAGATTACCAATGTCTGGTCTAGGGAATAGAAAGCTTTAGTGGTGAACACCAATGTGCCCAACTTCCTCAGACCTCAAATGAAATCTTCAGTCAGTTGATATTTAAATTATCCTACCGCTCATCATTATATTTCAAGGGGCAACCATATGTGGCTGGTTACTTTTACCCTCACAGGTAATCAAACTGCTGTAGGGACAGATGACTTAGCAACTGATTTGCTGCTAGCTGGGGTGTTGTCATGCTGTAGGAAACCATGGAGGCATTACAGAAATCCAGGAGCCCTTATTCAGGTTTCTTCCTATCTTAAGAATTTTGCTGCTACAGATACATTTATTCCATCTATTCCTTGGACAAGAAATACCCTTTCTTTTCCTGTCTTGAGTGTTCTTACAGAAAATAAATGATAAAATTCCCAATCCTGGTTACAAGGCAGGAGCAGTTACATCTCACAGCCTGTTGTAACCCCACATCAGCTTCTCCCTGTTCTCTTCAGAGTAAGTTTTCTTCCCTCAGCTCCCAACTACTGCAGAACCTCTGGTGCCACCAGCTCAGCAGGCATCACCTGGAACATCCTGCCAAATATCTGTGGAATGGAAAGACATGAAACATGTTGCTCCACTCTGGTATCTACTCCAATACCCCTCCTTTCTCCCACAACCTTAAGATACCCTGAGGCAGCACTTCTCTTGCAAAGGCAATAGAAGCACGTTACAAATGCTGAAACCAGCAAGCCAATGGGCCAAAGTTGGGCTCTCGCATCAGTAAAATGACTAGCTTCTCCACTCATGCTGCTGGAACTTGTGACTTTAAAGCCTTTTGATTTGTGCCTTTTGACTTGTGATCCAACAACAGAGAACTTGGATGTTAGTTGACAGGAAAAATAATAGAACTATTTAAAATTATTTTTAAAAGCAAAACAAAGTCTCTTAAAATAACTGTCCCACAGTACAATATTCTGTTTGCCTGTACTACTTTGGTAGTTGAAAAGAAGGAATGAATCCATTAGTACAGAGAGGGAGGGACTTGTGGAAGCAGTGCAGCATATAGCTGTCCTTGATTTAGGGCTTGAGATGGCAATCTTGTATGTAAGGGCTAAACACTCTGACCTGTGAAGGCCTCTCTATGGTAAGAAAAGGAAGAATAAATACTTTATCAGTACATGGAGAATTTTTTCCCAGAGATCAAGGTTTGAAGATACCATTAGATACACAAGCGATCAGAAAAGACTATCACAGGCCAGTCCATTTTACTCGCTTGTCCCTTTATTGAGGCCATAATTTGTGCCTGATGAAAGTGTAACTCCCAGAAAAGAGTAATTTATCTGACAATGGCAAATGATATAGTACCTGCCACTTCCTTCAGCAGTTTGCTGCAGTGATTTGTCACCCTTACTGTTAAAAAAAATCAGCCAATTTTTAATTTGAATGTGTTTGGCTTCAGTCTTTAGCTATTGATTCTACTGGATTAAAAAGCCATTTGGTGAGTGGTATTTTCTTCCAAGAGAAGTAGATCATGCAAAGTAATCAGGTAATCTTTTTCTCTTCTCTTTGGTAAACTAAGCAGGTACAGAGCTATTTATGTCTGGCACTATAAGAGGATCCATTTTTGTGGCTCTTTTGGCACCATCTCCAATTCTCACCATCTTTCAAAATGTGCACACTAGTAGTCTATTCTTAACAATGCAATGCGCACACATAAAAATCACCTCTACCTTCTACTCAGTACCCCTCCGTTTATCTGTTCAAAAATTGCAATTGCCCTTGCCACAGCGTTGCATTAAGAGCTCCTGTTGAATTTCTCATGATGATATCTAAATTTTGAATAGATAAGAGAGTAGAAGCTGCATAAAGTTTAAAAGCAAATGTGAAGATAACATTAAGCTTTGAAATAAGTGGAAATAATCTCAGACTATTGGCTTTAAGCACACAAGCATTCCTGTGAACACCAGTAGGATAAAACCTGTTTAGAGCAGTGGTTCTCAACGTCCTTAAATTCAAGGCAGCCCTTCATAACTTTTCTGAACTTAGCAAAACACCACTTCAAACACTAATTTAAGTCATTTTGGCTACTTGCAGATGTTAAAAATCAAAAACATGCTTTACTGGAAGAAGCAGCGCATTATTTCAGCCTGGCTCTGCAGTGTCTGTAAAGATCAGTCACTTCAGCAGGGGGGTTTGGTGCTTTTAGCTAAAGCTGATTCAACCAGGTATTAGATAAAACTGCCAAAAAAAGCCCCATTCCAGATCTTTACAGATGTCAGGTGAGCTGGGTTGAAGTTACACGCTGTCTCTTCTGGGCATGAATGGGGCAGCACCAGTTTGTTTTGACTAGGGAAAAAGAGAGTAATTGTTCCATTGCAAAGAACACCCTGTTTTTTTGGGGGTAAAAGGTGCATGTTGCATGTGAAAAAAAATACAGTATTATAATGTAGGAGAAGAGCTAATCAAAACTTGTGTTCAAACTTGGTACTGCAGTAGAAGGTGGCCTGATTTCCATGGTAATGTATAGTTTGAGAGAACTAATGTGAAACCAGCAGGTAAATAATCACATTATTTGATAAACTTCACTCTGTCACCTAGTCAATGCTAGAGTTGATATCTAGATGTATAAATGTGGGAAGTATGAGTTTCTAATTTTCTCAGTATTAAAAGAGTGTAAGAAAGCTATGAAAAAAGTCCAAATAAAAATAAAAAGCACATTTCAGTACTTTATATGTTAAACAACACACCTTAAACTTCTACTAAAAAGTCACACGATGCCTTTTGTATATGCTGCTGATTTTGGTTGGAAAATATTTTGTTCTCTAAGTTAGGGTTTAGGGGAGAAATGTCTGATAGCTTTTGCACCGATATATAAGAAAACTGCCTAACAAATCCATAGCAACAAGGCCCCTGTTACATCACACTGTCTTGTGGTAAGTCTAAAAGGAATACAGCCTGGCACAGAAGCATTTCCAGTCAGCATTGTTTCCATTAACAATGCTTCTGTTTAATGTGCGCCAGAAGTAAATAATGCACAGTTCAAACCTACCTCTTTTCTCTCTCAGTTAATGACACAAAGCATACCATCCCAATCCATTCCATGTCCCTCAATCTAGAAATCAGAGTAACAGGTAACACAATAGTAACTGTTTGTTAAACAAGTCATTCAAAATCTTTAGTCATCCCTAATTTTAGATTACTTGCAACTAAATTCCACTGTGACTATTCTAACCAGCAAATTTCCCTTTGAAAGATGGAATTTAAGTTATCTATCCTTTTTAAGAGGGTAATTGAAAAACCTCTTCATCTTATTCAAACACCTGTCCATTTCACTAATACATGCATTCACCTCTAGGACAATGAATATGCTGCATTATCCTCATCTTAAAAAGTGTTAGTGGTATACTCTGTCAAGTTATCCTTTGTTCTTCAATTGTGGAGATTAAAGAAGCAAACTACCTGCAATTACAAAGGGAAAAACAAATCAGATTCTCCCTTATTCTAGATAGGACCCCTCCCCTGCACACAAATATTACACTAATTTCAGTCTTCATAGAATCTTTGTCAAGATCAGCCATTCTTTGATCATTTACATGGTTGTTTTGTTATCTAGTATGTCTTTTTTAAGTAAGGCAATCCACAATAAATGCCAAACACAAAATACTGGTGTAGGGTTACCTAAAGTAACCTTCATCTCTTTTCTTGTAATTTAAACACTCCAGTTTTAGCTTCCACACATTTTAGGGGGTGCCTATTTTTTATTTATTTCTAACTTGCCCCTCTGTTTTTCATGTCTCCTATATCGTTTTCTAGAAGAGTTGGCACTTCTTGTAAAACGTCTTAAGCAACTGTAGAAAATTATTTTTTTCTCTCCCTTCAGTGCATTATTTGGCTTGTGGTCTAATGACCCTTCCACCTCCTACTTTCCCAAGAAGCATGGGTCATTGGCTGAGGTGTTCTGATGCTCCTAACAGCCCTGAGAGATATGTTGCAGGTACCTCACCGCTGAGTTTTGTTTACACTTGCTTTCCCCCAGGTCATATTGGCAAGAACCTTCCCCTTGCCCCACTCCTTCTCTGTAGCATGGAAGAAGGTTCACTTCCTAAAGTAATTTCACCTACATATTCCATCATCCTAGCAGTGTTGTCAGTGCCTAGTCCCTTCTGTTCTCTTCACTTGGCACATTGTATGAATTTTTTTCATTTTGGTCATATTTGTAGCACGGGATGCTATTGTGGCCTGTTTTGGATAAGTATGTATTATATTGCAATAACATCCACAGAACATATCTGAAATGCCAGGTAGTTTAGAAGATAGAAAGAAAAGGTCCCTTCATGTTTTTAAAAAGACTTTTTAACACAGACCTGCAAGTAAAGGGTCTGTAAAGATAACAGTATATCATCATATTCCCTCCAAAATGAAATCTCTCCAAGAGATTCAGTATCCTCCTGCCATGTCTTCTGAAGAATTTAGCATCCTAGAAAGTAATAGAGCACCCTAAAAGGCTAGTATTGTTCATCAAAATCCTTGTCAATATGAATGGGATACTGGAATTAGTATATCTGCAGCCTGAAAAAATTAAATTTAAAGAACAGTGACCAGGGACAAAGCCTAAATCAAGAGATACATTGTCCGTCAAACATTCATTTCAGTCCCCTGCTGTTTGCAAATAGACTTGCCTCTTGTAGGGGAAGTTTAGATCATTTGCATCCAGAAGTCTCAGAGCTTCACGTCTTCCTGTGCTCCGATAACTTACTGCCATTGTGTTCAGCTCAACAGGCCCTGTTGGCCTGAATGGTGATGTGTCAGTCTGGAGGCTGATGTAACATACAGGGCCGCATGATCTGGCCTGTGGGACACCCCATGAGTCTGGAAATCTGGTGGCAAGAGCAGCAGTGGCAGCATTAATTGTCATGGCTGATGCACACAACAATTAAAGTGTCACCACTCCCCCACCTGTAAATTGCCATATCCATGGAGAGACTGTGGGCTGCATGACAACTCTGCAAGCCACATCCACTCCACATGCCATACCTTGGTCACCGCCCTGACCTATCACATTGATCCAGTCACAATAAATTATTTGTTTTTTCATAGCAAAGGTGAGGGAGATACAGAACTGATAAAAATTAGCATAACAATGCTCATTCAAGTGGATTGTATTTAAAAAAGTGAACAAGACAAATGCTGCATAATATACATTTAGAGCTTGCTGTACTAAAGCACCTTTTCATTTTAAATAGCTTTTTAAGTTGAAGATAAAGGTACTAAGGCTAGAATTCAAGTATTTAAGGGCTTAAGGATGCAAAAAGGTGCCTTGTGCAATTTTTCAAAAGCAACTAATAGTACAGTCTGTAGCCAGTAATGTCGCACTAGCACACTACAGATGGCCTATTCAGGTTTTGGTCCTCCCCCGTTTCTCCTTCCACTAGTAAAGAGTGAGAAGCTTCCAATATTTTTGGCTGCATAAACACATCCAAGTGTGAAAAATGCTATGCCAGTTTTCAGAATAGTTAAATTAGAATCACAAGCTGGCTAAAAACAAAGAGAATCAGAGAATATTTTACACTTAAGCTATATTCTTCATTGAGGCTCTGAGGTACCATGTAAAAATTAATGCATTTAATTTCAACACTGCAATGGAGTATTTTTCAAATGCAGAAACTAAAGACAACAATATTGAATTATTTCATTGGTTCTCAGCCTTTTGTTTAGGTTCAAGGCACCCTGGTTGAGAGCCACTGTTGTACTACCCGTCTTCTCTGGCTCTCAACTGAGGTCCTGCTTCTGGCTCCACGTAAAACTGCCCTGTGTGCCTCTCATGAAGCTGGACCAGGAAGGGCTGTGGCAGGAGCATGTACTTGTGCCAACATTAGGGTTATATGATGAACTTAAAGTTGACAGGACCTGCTGACTCCCAACTCCTGGAAACAAGTGCTTGTAACAGGACTGGGTTCTTGTGCCAGCTCCAAGTTTATCTGATAACCCTAATGCAGACAGGGGTGTGTGCTCCCAGTTTGGCTCAGCATGCCAGGCAGCTCCACCTACCTGCAGTGGTGGCAGCAACAGCACTGCAGCACCCCTAAAAAGCTCTTGTAGCACCATGGTTGGGAAGAACTGAATTATCTGAAGCAAGGCCATAGAATACCAGGTATGTGGCAAAACCAGGAACAGAAAAAACCCACAAATTGTTTCCTCACAGTAAAATTTAACTAGTTAAAAAAATAAGTTTACTCTTTAAAGTTATTAAAAACAGTAATGCAAAACAGGATTTAGAAGAAGACTGTTTCCCAAGTCTAAAAATAATTAAAAATGTTAGTATTATGAATAGCATCAAATTACATAAAAACCTATTATTTAGAAAAATGTATTTGACTACAAGTAAAAACACAAAGAAGTCAGACCTAGATGAAGTGTAAGGAGTGTAACCAGGTGACTCAAAATCAGATTAAAATTAAAATGTTGGTTAAATGCATTGCGAGTCTTCTCCTAAATTAGTCAGACTTCAAACTATTTGATATGGTAACTTTCTATTTTTGTACTCAAATCATATTTATAATCCTATCTGAACAAGTATCTACTTTAAGTCTTTCCTTGACATTTTATGGTTTCAAGTCAACATTTTACCCAACATAATTCTTTGCAACTGTAGAAGAATTTGTCAGTCATCCACATATAGCCAAAGACCTACCTAAATCGCAGTGGAAGTTTGTGACACAGGGGCGCTTTTAATCTTACTCTTTTCACCACAGTCCCTTCCCTCACCTGGGCCATTGAATGACTGAGAGGCAATTAATGCCAGTTTTTGCCCCTCAGACTCTCAGTGGCGTTGGGGGGGGAAAAGCACACTGAAAAGAGCGAGATTAAAGGTACTACTGCACTGCAAACATTGTGATTTAGGTAGGTCCCTATGTATAGCTTTGCTGTGACAAAAAGCAGAAACTGTTGATTAAAATGTGCTCTCTGGAGAGCCATTCTGAAATAGGGTCAAATATACTTTGGCTTTGGGTCTGATTTATTTGGGGCTTTTTGTTTTTTACCCCTTGCAGCTTTAACAGTTTCTCTTCCAGAACTAATCAAAAACCATTGTAGGCAGCCTAACTGTAAAATACAATACAGGTCACGATTCAAAGCAAAAAACTAAAAGACATTAAAACAAATGTCTTCTGAACAAGTTTAACCTGAACAAAGTGGGGTGTCAAACCAAAAAGGCACTGCTTGTCCAGGGAAGTATTTTCTTTTTATATTCCTATAGCAGCTGAACAATCCCTGTAGCCTCTCACTATTCAAAAAGTTTTGAGAATTAGTGAAAAATAAGCAATATTTTTATTTCAAAAACCAGGTCTGTGCATGTTACATTAGCACTGGCTTGACTAATTTTGAAACAAATATCTATTTAATGAATGACAAATTAACATAAATTAAACATGGCATGAGACATCTCTGATTATTTTCTTCCAAAAGGTGGAAAATTAAACCCATCTCTACACCAACTGTTTTACACTTTTTATTGGAGACAATGACTAATATTTTAATGAGGGTAAAATTCAGTAAAATGAATGGAGACATCAGAATACAACTTTTAAAGGTACTGGGAGCTGTGCAAATAATTCCACTCCAAAAATGTACCCCTCAAATATATGGAAACAGGCACTCCATCTAGCAAAATGAAGTACTCATTTCTGCTTTTCAGTCATCATCCACTGTTGGCTTGATTGTCACTCCTCTTCTAATTTGACCCCAGCCAATTAAACTGCAAAATAAAAAACAAAAATAAGTTATTTATAACTCTGTTTGAAAAAATATCCTGAATAAATCCATATGCACTCCCATTTCCATGTTGAATACTAATAACATATTAAAAGGTGCTGGATATACCTCCAACCAACACTTATCAAGTCTTAGGAAGATTAGCTACTGGTGATGCAGCAAAGAAGAAGGTGAGGGAAAGGGAGCACAAACATGACTAGTTTTTAAAGCAGTGGGATCATTTAAGAATTTACCATTGAACAGGGAATTAAAAACACCTACAAAGGTTTAATTCTCAACAGCTATATATGGCTAACTGTAAAGATCAAGCTGTGCACAGTTATCTTTCCAACTCTTTCCAAGTTATTTTTTAGAAGAAAATTGTATGAAGACAAGCCTCTAAATATTTCAATGTGAAGTCACGATATTTCCTCTATAGCTTGCACACTGAGTGGACTCAATTCTAAAAAACTGTTCAAACTGCTCGTACAAGTTGAAGCACTTACTACTTCCCCTTACACACCGCTTTTAATATACTCATTTGCTATTCTCCATTAAGATGGATATTCTAAGTAAGCTTTAAAGACTTTTCACTTCCCCAGGTTCTAGGGCAGCGGGGGCAGGTGTGCCAAAAGTTAGCTCTGCACCCTCCCCAAATTCACTCCAATCCCCTTTTTCTGCTTAATATGCTACTACTTTCTGCCACTATGCTTTCTGCTCCCTTCCTGATCTGCCAATGTGTTGTCTGCCCCCTCCCCAATCTATCAAGTGCCACACACACAGGATGTGTGCCACTTGGACTACAAGTTGGCCACCCCTGTAATGGGCCGGTATTGGATACAAGTGCCTTCAAGACTCTCCCGGTTTCTTACAGAGATGTGCAGAACCTGGCATTAGTCAGCTTTATCTGGCAAGAAAATTAGGGCCAATTATCCCAGAGAACAGAATATACAGATAAAAATGGAAATGAAATAAACAGAATCCAGCATCCCTAACCTTCCTTGGTTGGAGCCTTAAGTTTAGGACTGATCCACATTTGGGCACTGTGTGTTCCTGCACAAGATCATTGCTGCATCTTGTGTCTCCATCTAATTCTTTCCATTTTAATTCTTGAACTGCCTCTTCCATGCATGTGATTTATACTCCTTCACCTTAACACTCACCCCTATTTTGCCTTTCTGCAGTACCTCGTTCCTCAGGTCCAGCTCTCTCCCCCTTCAACACCTGCACTATCATTCTTTTCCACAGGTGGAAATAATCTGCTTCCCCATTATTCCTTTCCTGCTGTCCTTCCCTTCTGCCAGGTTCCTCCTATTGCCTGGTTTTGATTTTTCCTGGTTCTCTTTCTTTACAACACAGCTGGAAACATTCTAAAAAGAAGGTACCTGGAGGATGCTGTATCCCCAAGCAAAGGGGATCCGTGAGGGCATTTTGTTGAAACCAGAGGAAGAAAAAAAACAATAAAAATAATGGAACAAAAAAGCAGAAAAAAAACTGAACCTTGTTCCAGTGACAGCAAGCCAGGTATGAAACAAATCACTGCTAATGTGTTTACCAATGTGTGTCTATCCACACGGCTCTCTTTCTTCTCTATGACTTCTCATTTCTTTCTGGATGCCAAACCTTTTCTCTGTTCAGCATGCATGTACTCACTTTCTTAGCTGCACAGTAACCAGTCCCTTAATATGTGCTAGCTACCCCTTTAATGCAGGCACCTGCCTCCCAGTTCTGCTATTCTGCTGCACAGCTGCAGAAAAAGCTAGCAGGGTGTAGTGGTAAAGCAACAGTCTGCCATACTGCCTTAGAAGAGTTTTCTAAGGTAAGTATTCAAAATCCTGTACTGTCCCAGCCAAATCAGGAGTATGGAAACAGTTCACATTCCCTTCCTTTCCTATCTTCCCCCTGCCATTTCCCCCGGAGGTCAGGAAGACTAGATCCCTTGGTATTTCTGTCATCTATTTTTTTGTGGGAACAGGCAAGCAATTTGAGCAAGCAGCTGCTTGTAGAGAAATTTGTCAGTAAACTTAAAATATGGCTGACAACCACTCTGCTCCCAAAGTTCAGGATTCTGTTACCAGATGCCGCTGTCTCACTCTCTTTGTTCTTTATGCTGGCAGTCCAATCAATTCCCCATGCACTTTCCCTCCAAATTCACCAGAGCCAGAAAAAGAAAAACTCCTTGTTTCTTTGCATCCCTACTCTTACTGCTTTGTTCTTATAAGAAGGCACTCAAAGTTGCACATAGGCTGAATTGCCAGGCACAGCTCCATAGATAAAGTACAACTGCTTTAATCCAGAGAAAAGAATTAAGTATATATAAAACATTTTCCAGATACCAGTAGCGTGAAGTTCAGAGTAGCTATCAGTACTCTGTGATGGGGTTGTGAGATAAAGTTAACTCAAAGCACCAGAAAGTTAACTATGTTTAACATTAAATAATACATAACCAATCATTCTACTTGTGACAGTTTTGAAAATGATGCTGTGGCACTTAAATAATTTAACAGAAATACAAGTGAATCTTTGACCAGAGACAGATGCACAGATTTGTCATTGAAATACTGCAGCAATGAGATGCAGTATTATATTATCAACTTACCGCCAGTGTTTCTCAACTCTTCGACTAAGGGCGATTTTTTCTCCCACTTCTGTGCACACAGGGTTAGTTAGCACAATCTTGCCCAAATCAGCCTTCACCGCACTAACTCTTCCTCCAGTAGACAACGATCCTATATTTACCATTAAAACTTCATTCTTGGATAGTTTTTGCACCTGAAAGGTGTAGAAAATTCTGAAAGTTAAATTTTGAAGCTTGCAATTTAAGATAATTTTACAGTACAACAAAAGGCACCACAATATTGATTCCTACTTCTACAAAGTCAGGGGAAAAATACTGTGAAAGAGGTGCAAATTCTAAATGTCTAGGATCATTCCACACAAACAGGGTAAAATGTCTGACCCATGACGAAGTGTCTCATTTTTACCTTTTTTATATATAAATCTTAGCCCAAGTCATACACAAGGTTCCTTGCTGCAAAGGTGATCTAGAAAAAAGACTGGCCTACCCTAGTCTAGAAAATAATTTTAATTTCAGGACTGCATAAATTAAAAAGAAAGCCAAATTTCCTCTCCACCAACTCTAAGGAGAATATATCTTGTATATTCTATGCAGCTTGTATCTATGCAAAACAGCAGGAAACAGCTTGTATCTATGCAAAACAGATCATTGCCTCCTCCTTCTACCAAACAGAGTCTCCACCCATACACCAAAAAATACCGTGTCTGAAAAATACCACGATGGAGTTTGTTTGTTTCTTCGGGGGGGGGGGGGGGGGGGGGGGGGGAGGGTTTCTTTTTAAAGAACAGGTATAGAATATGCTAACCTTTGCAGCTTTCTTGTCACCTTCAGTGCGTACACCTAGTAGTCGCCTAAGTAGAAAATAGGAAATTTCTAGCTCCGTGAATATTTCAGGCAGTGCTCCAACTGCACCAAGAACCTGCCCAACCATTCGGTCAGCCCGGCACAAAGTTGGATCAATCTTTGTGCCAACACCTGTACAGAACAAGATAACTTCTGTGAAATAATTGAAAAGTAAACATTGTATTTACATCCATTATATATACGCGAAGATAACCTACAATTAAATAAACCATTACTCAATGTAATAAAGCATTCACTCAACCCAGATGAAGACAGATAGCAGAGATTTTACTGTCATTTAGTTCTGAATATCTGGCATTTAACTAACCAGAAATTCCATTAACCAGAATTTCTGGCTGGCTGGGCAGACTGTGCGGGGGGGAAAACTTGCGAGCAGCGGCAGCTGCCACCACTACCCCTCCCCCACTCCACATGCAGCCACCACCCTGTGCTGCTGCCCACATACCCTTCCCCTTCCCCCCCACCCCCCCCACTCCATGCGACTGCCACCCCCTCCCCAACAGGCAATCCCCTTACCCCGGGGATGCCAGATAACAGAGATTTTACTGTATTTATTTAAAAGGCCCGACGATATGTAAATCATCTGTAAGCAAGGCTCTGGTACTCAAGCAAGTGCCATTTCATAACACAAATCTTCTAGAACTGACTAATGAAACTCAAGTAAATAGCTAAATTATACATTGCTTGGTATTACTGCGTAAAATATTTTATTACATTCATGCATATTGAAAAGTGATGTGGAAACTGCACATTAATATAGTAAGTACTGCATAGAATTTTGAGTTTTCAGGGGAGACATGCAAACTTTTTTGCTCCCTATATTAAATGCACAGGTATATAAAAATCAAAGGTTTTGAAATACAAGAAGCACAAGGAAAAAAACCCTCCTCGTTAATTAAAAAAAAAAATGACCAGTACCTATTAGGCCTCCTGGAGCAGCATACTGTAGATCATTGTGTTCTGCAAAAAGGGACACAATTTTGGAAAAGATTGGCTTGCACATGAGTTTTCCTTCACTGTCCTTGGAGACTATACCAGGTCTGACCTCAATTTCCTGGCCCACCTGATTATCATGGAGAAAAAAAATAGATACATGTTTCACTACAGTGCAAGGTTAGCTGTTTTTCAAAATCACAGGTATTTAATTTTTTTTGATACTGGGTTTACATAGAACTCCCGGGTGTATTCAATATTTACTGAAGGTTCAGCTATCTTCTACCTTCTTTAAGGTAACACTTAAAGTCTAGTTTACTTACAAATTTAGCTAGTATATGGGAGCCAGAAAAACTAATTATCCAAACCAAAGAAAGTATATGTTGTATAAACATCAAGTGTTAAATGTCCCATTTACTTTCCAATTTAATAGTCAAAGATGCTATTTAACAGCCAGAAACTTTAAAATATTCCCATTGACAGTACCCTTCCCCCCCCAAAGAACCTGAATACATGGTCATGGGTACTGTTGGTATAGTGATGGAATGTATAGCTAACACACCCAACTAGCTGCTAATTCTAAATAAAAGTCTCTCTCAAACTCCATCTTTTTTAAACTTTTACCAAACAAACATGCCCAGACAAGAAACTACAACCCCTCTTGCTGCAAAGCATAAGAGGCACATATGAACTTTGAAAAAGGTCACTGTCATTTCAGAAGCTCTCCATATTGTTACTAGTAATATTTAGAAGATTACTGTGACAAATATACAAAAAGTATTTTGGTGCTTTACAGCTTTTGTGCAACATCATGTTTACTATTTACCATTTCTATTTATCTTTTACAATAGAAAACTGGGGAAAAAAACTTAAAATAAAAAATGCTCGTGAAATTAGAGTGGCACGTGCAAACATCACCTGAAACTTTTTTTTTATTTTTTTTAATAGTTGGCTATACTGACTGTAGTCTATGCATTACATAAAATACAAAAAGGTTTTGACTGGCCCTAAAGAACCCCCCACTGTGTTCCTGTTCATTACTATAATGAGGTATTCAGAGGTCAAGAAAGTAGCTGCTACCTTTAGTACTCCTTTTAGAATACTACCACCAGCTACACCACCTTTAAGATCATCAACTTCACATCCAGGCTTGTTGACATCAAAAGACCTAATTACTGAAAAAGAACACACACCTCCATTAATATCAGCGCTTAGTAGATAAAATAATGCTGTTCTCTCTATGGCGCTGAATTATATTTGTTTTAATAATGTTGAACACTGGCAAACTAGACTATATGTCCCAGCACTTGTAACAGGAAAAAAAAAGACTGCTGGTTTTCCCCATCTCATTATTAACAGATTGTGTTTGGTATGTTCAGTGAACAAATATCCTCTAGATTTCCCATGTGCATGTAAAATCCATCTTGTGGAAGTAGGTTTTAAGATGTTGTGAAAAAAAGTGTTAACACTTATGCAAATGTGACATAATATATTGTCACTATTAAAGTGTTAGCCAGACAAGTGATTATGTAAAAATGTCACTCACTCAACATACACATTCCTCACACCTTCAAGTATTATTTCCTAACAAGCATGTTATTTGCCAACAAGCATTCAACAGCTTGATTTTCATGCAACATTAGTTTGTCAGTGCTTAGAGTAATCTTCATACAAGAGCAAATGTGACAAGTCTTTGAGAGGATAAATTAAAAAAAAACTTTTATATCACATTATAACCACTCCAAGGGCCTGGACATGCAACACATTTACACTAGCATAATTTACATTCCATCAGTTTACAAAACCAAATTATACAAAGATCTTGAGGGGACAGATAAGTAATCATTCTGGGGTAGTTGCATGCAGAGAACTTCTGGGCTATTACTGAACTTCACCATTAGGTGGCAGTGGAACAGGTAAGGGCTACTTTGGGATAAACTGCAGGCACAATACCTATTGTTACTTACACCAATGAAAGTTTAGCCCAGATTTTTCTCAGATTCAAGTCAGTCACACTGTTGTAGGGCCGAATATTGTATGTCTGTTCTAGGTTTTTTGTCTTTTTTAATGCTAGCGAGAAGGCTGAAAACACCAGTGTAAACATGTCACGTGTCCAAGCCCTTAAAGTGACAAAAAACAAGTTCAATTACATAGTTAAATATGTATGAATTACTGCTATATACAAAGTTTCAGCAAACAGAAGCTGCAGTGTACCAAATGCTCCTCTAACACTATTTAAAGCATCTTTCATAATTCTAGTATTGACTTAGGGGACGAGTAGTGCAACATGTAGATTACATTTAAACATTTACATACCAATAAGCCTTGGTTCAGATGTGAAGTCTCGCAAAGGGACTGGAATTTTCTTTACTATGTATTCACAAACTACCTCAATGTTGTATTTCAGCTGTGCTGAGATTGGAATAATGGGAGCACCTTCTGCAACTGTGCCTATTACAAAAAAATAATGTACTTTTATAAACATAGCTGTAGCATTTACTGAAAATATAGACAAACATTCAGACTGTCTTGAAAACCATGAATGGAATTGCAGGGACAATTTCTATATTCCCAAAACCAGAAACTTAAAGTGATACAGAAATATCAGGTAGCTTTGTTTTTCATTTTAGCTCAAAGCAAGCCACACTGCTGCTGTTAGTAGCATAATATGGCTCATATTGCTTAAAATTGCTTATGCATTTGAAGTAGATTTATATAGTTCAGGGGTGGGCAAAATGCAGCCCACAGGCTGGATGTGGCCTGCCAAGCCATTCTATCCAGCCCTCGGGGCCCCTAAAAAATTTAGAAAATTAATATTTATCTGCCCCTGGCTGCCTGTCATGCAGCCCTCGATGGCTTGCGAAAAAAACTCAGTAAGCGACCTTCCGCCCAAAATAATTGCTCGCCCCTGATATAGTTTGTTCTCCAAGACAACTGTGAACAGCTTTTTGCTCCAAAGAGAACTGGCTTCATTCTTGATGATCAGAAGTGACATGAAATGAGTTCAAAGGATTATTCCAGTCATTTAATTCTAAGGAATGAAATAAGTTTTGTATGCTTTGGGAGACCTACAGAGGAACAGCATTACAGCAAAGCAATAGATTTGAATTTGAATCCTCCAGTCTTACGATGTAACTTATGACTGGACCAAGTTGCCTTCAATGAAAAATTTTCCTGCCTGTTTGGACTGTAAATAGACCCTCAGTGAGACATCTCTCTCACTTCCCGAGTGTTCTGAAAATGAGAACTAGTGCATCTTGACCCTCACTGTTTGTTCTAGCAGACCCAGATCAAGATGTCCTACCAAAGAGAGATCTAAAATATTTGATGTATCATTAGCTATTCTGCAGTAAAGCTGCACTAAAGTTTGCACTTGAAATAGAAATAAAATTTCCCATTGCAGACTTAGCTGATTTAGTTTTCAAGACTGGTATAATTTTTTTCAGGACTTTTATACCTTCAGTCAAGTACTTTATTTGCAAAGCAAACATTTAAACAGGCTCTCTTTTGTAGTGACAGCCCATCTTATTCACATGTCAATTTCTCTAAAAACCTCGGTACTCAAAAAAATTCAAACTTTCAACCAGCTTGGACACAGATCACTTAATATGACTGCTCAGATATAAGCCACATCCATTTGTGATGCTGCTAATCTGCCTCCATAGCCTTAGTTTGTACATCTGTCTGTTGAACAAAACAGAAAGGAAGCTAGGAAAGTGATGCTAAAGGAAAGGAGGGAGTAACATTTAGTAGAGCTTACTTAAAAGAAGCAAAAGTAGAGGATGGTCTACAAGGATATGGCAACTGGGGCCATGGGATGACAGCCCAATTTTATGCCTGACATTATGCCTCTTTCTTTGACTTCCAGTGTACTTGAGCAACAGAATAGGAAACCCCTAGACTTAAGAGAGCAAGCAGGAGTACAGAGAAGCCAAAATACAAGGTGGGATTTGTAAAATGAAAGAGAGCTTATCACTTTATGAAGTCCATGACTAGACCAGAGACGTACAACAAGCAGCCCAGCAGGGCAATTTCAGCCGTCCACTGTAACTCTTTATTAAACCATTAAATTTGTTGCTGCTCCTTAAGCTTCAAAAACAGAAGGATTTGAAAAGCAAAACCATGAGTCAACTTACTGTACTCTTCCCAGATGCAAATTGTGTCCGTCCTGCCTGGTAAAGCATCAATCTTTGCATGCACCTGCCTGTGTGGCTCAGTAACTGACTTGTAGACATGCTGAAGGCTTATGATCCTATAAGCAGTGGCCCTCAAAATGGAAAGCATAACTTGCAAGAGGCCTTCAGAGGCTGAGTTGTATGCTCCTATATTAGACATTTCCCTTCTGCAATTTTTTTTGGTGGAAGGCATTCATATTCTATAGTGATGAACATAAGTAGTTTGTATTTGAAGTGCCTGAAGCAGAGGAGCAATGGTTGGCAATATGCAGTTAACTTAAGTAAAAAGTTCACGTTAGTTTAGGACCTGGACTTTTACTGGCCAATTTATGTTAGCTGTGGATGTTGCCTGCCTTGTTTTCCCCCCTAGAGATAATCCTTAAAGGTACTAAATGACAGTTGTTTGGAAGCAAATGATAATGCTATTTACTTCCTATGCATTAGCTAGAAAATATGAAATGCTAGCTTAAAAAAAAAAAAAAAAGGGCTATGAAATCCTGACTCACATACAGAATTACTGAATGCGAATTCCAGGTTTTGGAAACCTACCTTGTACAAAAGAAAGAATCTGTTCATACTGCTCTTTAGCTTGGCTCTCCTTTACCAAATCAATCTTATTCTGTAGAATTAGAATGTGTTTCAATTTCATGATTTCTATAGCAGCTAGATGTTCAGAGGTCTGGGGCTGAGGGCACGACTCATTACCAGCTGAAAGAAAAAAGGAAAAATAATTATGCGCATAATCTATGTTAAGGATACAAAAAGATACCTACTGTCCTACTGTTTAAGAGAATACTGCCAAATAGCTCTCACTCATTTTTGTTTTTAAACTGCCTGCATTTAGCACACTGTTGTTACCAAAACTATGAAAAACTGCAATGACAGAACAAAAGACCCATGCAAGTGTATGTTACTCAATTATCCAGAAAGCCACCTTCCTTCCCACATGCCTGATGTGCTGTTGATAACAACAGAATTTACTGATTTTCCAGGAAACATGGCCCATCTATCCACTGTTTTTTTTCCTTCTTAGGCGACTGAGAGCTAATAGTTTACAGATCTTTCACACAATTAAAGCTGTAACAAGTCAGGCCTGTTATTTTTGTTTAGTTTTCATTAACTGGTGTTTATTCTGAACATCTAAAAAGGTTTTATTTACTTCCTATCAGTGGCACAACTGCTTTCAAGTCAGAATAGTGACATTCTACCTAGATTAGTTTATTAACATAAGACTGGACAAGATCAAGTACTTTGATTTGGTCCATATTAACTTTGATTTACCATTTTTACAGACATTTTTGTACCCTGGTACAACTAGCACAATATATTTACATTAAGAGGAACAGAAAATGAGCTGACAGTTGAGGGAAAAGAAAAATGTGCTTAATCTGCTTAAACATCTTCATGATAGAATCTAAACCTTATCTTGCTAGAACAGTGATAATTTCAACTCTGCCCAGTATCCTCTACCATCACATGCATGCACAAGTATTACTGCTTCAGCTACTAAACTAGTCAGCATGCTTTAACTACATGGTAAAAATTAACTTATGAAAGCATGACATTTTTGTAAACACCATACTTCAAAAAATATATTTTTTTAAGTTTTAATGGCATTCACTTTTTGTGTGTGTGTATAAAATCTGGTTCCTGTTTTTCTTTAGAATAATTGCATTAAAATTAACCCATTGGAGTATGATAAAACAGGTTCAACTTTCCATCTAAATATTACCTATCAACAGCAAAGCTGCATCCATGACTGCCGCACCATTCAGCATAGTAGCCATCAAGATATCATGACCAGGACAATCCACAAAAGAGACGTGTCTGTTGCATAATAAGAAGAGAGAAAACCAGAAGCTGATCATTAACTGTAAACCAGAACTGAATTCATCATTAATAGGCATAATGATTTAAAGCACATGCAAATAATCTATACACTTCTAGGAATGTAGAAAGGTGCCTTTTGGAACTATTGTACTATTAACATGAATACTACTGAAAATCATCAACACAATCTTTTGAGTATATTGCATAGACTGCAATAACTGGACTATTTCAGGTTCTTGTCTGTATTCAACAGAAGAATCTTTATTCCGTAACATGGCAAGAACACAGCTGTATGCTGCTTCACTGATGATATTAAAAATTCACCAATGGTAAAGAAGAAGTAAAAGAAACTGGTGTGTTTAATGAACTGTTTTGAGTGTTGGTCTTACAACTATCAGAGCCCACCACAAAAGGAAAAAAAAAAACCTATTTTAGAACAACTACAGAGGTATGAAATATTTTGCAAGCACTCATAACTATCCTACTTAAAACACCACAGATAATCTTCTGCACCTTTTAGATACTGACTCTGACAATATTACATTATTACAATATTGATAATATTACAATATTGTCATGTGAAGGCAGTTCCTTCACAGCATCTGATGAAGTAAACTGCTTCTTATGAAAGTTTGTTATACACCTCGGATTTAGTCTATAAGTTACAAATTTACCCTGCCTTCTACCTGACTTCAGGCTAACATGGCAACTACTTTTCAATATTACACTTTGACAAGAATGACTGCCTCATCTCCAATTGTATTCCTAAGACTCACTCCCAAGTTAAGTTGTAAGTGTTCACGAGTCCGATTAAAAAGCCCTTAGGATTTTGCAGTCTGTGGGGGAGAAGTTTAAGTGATGCTCTACTCTGAAAATAAACTTTAAAAATAGGTCTATGAATTTCCATGATAACCAGTATCTAAGTGATTTTCAGAATTCAGATTACGAGTATGAGAAACAACATTTTATTTAAAAGCCCTGCAAACAAGATGGAACTGTAAAATTAATATTATGCTTTTTCAAGCAAGTAAATTGTCACCAGTAGCAGATTTTGCAATTCAAAAGTATGCCCTCAGCCACATCTGTACATCTTCAAGATCTTTAAAATACCTTAGGACTAAAGTGATAGGTTTATTAGAAAACTCTAAACAAAAGCCATCTCAGTCATTACAACTTATTCAGTAATCCCTGTCAATTATGAGAAATTGAGATTTGACTCCTCTCTCAACTGCACGGGTTCCAAAGAGTCAGCAGGAATCAAAAGCATATGTATTGCTTAGTAAACAAACACACCACAGACATACAAAGAATAAACAACACTGCCACTTAATTAAACACTTTTATAGGATAGCATCCAATTTCAGGTTTTTAATTGCTGTTTTATATCTCTCTCAACAGCAGGCAAAAGTGACCTAAGTTTAGGCCAGAGGCAGGCAGCTGTAGTGGCAGAGGGAGTGTAACCACTGCTGAAGCTCTTCACTGCTGAACACCAAAGCCTCACATCCATGAGCTAAATCAAATGGCTCTGTGGGCCACAGGTTGCCAAACCCAATGTAGAAAAAACTACAAACAAGTCAAGAACAACTGAAATCATTCAATCTACATCAGCCACCTGACTAATTTAAAGTTCCCTTTGGTCCCAGGAATATCTGTAGGGAACTCATCTGGTGTGCTACTTCCACAAGACCGGTAACACTCTGGTCGGGAACAGCTGGGATCCTCAAGTTTGTAGATCTGGAATAACAGAGAGAGAAACAGGCTTAGGTTACCAGTGGTCAGTCTCATATTTTTTCTCTCCCCCAAAAACAATACCAGTTAATATGTCAAAACAACCAAACAAAGCAGAGTTTCTAGATTTATTGCAATAACTAACCTTAGCATTGGCATAACCCAGCTTGATAGTGATATTTCTTTCCAGTTCATTTTTGAATCGGACAGTATGAACTCCAGATATAGCTTTGACTACAGTTGACTTTCCGTGAGCCACATGGCCAATTGTACCTATATATTAAAAGCAAATATTTGTCAATACATAATTGTTTAATTTGTGCAACGTTCTGCTTCAAATTACCTACATATGTAGACGGAGTACCTGTTAAACCTTCAATATCTAAATTAAGAACCAAATTTGTACAAGATCACCCATAGCCCCATGAAACCAGCTGGTTCAGAGATTTAATTGTAAGCATATTTAGATTTCTTAACCAGTTTGTTTGTTTTTTTATACCAACATAGGCCATGATCCTGAGATAAGCTCTATATGGACACTCTGGGTACTTACTGTTCAATGATCATTACAGAACCAGGACTATATGGAGCGAAAACGAGTTTCAATTGAGGGAAACTCCAACTCCTACCTGAGACGCACTTCTTTGAGAGAATAAGTCTCTCATGCCTAAAACATACACTACAACTACCTTTGAGCAAATAAATCCATGGTGGAACTGTTAACAACATACTACTTTACTTAAAGTACAAAGCTTAGATTTTTATTCAATTTTCTATATTTCATTGAAAAGTTTGGATTTTATCCATAGCATTTTTAAATAAAACTCTGCAGCACTGTGTTAGTTCAAGAGTGTCAAAACCTGTCACATCTATAATTAAATGTTCTTTTTTACCTATATTAATTGTAGCTTGTCTACTGATGACTTCTGGTGAGAGAGGTGTCAGCTTGGTAACATCCTGTATGGGGCAAAATTTCACAATCTATAAGCAATGTACATGTTTAGGTACAAGATAATAAAAAAAATGTTCTGTTAAGGAAACCCATCAAAAGTGTTTAAAATAGTTCTAATTGCTCACAGCATTAGACTTCTGGAAGAGGTCAGAAAGGGAATTTGTAAAAATGCCTCTATAATTAACATGTTATTCATGCATATATAATTAGAGAAAACAAAACTAGTAAAACTAATGTAAATTCACAGATAGCTATTTATAAACAGTGGGGAGTTTCCCAAATCCATTTATTCCCATCTGTGTGGCAAAGGAAAGGCATGTAATGGAAAAAAATCCTCTTAGATTAACAAAGCTTTTTTATTTTATGGAGTGGTATTTGAAACAGCCCTCCCCCCCCCCCCCCAAAAAAACCAAAAAAAAAAAAGAGTATTTTGTTTTAAAAGTATACAAAGTTTACTCCTAACATTTTACTCATTACTTTTCATCTCCTTGCACCGTATGTTCAAGACGCTGAATCAGGGAAACACTTGTATGATTACATACAACAGAGGCCCAGAGAATTTACAGTATGAGACATGACCTGTGGCTGTCACTGTGCATCAGAGTGACATGTACAAGTAGACCTTGTCATCACCAAGACTGCTCCGACTGCATAAAGCATGTGTCAGAGGCTACAGTCCATCTACCACCTTAGAAATCTGAGAACACAACCAATATATGGAATCCAAATTTGGGAAAGGGCTTGAGGTTTTCAAAAGGGTCTAATATGACCACCTATCCATGCCTATTTGTGTAAAGGCTGGAAGCTGTAAGGGGACAGGCTCAGGGGTTAGACCAGGGGAAGGTAAAACATGGCCTGCAGGCTGAATCTGGCCCACCAGGTGATTTCATTCGCCCCATGGCCAGGTGCCTACCAAATTACTGTATCCAGCCCAGCCCTGGGCTGCCCCTGCTGTGCTCACATGGGGCCGAGCACCACTCACTCCTGTGGGGACAGTGCATGCTGCACTCCCACCCTCACCCATTGGACAGTATTGACCCCAGCCCCGCAGGTAGGGAAACAGCGGTGGGTGAGGGAAGTGGTGGCAGTGGCAGGCAGCAGAGGGAGAGGGGGGAGTGGCAATGGTGGCAGCTGCAGCAGGCAGGTGGAGGTGGGAAGGGGTGTGAAGAGTGGAGGTGTGGTGGTGAATGGATGGAATCGTAAGGAAGTGGCAGAAGGGTGGCAGCAGCAGCAATCACAGGCAGGGGAAGGGGTGGCAGCAGCGAGGGGCGGGAGTGGTGTCAGTGGGCAAGAGCAAAGCAGCAACTGGGTGGGAGCTACCTTCCCTCTCCACGCACCCCACAGCCCCCCACAAACCCCATACCCACCCACACATCACCACACCCCCTCACAATATACAAAATTAAGACTTCATTTGAGCCATTACACAATCACCTCTATGTATATGACACAAACACACACAAATCAGGACAAAAATATTTAATTTGAAATAAAATTAAAATGTTATTGTAAATGTATAGGGAGGTGCCAAAGTCCCCCACATGGAAGACCTCTGTGACATCACAGTGGTCACCCATGCCTTCCGCGTCCTGACCTGCCCAGACCCAATGGTATCATCGCCGCCAGCAACCTTGAAGAGACCACCTGCAAAAGGATTGCAGGACAACCCACTGGACATGACTTAGTCACCTTCCTCAGTGACTTGCGGGAGGGCGAGTTCAGCAGGGACTTTGCCTCGCTGTGGAGATGAGCCCACAACTCCATGCACCACATCTGGAAGTGCATTGGTTGTGCCTAGACCTGGATCAAGGAGCACTGGGAGTCTTGCTGCAGCCAGCCCCGTATGCCAACCCCATCACTGTGACGCCCTGCATGAGGACCTTCCTGGAGCAGTTCCTGAAGGATGCCATCCATAACAAGCGTGCCGGTGACCTAAGGTCCAAACCTGACCACAGCAAGGTCTTCAACAACACCTCCAAGTGGGACTCCAGCAACCACTTCATGCCAGCGGGAGCTTCACACGTTTTGTGGACTGGCACTTCCTCCACCACACCCGCCTCAACTACCTGCCTCTGAACACAGCCATCTGCTTCGGCCACCAGGACAAGAGGTGCCAGCGGCGTGGCTATGCAGCAGAGACCCTCCCCCACATGCTGTACAGCTGCAGGCCGCATGCCAGAACCTGGCAGCTCCGCCAGAACACTGTGAGGACTGTCTGGTAAAGGCCTTCCTAGCCGCAGGGGGGTCGTCTCCATGAACCGCACCATCCTGGGCTGCGAGAGCCAGATACACCCCGACATCGTCATCACAAATGAGGCGGCCAAGAAAATAGCAATCATGGATGTACCATCACCTTCGAGAACTGGTGCCAAGCCTTCACTGATGCCCAGGCTCGCAAGCAGGAGAAGTACGCCCCACTGGCCAACGTCCTGAGGGGCTGCAGCTACGACATGACGGTCGACGTGGTCATCGTAGGGACGCTCAGAGTCTGAGACCCCAGCAACGAGAGCATCCTGCATGCCTGCTGCGTCTCCCACCGCTACGCCAAGCTGATCCACCACCTCATGGTTTCTGACACCGCTGGTTGGTCCCACGACACCTATGTCAAGCACATCATGGGCCATCACCAGTACACCGACCCCACCAGACCGGACCCAGAGGGGACCGCCTGAATCCCACTCTGCACCTGATGGACTCCGAGCAGAATCTTCAACAATGGACCACTCCACTTGAAGAGGACCCCCACCATAAGACTCTATAGACTGAAAACCTCTTTCAACCTACCCCCTCCACCACTGCAGACCAGTGTACAGGCTTGTGCGCATCCTTCTTCTTTCTCTTTCACTGTTGCAAACCCCCTCCCTCCCCTTCCCCCACCCCATGCTTAGTTGGCTAACATTGTATTTTCTGTAACCTGGTTGCGTTCTCCTCCTCACCCCCATCCCCCATATGTTAGTCAGTCGCTCAGGCACTCTGTATTTCCCTTATGGCTTTGTCATCTTTTTGGGTCATGACTCATAACATTTACCAATAAAATTCAATCTGTTAACTTGTTTTTTTCGATTCCAAGATGGCAAACCCCCTTGCCAAAAGGAGTATGTCTGGTGGTAAGGGGAGGGGACTTCCACTGGCAAAGGGCAGGGGTTAGGGGGTAGAACTTCTGGTCCCACGATGATAATCAGGCTACCCTTGCAGCCCTCAACAGCTCACCAAAATTTGTTAAGCGGCTAGCAAGTGGAAGTAACTGCCCACCTCTGGGTACCTGCCAGACCTAACCTTTTATACTTTTCTTCCCCACCCCCCCCACTTCCCCTACCTCCTTTTTTACCCATTGTCTTCCTAATTTTCAGCAATTTACTTTTTCACAAACAGCCTCTTTTCTACCTTAGAAAACTACTACAGTAGAATCTCCCTTACTTACCTTCCAGGCTTTTTTCCCCTTGTTTCCCCCCTCCCTTCTCTACCTTTTGTTTTCCTAATATCCCCCTATTTACATTCTCACTGACATCCTGTCACACTTCTAGCTTCTCTAATTCCTTAGTCTCAGAAGAGCACAGACTCCCTATGCCTGAAGAAGGGTAACCATGCCCGAAAGCCTATAGAGAACTTTTTTCCAACTACACAGTTGGTCTAATAAAAGCTATCACATCTACCCAAAGACCCTTGCCTGCCTATGTGCTTAGAACAACACGGCTACAACCAAAAACCCAGCACCTCTGGGTTAGACTCACTGAGAGTGGCATGAAGCAAAAGCAAAGCAGCAGAGTATGTAAGCAGCACCAGCAAGGTACAGAAAACAGAATTAAAAGGTCTTATACTCTGATCCCACAAACTGTGCAATCTCTTATGTTCTTTTTACTCTACAAATATCAAGGCCAGCTGGTCAGAACCAGGAAATATATAAGACCCTTTTGAGGTGGGTGAACAAACTACTCCTAGAGGAGAATCAGGGAACTTCATGCCAACAGCCTTACATAGGTGTATGGCAAAACTAAAGAGCATTAAAGAACATGGTGGGGAGGCAGGAAGAGGCAATCTGAAGTCAGTCTGGAGGCCAAGTAGTGTACAGACTAAGAAAGATAGAGACATGTCAGGTGAGGTTCCCCTGCTACTATAGTTTACAATAGGTGGTACTACTTCCCACTGTTAACGCCGAGTACTGGGTGGCGCTTAATAATCTGGCAACCTCTAGGGTGGGCTCTGGGCAGAAGAGCACCTTAAAGGGGCTACTAGTCTTATCCCTGGCAGAGGATACACTACAAAAAGTTTGTGGAACTGAGGCCTGTTCCATGGTAGGGAAGACTGGGCTCTTTAACCCTGGTCAGCAGCTAGTCCAGGAGTGGAGCTGCAGAAAAAGACAAATGGATGATGGTTCCAAACATACGGGCACTTGCCTCCCCTTTGGATTAAACCAGCAAGGCCAAGAGGGGAACATCAGTGTGCAGAAAACTCAGCGTCTGTGCCTGGAAAGGTCATGCCGGCTTTGTTTTTATCTTTCTACATTCAGCAAGCATATTCCTCCCTCAGTGCCATTCTGCCTTGTGAGACAGGCAGACACCTACTACTCTAGCTGGATTCAAAAAGGGACCGGACAAATTCTTGGAGGAAAAGGGCATCAGCAGATATTGAGCATGGCAGTCAGGAACACAGCCTCTGAAATGGGACTGCCTAGACCTTAAATACAGGAGGCTGCAAGTGAGAGAGGAACAGTGGAGAAAAAAATGCTCATCATACCCAGCCCACTCTCCCTAACAGCATCCGCCCCTACCGCTGTGTGACACTGACCTACTGTGTGTCCCGAAAGATGGTGGGCTTAGGCCCATCGCCAAGTACTACTGTATTTTATGATGGGGCTAAGCCTGCCATCTTTCGGCACATCCAGTAGGCTGGTGCTCCGACGCCACTGTGGCACCAGGATCAGGAAATATATAGGACCCTTTTCAGGGGGGTGAACAAACTACCCTCAGCGAAGCATCACCCCACCAGCCTTACACATGTCTAGGGCAAAACCAAAGAGTGTTAAAGAAGATAACGTGGCGGGGGGCAGAAGCAGGAAGAGGTAGTTACCCGTGTTAGACTGAAGTCAGTCTGGGGGCCAGATACTATACAGCAGCAGTTCCCAATCTGTGGTACAAATACCACCAGTGGTATGCGTTAACAGGCTTATTTTAATTACACTATATGACAAATATTTGCTGGCAGTACTTAAGGTTGTATTGGTTTAAATTGGTGGTGTGCAATCTGTCAGAGTTCAGGAACCACTGCTGTAAAGACTATTAAGCCTCCCTTAAGAAGGGACCCCAGTGGGGGACACATCAACAAATTGTGCATGACACAAGAGCCAGGACCCAGGGCCTGACCCACAAAACGGCAGTCCCTATGCGCGCCTAAATACGGTAGATGCACAACGGAGCAGAAGCTCTCCTCAATCCAAGCTGGCTTCAGTAGCTGTAGGAGGAGGATACTGGGGGGAGGGTGGGGCGGGAAAGGTATGGTTATGGGGGTAGGGAGCGCAGGTGCCTCTGCCTGGCCTACAGGGCTGTATGGAAGCGAGGCAGCCCTAGCAGAACCCCCCGCATGAGCCCAGGCAGCGAAAGACAACGCAGCACCCCGCCTCCCCTCGAGCTCCGACCCCGACCGCCCTCCCAACCACCGGCCCCAGCCCCGGCCTCACCAGGCTGGCGAGATCCTGCCGGGAGAGATGCGGCTGCCCCAGAGTCACTCCCGCCTCGTCCCCCGCCATCTTGCCCAAGAGGAAGCGAGGCGCCCGCCGCGCCCGCCTGACCCCGTGGCCAGAGGGGCGGTCCCGCGGCGCCGCCGCCCCTCGGCCGAGGGGCAGGAGCGCGGCCGGGGGCGGAGGCCGGGCCGGGCTCCTGCTCCCTGCGGCTCGGCCCGGAGGCTGGGGTGCGCTGGCGCCGGCTCCCGCTCAGGCGCGCAGGTGGGCAGCCCCGCCAAGGCCCCCGGCGCCGGGTGATGCAACTACGGGGGAGGAGAGGCCGCTGCGGCCACGTGCGCCGGGGCATGGGCTGTTGGCGGCGCTGGGCCGTAGCGATCGCAGGCCGAGTGGTACTGAGGGAGGTATTGGTGTTTGTCATCAGTACAGTCCTGCTGCTCCGCCTCGGGCGGGGATGGGGCTGCTTTCCCGCCCCGCGTTTCTGTCTCCGAGCCTTTCTCTGTAAAGGCCAGAGCCTCATTTGTAAAAAGCTTCTTACGTCATCCGTAGTTGCTTTTTTGGTAGAGGTGATATCTTTTACTAGACCCACTAGATAGTTGCAATAAACAAAAAAATCTTTTATTTGCAAGTCTTCAGGCGAAGGAGAATGCGGAGGTTGTAAAACTTCTCCCAGGTAAAAATGAAACTTCATATTGCAAAGGAGAGTTGAAGGATGTTATTGATTCCCCTGGGTAGGAAAGTGCGTTTGAGGCAAACTAAGCTCAAATAAAAGTCGGAGCAGCTTATTTCCCCTGGAGGACTTCTAGCTCCCTTTAATTCTCCCGAGCGATATGAAGTTGCATTTCTACTTGGGAGACATTTTACAATCTTTGTATTCTCTTCTGCCTGAGGAAGGGCACCTGAGCCTGAAAGCTTGCAAATAAAGGATTTTTTTTTTTTTTGCAAATATCTAATTAGTCTAATAAAAGATATTGCTTCTACCAAGAGTTCTCACTGCTTTTGCCTGTAGACCAGCAGTTCCCAACACTGTGTTACAACCCAAATGAGGGTCGCGGGGGTAATGCTGGTGGTGCCACACAGAAAAGATGAGCCATGCCATGTGCTGGGAGCTCCTCCATCTCCAAGCGGCTGCCACGCTCTGCTCCCAGCAGCTGGTCACAGGAAAAAAAAGGTTGGGAACCACTACTGTGGACCAACATGGCTACAACTTGTATCTGAGATTTTTTTCTTTAACAGGCTGTAACTGCTGCTTGTCTCCCCTGCCCTGTAGGGGCTCTTCCACACTCAGTCCACCTGTCCTTACTTCTTTCTCTGCAGTGCCAGAGCAGTCCTTGTGCTAGGCCCCTGCTGCACAGTTCATCCTTTACGTAGTTCAGGGATGAATCACACCATAAATGTAGACAGCCCACACGTGCAAAGTAATTTATCACGTGGTTCATTGGACAACTGCACAATACATTTAGACCAGCCACACACAGTAATTGTTGCACCATGTACAGGTGAACCGTGCAATGTATTTAGACCAGCCACACATGCAAAGTAATGATTACACAGTTCTCTGGTGAATCGTGCAATAATTGTAGACAGGCCTCACGTGCAAATTAATTTATCGTGTGGTTCACTGGGGAATTGTACAATACATTTAGACTGGCTACACGTACAAAATGAGACAGACCACACGTGCAAAGTTATTGTTGCACAGTGCACAGGCAAACTGTGCAATGTATTTAGACTGGCTGCACATGCAAAGTAATGATCGCACAGTTCGCTGGTGAATCATGCAATCAATGTAGACTGGCTGCATGAACAGATTATCACACAATTTCCTGTGGAATTGCACTATACATTGAGACCAGCCACGCATGCAAAGTAATCAACACACAATTCACTGGGAATCTCACAATACACAATTTAGATGGACCACACATGCAGAGTAAATATCACACAGTTCACTGGTGGACCACACAAAAAATTTAGATCAGCCATGTGTGCAGAGTAAAATGAGCTGCATGTGCAGAATGATTATCACAATTCACTGGTGAATCAGGCAATACACCTAGATCCTCCACATGTGCAAAGTAATTATCACATGATAAAAAATGTCTATCCAGCTGTAAAAAGAGTCAACCAGCTATAAAGTTAGTGCTTGAAAACGTGTAACAACTCTATAACTGTTTTTTATCCAGCTTTAATTTGAATGTGTAGTAGGGGACCTAGGTGCTGTACAGGTACACAGGTAAAGGCCAGTCCCTGCCCCAAGGAGTTTACAATCTAAGGAATGGGGCACCTTTTTGCTGAAAAGGCAGTTGTATGCCATTGGATTGGAAATCATGTGGCATGTCTAATGTAAAAAGAGTAGTCTTTTACAGGAATTGAGTTAAATAAACAGTTTAAGGAGGGTCATTGTGTTTGAGTCTATAGACAGCTCTCTTGTTGCTACTGCTGTTATTCTTGAAAACAACTCATCTGATTACTATTTAAGAGAGGTTGTAATTTGTCTTTAATATGTATTATTGATTAGACATGGTATATGTCAATGCTGTAGTTTTTGAAGGCCCCACTCAGGATTGAAGCTGAATTCTGCTATCAAATGTGTGCAGACACCCAGATCTGCTAGTACAGATGGGAGAGCAGCAGGACTAAGGGTCTAATTTAAGACCAGACACAGTAAATGGGTGTAACAAATAATACACTGGAAAGCTGGCAGGTCAAAATGTGATTATATCAATGTTGCCATATGTGTAAAAAAATTACAACAGTTGTACAGTAAATTTGGTCCACAGGTTAAGCTTGAGAGATGATTGTTAGAGTGCCCAAAATGTAACATAGTTCAGGAAGATCCAAAGCATTCTTTGAAAGGTGGTTTTCATATCAAATCAATTTTCCATCTTCAGAAAACCTTAAATTGTCTTGGTGTTGTTCTTCATGAACACAGGCTCACAAAGAATAGGCTATGTGCATGACTGTGCTTCCAAAGACGAGTGCCTAACAACAGGGGGGAGCGATTCTGCAATGGAATTTGGAAGTTCTAACAGGTGCCAATAAAGGAAATGGAAATATTCTAATATTATAAAAGCTTAAGTCTGTCTGTCTGTCTGTCCATAAGGCTTTATTTACACTCTGATTGGCTGACAGAAACAGCCAATCAGAGTGCTCCAAGCATGGGGGAGAGCCACCATGATTCCGAAGCCACGCTGAGGACTGGACAGTGGGTGGGAGAGTCAGGGCCAGCAGCACTGGCCTTGGCTCCCCCATCCTACTCCCTGCAAGAGGCAGAACAGTGGCAGCATGGGGTATTAGGTGGTGGCACACCATCCTAGCCCCTTCCCCCCGCATCATTCTTGACGGGCAATTGGCTCCCCCCCAGCAGTACAGTCCTTGGTGCCGCTAGCAGGGAGCAGGGTGGGGAACCGAGGCCAGTGCTGCTGACCCCAGCTCCCCCACCCTCTGTCCAGTCTTCAGTGCAGCTTCAGAATCATGGCAGCACTCCCCCACACTTGGAACACTCTGACTGGCTGTTTCCGTCAGCCAATCAGAGTGTGACTAAAGCGTTAGGGACAGACAGACAGACTTAGGCTTTTATAATATTAGAATATGCTGTGTATGACAATATGATCATGAATTAAGGGTGAAAAATTCCTTTACCTTTTGCTTACACTTGTTATGATGTATATTAATTTTTTAGATTTTAATATGATGTTTCTGATTTACAAATTTGGCAGCACTGTTAACAATTAGTACATCCAGATGGTATCAGGTCATTGAATTTGTTGCTATTATAAAACATAAACAGATATTAGTAATCTCTTGCTGGCCGTCTGCCTGATACTACTTCTATATTTAAACTTTTTTCTCCATGCTCCTATTCTAATTAGTATTAGTTATGGAGTTTGTATGTTGTTTTGTACTGGTCATAAAGGAAGTTATTACCTCCCAGATATAAACAGCTTGTTTTACATACTCATATCATCAGGGGCAGGGAGAATGCAGATGCAGCTACTGCAGCTCCAACTCCCACCAGAACCTGGGGTCAGAGTCACAGCTGCAGCCACTGCCCACCTTTCCCTCCCCTGCTGCCTCTGTCCCCTACCACTGCCTTCCCTGCTCCCACCCATTACGGCCACTTACCTTCTGGTTCCAGCCCAGAACAAGGAGCAGGTAATACTGGTAATACTTTTAGGAGCTGGTAACCCCAATTAAGAGATGCCAGAAAACAATGCCAGGGTCTTAACTGTACAGCAGTTAATCTGGCCTGGAGGCTTAACAGTACCATAGGGTCTGCCTGCATAGATCTGCTTGAGCTTTCAAGACTTCTGTTGATGAACAGCAGCTGCCACAAAGCCACCATGTGCCACTGCAGATCTGAGTGTCTCCAATACAGCAGCTGTGCCACCAGCGTGCACCCTGGGAAGGCACTTGCAGCTGAATGGGACTGTGGCAGCCAGCTGAATATACATGAGTGTCTTCTCCTGCTTTCAGCCACGTGCTGGGCAGTGACAGGTGTTTGGCCCTGCTTGGCACAGGTGGACTTATTTTGCCAGGAGAGTGGAGGGTCCTGGCACTGCAGAGAGGCTATGAGAGTGCATGTCCTTAAGGGTTTCTCACACAGAGCTGTAGACCTTCAAGCGACATTTGTAGTATGGATTAGGCCTAAGATATGAGACTGGAAAGTGAAAATCTTCTGCTACACCACTTAGCACCTCTGCTGCTTTATTTAACCTAGAATCCTGATCTTACGCTCCATACTGAGGAAATCCAGGGAAGGTTTCACTTACAATCTGAGTGGGTTTTTTGTAGTCCAAAAAATGCGATCCTGCAAATGTTCTTTATCTCCTTGCTTACTACAACATTTGCAGTTTTAGGCAGACAAGGTTTCTTGGGTGAATTTGATATCTTTTATTAGACCAACCCAAATGGTTGGAGAATAGTTATTAAGCAAGCTTTCGGGTTCAAAAACCCTTCGTCAGGCTAAGGATGCTGCAGCAGTTGCTGCATGCTCTTCCTGGATGGAATGACTGGGCCAAGCACCTGTCACTGCCCAGCACCTGGCTGAAAGCAGGAGAAGACACTCTTGTATATTCAGCTGGCTGCCACAGTCCCATTCAGCTGCAAGTGCCTTCCCAGGGTGCACGCTGGTGGCACAGCTGCTGTATTGGAGACACTCAGATCTGCAGTGGCACATGGTGGCTTTGTGGCAGCTGCTGTTCATCAACAGAAGTCTTGAAAGCTCAAGCAGATCTATGCAGGCAGACCCTATGGCACTGTTAAGCCTCCAGGCCAGATTAACTGCTGTACAGTTAAGACCCTGGCATTGTTACACGGCTACAACCTAAACCTTTGCAATTTTATGCATTTGTACAATCCCATTGAAATAAAAGGGGACACTCATGTACATACATGTGTTTTCAGGTACAGGCTTGTGTGTGAAATTCCAATTGAAATAAATAGAGGAGATATAGGTAGTGTTATGAGACAGGCAAAACATTAAGCTGATGGATTTAACTGCAGTCCTTCATATAAGATTAATTGAATTGTGGTTGGCTAAGCTCCTTTATGAAACAATAGTAGCTGGTACTGTCAACGTGTGTCACTGCAAAACAAAGTTACATGTGCGTCTACTAAATGACTTAGGAGAGGGGCACAGCTTGGTACTGCTTTTCGAAAAACGCATACAAGAAAGGGGAGTAGTAGAAACATCTCAGACAAATGCACAGAAGGAGCAGAATGCCAGACAGGCCTGAGAGGAAAGTCTAGAGAGGAGTTATGGGCTGAGTGTTGGGTGAAAATGGCTTGGAGAAATGAGCAAAGATTCTTCCTGTGGTCATGGAAACAGGGTTTTGAGCCTTCTTTATTAACAAACAGGATTATAGCAAAGATATTGAGCTAATTAGTTTTCCTCTTATGAATTATAACCTGCAGGGCCCTGAACTGCATGGATTAGAAGGGTTACCTATAGGTAGGGAATACACAGTCAGTCCCTACAATGGAGACCTGATGATAGAAGTTATTCCAAAACTGATGTGTGATACCTGTCTTATCAGTGCTCATAGTCACCTAGTCTCATAAACACTAATGGCCACTCCCCTTTCCCAAAGCAAGTGTTGGATTTTTTTTTTACACATAGGGATGGATATTCCTGATACTCTGTTTTTAAAGAAACATATTCAAATGTAAAAAGGACAATCATATGTTATAAGAAAAGATAATGCTATAAATAAGATGTAAATGATCCTGCATTATGTTAATTTTGCACATGGACATGAAAAATATTTCCTAATACCTAACTTTTAATCAATCTGTTGTAGACATTATATTCTATAAATTATCTTACCACTGGGAAATCCACAATGAAAACCTGTTATTGGGACACACTGAGGATAATGGGAATATGATGTAATACTTTAGTATGGTTGCCATACAAAAACATTGAAGGTAGGGCAGAACTCCATTCTAAATGGTTAAAGAAGCCTCCTAAATCTATTCAGCTGTATAGTTCAATCAATGAAGTGAGTGTAGCATGAAACTCTGCAGACTTATGTTATGTTTTTGTCAAATCCTGGTATAGATTTAGAAGCGATTTAGTATCTGTCAAGTTTTATCAAATTTCTGGAAGGGCACACAGACTGTTTTTTTTTACGCTAAGGATGAATACAGTGTATATTTCAGTATAGCAATATCCTTATTAGACATACCTCCTTTGTTGTTGGTGACCTGCATTTGGGAATGCTGAGGTTGCTCATGTAAATTGATGGGACTATGCACTGCCACTGCTTACATCTGGGGGCACCATCCAGGATGGGTTAAAATAAGCAGCTATATATATATCAATCACTACATGTATATATATCTATATATATATATAGATATATATCTCTATATACCTATTGGCTAACCACCTATATATACACATATAGATATATATGAATACTGATTGATACATATCAATCATTGTACTCCTATATATCTCTGTGTGTGTATAGGTGGATAGCCTATAGCTATCTAGCTATATACCTATATATAGATATAAATCACTGTATTCATATATATCTGTATTATATATAGAGAGATATATAGATGGAAAGATATCGATATATATAGAGATATCTGCTTATAAACTCAAGCTTTGCCCAGCTGCCTTTTGGTACTGACTTGGCATTTGAAATATATAAGCACACTCATTCATATCTATAAACTCCTGAACTTTGTTCAGCTGAATTTTTAACACAGATTCACATATATATATACACACACACACACACACACACACACACACACGTGCTTATAAACTCTGCTCACACCTATATATGAATGTCCGTGTGATATACAAATGCGCGTGCATGTGTATGTCTATTTCAAAAGACCAGATCAGTTCCAAAACTCGGGTGCACAAAGTTCAAAAGTTTATAAAGATTTATATATATATTGCTTGGGGGATATCTATATCTATCCATCTTCCATTTCTCTCTCTCTATATAGCTATATCTCTATATATAGGGAGATCTCCCTCTCTCCATATATATCTATTTATCTATATATTCCCGCAAGAACCAGATCAGTTCCAAAACTCAGCCGAGCAAAGCTCGAGTGAAGCTCATAAGGTTGCACAACGGAGTAAGCCCGTCAGTCTGGGGGTTCAGCTGCTCCCCCCACGCAGGCAGGTCCCCGGCCCCCGGGCAGCTGCCAGACTGTTCGCAGACCAGGCCTGGGCTGCGGGTGTTCAGCGCAGACCCACTGACAGGCAGGATCCACGCGGCCCCGGAGGGGCGGGGCGTCGCGCGAGCCCCTGACGGCTGCTGGGGAAGGGGGTCTGCGGCGTGAGGCGGGAGGGGGCGGGCGCCGGAAGTGACGCGTGAGCGGAGCGGGTGCGCGCGGCTGGCGGAAGATGGCGGCTGAGGCTGCGCTGGGCAGGGAACGCGGCCGGCAGCCGTGAGCGCGGCCCGGCGTGGGGGGGGGGAGAAAAGGAGGGGAGGGGCAGGGCGGCTTCCCCCGCGCCCGCCGGCTGTATGTTCCAGCGGGGCCCCGCGGGGCCAGCCCGCGCCGCAGCGCCGCCGCCCACGGGTAGGTGCCGCGTCCCTCCTACCCCGCCCCGAGCCGCGCCGCAGCCTCCCGCCCTGCAGCTGCCGGGCCCGTGTCGCCCGGGAGGGCCGCCGCTTCTCACGTGCTCGGGGCTGCCTTAACTGCGGGTGGGGCCGGGGAAGGGGCTGAGGACGGGAGGAGTCTGCCCGTCTTAAGCTCTTGAGTTCTGACATGAGCGGCCCCCAGGGCTGTGTAGTTTTTTGACTGTACTGCTCAATTTCCCGCAGTTAGTGTGAGCCGATCAACTCCGCTTTGATACCAGCCGCTCCGCAACCCGTTTTCCTGGAGGGTTGGATGACGTTTCATTCTTCCAGGGTGCGGTACTGATGGGTCAGGAGTATTTGCCTTGAAAATGCGTGCTTGTGTTGAAAACATCCCCCTTAGTCTATTGATTCACCTGAGTTACTCCTGATGACTGTATTGGTTGCCCCAGTGTTTCTCAACCTGTGGGTCACGACTCAAAAGTGAGTTGCAAGAATGTGAAAGGGCTGTGAACAAACTTGTTAAAAATGGGTTCTCCTTTAAAGGAGGAAAAGTGGGGAGCCATGGGTTTTCTTTGCAGGCTGGCAGAGTTTCAGCCTGCAAGGGGCTGCTTGCGGGCCACCCCCCCATGCACCGCTTGCCCCACAACCTGGGCAGGTTGGGAGTGAGGGGTGCCGGCAGGGCCAGTGGGCTGTATTACACTTAAACTATTTACTGGCTGGGGACTGGCCATTGATGTTTACAAGGTGGTCCCGGTACAAAAAAGGTTGAGGGACCACTGCATTATGGGATACTCTGATGCTGTGTGTTGTAACTAAATCTTTAAAGGAAGGTGGTTGTTCTAGTATGTACTATAGAAGCTATGTCACATGAAATAGGGAAAAATCGCATTATTACCGCAGTCCGTTGGTTTAAAGTTTGAGAACGGCTGCCATGGCTCTGCTGGAGTCAGGGGTGTGTGACTCTCGCTTGGATAGATGCAACAAAGCCATCTTTATATCAGTAGCTTGGTACCAGCAGCTGTGGCACCAAAGAGGTCTGTCCTGTCCTCCGTTGTTGAGGCATCTCCCCAATTTACTGGGCAGGGTCCAGAGAATGTGTTGACCCCGTGCTGCCAATGGTTTAATATCTGAGCTAGTTTAAAGTAGGGATATAAATACTGGTTAATGAAGTATGTGTTTAAACTCCTGGAATGTTATCAGTTAAACAGGTAACCCATAACCGGTATCTCCTGGGGACCTGCCCCGCCTGTGCTCCCATATTTACTGGGTGGCAGCAGCAGACAAGGGGCTTTTCCAGCCTTTCCAGGGACCTGGCTGGAGCCTATGCCGGCTGTGGTAGGAGGCTGGGAGGCTACAAGTGGTTGCATGGGGGTCTGCAGGGCCCTGATTTGTCTCCTTACCAGTGGCAGGAGTATGCGTGCCTTGGGGTGGATGGCAGAAAGAGCCAGGGGTACTCTCTCCTGCCTGCCCTGCCACCTTCAGGGTCACCCTGCGACTTTCTCCACTGGACTGCTCCCCACTCCACACTAAATGCTAACCTGCGAATATGGTTAAATGTTTAACCCATGGGTCGGCAAACCCAGCACGTGCCAGAACATGGCATGCAAGGCCATTTTGCTCTCATGCCACAGCTGGCTTGGACTTTGAGCAGCTACCACCAGACTCCATGGCAGGCAGCAGCCAACATCCCAGAGGATACAAACTGTTGCACTAGGCTCCGGCTGGGCTCCATGGTGGCAGCATCTATAGACATGTCCTGGGGCAGATGGCGGGGGTTGCACTATGTGAGGCCCTCTTCCAGCTGTGTGCTCCCAGGCGAAGGTGCAGGTGTTGCTGCCACAGAACCTGGCTGGAGCTCCCTGCTGCCTGCCACATCTAGCCTATCTCTAGGTAGCTGCAGCAGGTGGCAGGCAGGCAGGCTGCAAACAGGTGCACCAGGGTCCGGAGCCCTGGCACCGGCTCTGTGGTGATGTCAGCTGCACACGCACCTTGGGGCGCATGGTGGGGGAGGGCCTGGGGCAGCACAATCCCAGCCCTTCCCCTGCAGTCCGTCTGGAGGCATGCATGTGCCCACCACTAGCAATGAGGATAGGGCCCCTTGCGCCATCTGCCTCTGGCATGCCATGTTGGGGCCTGGGTCCAGTTGGGTTGTTTTGGCACTGCAGTCAAAAATGTTGCTAACCCCTGGTTTAACCATTTACATCTCTAGTTTAAAGCTAGCTTGGATGTGTTTATGTGAGCTGTAGTCGCATGTTGATTGCAGCTAAGACATAATCATAATGATATTAAATTGAAATGTTGTAAGACCTCTCCAAAACCTGTTATTTTAGTTAATGAAATTATATCTGTCTCTATCTTATCCAGTTTTGAGTTATGGGAAATTCTAACGGGTTCCGTATCTGCATTTCCTGCCTCTGGAAGTATATGTTAAAATGGCTGCCAAGCATATGTTTGTCAGAACTCTTCTTTTGATAATTATTGCATATGGTTTTAGTGGTCCATTCACACAGCAAATTGTAAATTGCTGTGTGTCATAATATAAAATGATGCTGCCCTGATTCTTAGAATCTGCTTTCTCTTGCCTGACGGGGGCAATGTGTAGAGGGTGCATGGGAGTGCACATGCATCCCCTGAGAGCACTGGTCCATCCCCTGTCAGGCCATGCTCTCTGTGTAGCAGGGGGGGAGGCAGGAACACCAGTGCCCCTTCTGTGAGCATCGAGTGGGGAGCGAGGCTGCCAGCAAAAGCAGCCGCGCCACTTCTGGAAGTGGCCGATGGAGTTCCGGAAGTGGCGTGGCCACTTTTATTGAGAGTGAAATCAGTTCCCCCACTGGACAGCAGGATTGGCTGCCGGGGGACACTTCTCCCCCACTTCGCGCTGACTGGTGTCAGGGGTGGCATGTGGCCCCCTGACTCAAGAGGCACCAGACATCTGTGTAGCCTGATATCCAAATATCTTAGAACCATATTATCAAGTGATAGCTCATAATGAGTTCTTATCTTTTCAGGACTATAACACAGTTTGGCTCCAGCTATGCAAGCAAGACCAAATTGAATTATAATACAACAATCCAAAAAAACCACAAAAGAAAAACAAAACAAAAAAAATCAAAAACGTTAAAGTTGCTTACAGGGGTGTAGGTTGTAGCCATGTTGGTCTAAGGACATAGGCAGACAAGGTACCTTGGGTGAATTTGATATCTTTTATTAGACCAACCCAAATGTTGCTTAGGTACTTTTGAAAATGTACATTGTACTTTGACTCCGGAAATGTTCCATAGGGGTCAGGGTTATTTGGTCACGGTCAAGTTAGGATATTAGTGTGGTAATAGTATGATATATAACCATGTTGAAATGGAATGCAATTCATGCTGGGCTTTACCATGTTAGACCATCATCAATTCTTAAGATAGTTCTAAGATAGATCTACTGATCTCATGGTAGGCGGGCATTTTAATTAAAAAAAAAAAAAAAAGTCGTTAACTGAATTGATGTTAGCAAAATTGCTATCACTTGTGGGTAAAGCTTGTCGGTTAGTATTGAGTCTTGTGGAAATGGTATGTGGTGCAAGTATTGATAAGTTTTAGAAGGTCAAGATATAATATCCAAAGCACCTAAGTCTCATTTTCAAAAGTGGCAGACATTTACAAGCCTAAACTACACTGATTTTTTTCAGTCAAATTTAAGATCCCAAATGCCCAATTTTTCTTTTCTAAAGGACTATAGGAACTTTTAAAAATAATACACCTTTTCAGTGTAGGCATCATCAGGGCTTAATAGAGACTCCCAGTGTGTGCATGCTATATTTCAATTTCACATCACCGGTTCTTAGGCTCTGTGTAAAGTAGCATTTTTTTCAAATTTCCTGATGTTGTGTTTAGCACAATTACATTGGTGGCAGTAATGAAGAACATTAGTGCAGACCAGTTATGCCTTTTTTTTCTTTTGCTACTCTGTTGCTTCCATGTCACTGTTGCTACTCAATGAGAAATTTAGTAGGGAAGAAAAGCATTGTAGTCACAATCTTGTATTTAGCATCTCTTATCCCAGTAGGTTGTGTCTGTTGTTATAGGTGCACGTTTATTTTAAACTAGCGAATTGCCCATCAAGAATGATAGGGAAGGGGGTGTGAGTGGGGACAGAATGCTGCCAGCCATCACTCACTGCTGCCTCCCAGGAGCAGGGGGAGAGGGGAGCTTGCGTGCTGCTGCCGCTGCTCCACATCCAACTCTGCTCCCCCCTGCCCCCCCTGCTCCATGTCTGGCCCTGCTTCGCAACTGCCTGGCCCACTCCACTGGAGCCATGCCCCACCCATTATTCTTGACAGCACTGGTGCAAGCCATGTCCCCCCAAGAGTGTTATGGACAGACAGACGGACTAAGCCCTTTATATATGTGTATGTGTGTATAAATAAAATGTTTGTCACCTTACAGCAGCTAAACACCTTATTTTCAGAATGAGCATGTGGAATTGTGAATGCCATATTTGCATGTGCATATAAGTGTTCACATTTGATTTTTGCATGTTCATACGTTTTCCTTAATTGTTACCCGAAGATGCATCTAATTTTTGTTCACAAATTAGACAGGTGTTTGCACTTCTGAAAATTGAACCCACTGGCTTGGGTATATAGTAAACAATATATTTGGAGTAGTTTTAGGACTTGTGTTTTAATAAATGATTTTGGTAAATGGGGAGAAGTATAGAAGAGATGGTTCATTTTACACTTTGATTCTGGGTTTTTGTGTTTTTTTTTTTCTTGTAACATTACTCCCCAAACTAATTTTGTCAGTATATTTGAAAATCTTTCCTTGTAACAGGTTTGGTCATTATGAGACACGGTAATGGGCTCTGCAGACGAAGGAGAGAAGTGGATGTGGTATAATTGGATTTTTTTTTCTTTTTCTTTTTTTTTGGCGGGGGAAACATTGGGAAATGGGAAACATTTTTAAAAGCGTTGCTGTTCTTATTGGTAAGCTTGAAAGGTGGTTAGCCGTGTGAGTCTGAAGTCAGGCAGAAGATAGGCTAGGGTGGTACCCTAGAGGCTACCCAGTTAGTCTCTAAGGTTATAAGTAGACATATTTGTCTTAAGAGTTTTTTTTGTTTTTGGTTTGGAGGGTTGTGTCGTGTCCCCTGCGTGCCGCGCCCCCCCCTCCCCGGCCTTACAGACAGGTCTGCTCGCTGCCCCACTTCAAGTGCCACTGAAGTATCAAGGTATAATGTTCTGTCTGTTTTCCTTGCTATATTGTGGTATGTTCCTATATGGTAGAGTTGCATATGTTCTGGAGGGAAGGGTTAAGTTCAGAATGACCTTGGTAGATTGGAGAAATGGTCCAAATTAATTAATAAAATTCGGTTAGGTTCAAAGTCCTGCACTTGGGGTGGAACAGTCAAATGCCCAACTACAGATTGGGGAATGACTGGCTAGAGTGCAGTACTGCAGAAAAGAACTTGGATGTGTTAGTAGACCATAACCTTAATATGAATAAGCAGTGGGTTGTTTTTTTTTTTTTGCAGGAAAAAAAGGCAGTATCATATTGGGCTGTATTAATAGGGATGTTGCTTACTAGTCAAGGAAAGAGAGTGAGTCTTCTGTCCTGTCAAACACAGGTGAGCCTCATCTGTGCTAATGTATCCATTTTTGAGCTTAGCACTTCAAGAAAGATGTGGAGAAACTAGAATTCAGTGGAGAGCTATAAACATGATTATAGATTCATAGATGTTAGGGTCGGAAGGGACCTCAATAGATCATCAAGTCCGACCCCTTGCATAAGCAGGAAAGAGTGCTGGGTCTAGATGACCCCAGCTAGATGCATATCCAACCTCCTCTTGAAGACCCCCAGGGTAGGGGAGAGCACCACCTCCCTTGGGAGCCCGTTCCAGACCTTGGCCACTAACTGTGAAGAAGTTCTTCCTAATGTCCAGTCTAAATCTGCTCTGCTAGCTTGTGGCCATTATTTCTTGTAACCCCCGGGAGCGCCTTTATGAATAAAACCTCACCAATTCCCTTCTGTGCCCCTGTGATGAATTTATAGGCAGCCACAAGGTCGCCTCTCAACCTTCTCTTGCGGAGGCTGAAAAGGTCCAGGTTCTCTAGTCTTTCCTCGTAGGGCTTGGCCTGCAGGCCCTTAACCATATGAGTGGACCCTCTCCAGGTTATCCTCATCCCTCTTGAAGTGCGGCGCCCAGAATTGCACGCAGTACTCCAACTGCGGTCTGACCAGCGCCCAATAGAGGGGAAGTATCACCTCCTTGGATCTGTTCGTCATGCATCTGCTGATGCACGATAAAGTGCCATTGGCTTTTCTGATGGCTTCGTCACACTGCCGACTCATGTTCATCTTGGAGTCCACTAGGACTCAAAGATCCCTTTCGACTTCCATGCCACCCAGCAGGTCATTCCCTAGGCTGTAAGTGTGCTGGACATTTTTCCTCCCTAGGTGCAGCACTTTGCATTTCTCCTTGTTGAACTGCATTCTCTTGTTTTCTGCCCACTTGTCCAACCTGTCCAGGTCTGCTTGCAGCTGTTCCCTGCCTTCTGGCTTGTCCACTTCTCCCCACAGTTTTGTGTCATCCGCAAACTTGGACAGAGTACACTTCACTCCCTTGTTCAAGTCGCTGATGAAGACATTAAAGAGTATCGGTCCAAGGACCGAGCCCTGTGGGACCCCACTGCCCACACCCTTCCAGGTCGAAACCGACCCATCCACCATGACTCTCTTGGCGCGACCTTCTAGCCAATTCGACACCCACCGGACTGTGTAGTCATCCAAGTCACAGCCTCTTAACTTGTTCACCAGTATGGGGTGGGATACCATATCGAAGGCCTTCCTGAAGTCTAAGTGTATGACATCCACCCCTCCTCCTGTGTCCAGGCATTTTGTAACCTGGTCATAAAAAGAGACTAGATTAGTCAGGCATGATCTGCCTGCTACGAACCCGTGCTGGTTTCCCCTCAGCATAATTTGTCCTGCCGGGCTCTCGCAAATGTGAGCCTTGATAATTTTTTCAAAGACTTTGCCAAGGATGGAGGTGAGACTGACTGGCCTATAGTTGCCCGGGTCCTCCTTCCTCCCCTTCTTGAAAATGGGGACCACATTGGCCCTTTTCCAGTCCTCCGGGACTTGGCCCGTGTGCCACAAGTGTTCAAATATTCCCGCCAGTGGCTGTGCAATGACATCGGCCAGTGCCTTCAGTACCCTCGGATGGAGCTCATCCGGGCCTGCCGACTTAAAGGCATCCAGTTCCTCCAAGTGACTCTGCACAATCTCAGGGTCTATGCATGGTAGTCTAGCGTCTTGCTGCTGCCTCTCTACGACCCCAGTGAGAGACTTGTCTTGCCCCTCTCTTAGGAACACTGAGGGAAAGAACTCGTTGAGGAGTTCAGCCTTGTCCCCCCTGTCCGTCACCAATTGCTTCTGCCCATTTAGTAGGTGTCCTATTCCTCCCTGGGCCTTCCTTTTACTCCCTATATATCTAAAAAACAATTTCTTGTTGTCCTTTACTTGGGATGCTATCCTCAGCTCTATGGTAGCTTTGGCCTGTCTAACTGCCTCCCTACAAGCACGAGCAGAGGAAGTATACTCCTCTTTGGTGATCTCTCCCTGTTTCCACTTTTTATGTTCCCCCCTTTTGGCCCATAGGCTGCCCTGGATTTCTCTGGTCGGCCAAGGAAGCCTCCTGGCCCCTTTCCCTCTTTTTCCTCGCATCGGGATCGTCTCCCTTTGTGCCCGAAGGATCATTTCCTTAAGGCACAGCCACCCTTCTTGGGTTCCCATCACTTCAAAACTCCTACTCTGCAGTGCGTCCTTGACTAATCGCCTGAGTTCATTGAAATCAGCTTTCCTAAAGTCCAGCACTTTCACCCTACTAGTTACCTTACCCACTCGACGTCTTATGAAGAATTCTGTTATTAGGTGATCACTGTCCCCCAGATGGCCACCGATCTGTAGGCCCCTTACCATATCATCCCCCGTTGCCAGTACCAGATCCAGTAAGGCATTCCTCCTAGTGGGACTGTGTACCTCCTGTCGGGTGGAGGTCCTGTACACAGGATAGGAACCTGCGTGAACGGTGGGACTTTGCTGTCTGCATCTCCCAGCAGATGTCTGGGTAGTTTAGGTCCCCCATGACTACTGCCTCTTTAGCTTTTATGGTCTCCGAGAGCTGCCTCAGGAGCCCCAAATCTAGTTCTTCCCCTTGGTGTGGGGGTCTATAGCAGACCCCTACCACCAAATCCCTTTCTCCTTGCCCCCCATGTAGCCTAACCCACAATCCTTCTACTTCCTCATCCTTCGATTCCATCTTGATGAGGGTCGATGTATATTGCTCATTGACATAGAGCGCAACCCCTCCCCCTTTCTTCCCCACCCTGTCCTTTCTGTACAGCCTATAACCCTCAATATGTACCGCCCAGTCGTGGGATGAATCCCACCAGGTTTCTGTTAGCCCTTCTAAGTCATAGGTGTTTTTTACAAGCAGGAGCGCTAGTTCATCCTGTTTGTTCCCCGTGCTCCTAGCATTAGTATATAGGCACTTGAGCCCTGTGACTGGTGCCTTTGCTGCCCTGGGAAACATGACAGAGGAAAAGTTGAAATAGCTTTGGAGAAGAGAAGACTGAGGAGATATTTGATAAGTGTTCAAATTCCTGAAGGATAGTTGTAGAGCGGCTGGTGATAGACCAGTGGTTGGCAGTGTTTTGTAGCTGCATGCTGCAATGACCTAGCTGGCCCCTTTTGCCACTTTCCCTGCTGCCCAGCTGTGGCATAGGGCAGGTGAAGCTGTCCCTTGACTAACTGCAGTGCAGGCAGAGCTCTGCACCTCCACAAATTGTTGAATCCAGTGGCTCCGCAGTCCATAAGTTGCCATCTCCTGTGCTAGACTAGGCTCTGTGGCCTCATGGGGTAGGAAGAAATAATTGTCTTAAACTGCAACAAAGGGAATTGAGGTTAGATATTAAAAAGAAATTTCCCATTATAAAGTGATTAAGCATTGGAACAAGTTACCTATAGAGGCTATAGACTATTCATCTTTGGAATGTTTTAAGAGCAGGTTAGACAGACACTTGACTGGGATGGTTTAGACTAGGATGATCCTGCCTTGAGCAGTGGGGTTGGACTAGATGACTTCCTGAGAACCTTCCAGTCCTACTTTTCTATGATTCTGTGGTTCCATAAGGTTTTTTGCATTGCTCATATTCAATAATGTTCAGATAGATGCTTCTTCATAGTTTCTTTGGAGTGGTTAGAAAACAAATCTTTCCTGTTAATTATAAATGGGAAATATATTAGTTTTTTCCCTTGGCCTATTTTCGATAAGGTATTGTGCAACATTAATAGCAGGACTTTGCCTTTTAACTGAAATACTGTAATTCTACCATGGCCATCACTAGTACTTTTCTAAAACATGGCAGAAAGATTTCTCAAGCAAATGTACACAAGTTTATCTGCAAAGCATGAATCTTATATGTAATACTCTCTTTTTGAAACAATTTTAAAACCAAACAGGAGAGAAATCCATACCCTCTTGTCTTTAGGCTTTATGGAATTAAGTTTAATTTCTTTCTTAGTCTGTAACTGTGAGTCCCAGAAGCATTGTAACGTGAGGAGAGTCTCCATGACCATCAGGAAGAAATTAAAAGATAGAACTGTTTGACTTCTTATCTTTATTCTGCAATTGTGTAATAGATATTCCAAGAAGCTGTGCTTTTCCAGTCACAGCAGAGTAGACTGTGTAATGAAGAATGTGCCAGACAGAAAAATGTCTGAAAAAAGCCAGTAGTGTTTGAGTGATGTTGTAGCCATAATGGTTGAGGAAATATGCAGGAGGCAAGGATTTTTGAGAGTGATACCTGTTATTAAATAAGCTTTTGAATGCAGTGCATTCTGCAAAAAAGCTAATATGGTTAAAGGGATTTTCTGTTTAATTTTTTCTGGTTGAAAATTTTTGTTCTGTGCTTCATTCAGAGGTCAGTTGCTATGATAGTACAGAAGCTTCTCTTGTGGGAATCAACCTCAGCTTTCTTTTCCTTTATAATTATTTGCAAGAAAATGTGAATTTTATCTTGTTCTCATAGAACAATGTAGACTCTCTCTCTCCTTTAGACATGTGCATAAGCTGTTCTAATAGGGAATAAGAAAATCAAATGCTATCAGTATCCCTTTACATTTCAGAACAATTTGCATGGGTGAAGGAAATGTGAAATGCAAATTTTGCATTTTTATTGGAAATGTGGAAAGTTAATTTTGTCGTTGTCTTCTGGGAAATCATCTGTATCACTTGAATATTGCATACAGTTGCATCTAAGGTTACAAATGTTTGTGTGGGAGGAATGGAACCAGCTATGTTTTAGAAAACTGATTGCATCTGGGATTTTATTTTGTATCACTTTAATATTAAACTACATTATTACTGTTTGCCTTATACAGGATATTGGCGCAAATGAAGATTTTAGTGATTGATCATTGTCTTTAATTGTCCACTTTTCTGTCCTCCTACTCTTAACTATATTGGTCTCCACCATGTATATTGATGCTGAGTATAAACTTACGTGATAAATAGCAATAATGTTCTGATGATTTAGCGCTGATGAGTGTCTTTTGTGGTCTTGTACTAAAGAATATGTCTATACATACCTATTCAACCCTGCTAGGCACTGAGCGTGGCAATGAGAAGTGCTGCCTTAGAATGGAGGAGGGTCTCTGAGGCTGTGTTTGATGTTGGGGATGTAGGAATCTCCATCTTCCTAAAAACCTGATTAAAAACATTTGAGATTCTCTGAATATGATTTGATACATTGAAGGCAAAGTACTGGATCACAGAAGAATGAAGATTTACTAAAATTAACTCCCGTCACTTCTTATGTTAAATACACTCTTTAAAAGTGGAGTGATTGTCATTTAAATTTTTTCTGAAACATTGTGACAGTACTGTTTTCCACTTTGCATTACTGTTGTTGAGACCTAAGGTTGATTTTTGAGGTCCAGTCTCAGAATGGTTGGTACTTGAGAGACCTGAAGAAAAGGATTTTAAGAGTTACTTTTTATACCTAGGATTCTTTTCTGTTTATCATGTGGTGTTTTCTAGCTGACTCTCCTTCATCCCTTCTACTCTGTGGTGCATGAAATTTGAAGGAATATACTTTTCTTTTCTTTTTTCTTTTTTTAAGTTTCAGCTGTTGTTCTGTATGATTATATCAGTTCAGATGGATGGGTAAAAATTGAGTGTGGTCTCTATACTAAAATATAAGGACACCTGTACATGAGCAGAGAAACTGCTTCAACGCTCTGGAATTCCAGCAGTCTGCTGGAATTAATCGAGTCTGCAGTTTCCGTGCTCCAGCAGCCTCCTGCGTCTCCTGTATCAGCGCCCCTGCGCTTAAAAAGGGCAGTGGGGGTGCACTGTCCTTTTTAAGCATGGGGACACTGATACAAGTGATGTGGTGGAGCTTTAATTAGAGCACCTCTGAGAATAAAAGTATAAAAGTGCTCTAAGTGATTGACTCTTTTCTTCTGTGTTGAGAAGCAGTGCAAACCAGCATATGCTCCTTTTGGATTTGGTATATTTTCCTTTTATCAATGTTTGCCATTTTTTACACATGTTTGTTCCCACCCTTCATGTTTCATTGTTGCTTCACTTTCTTTAGAATGTTGTGAAGGCACTTTTCAATCTGGGTGTTACTTTTTTGTGTTCTTTTAATCCCAGAGGCCCTACATTATATCTTGTCTCAAATCAAGGAAAGTAAATCTGGTGCCTGTAAAGCCTACTGATACCATTGATTTTGCTAGCAGGCAAGGTGAAACTGTGCCTTTTTCGGTTTCTCTATCTCCTCTGCTGCTCTGTACAGAGGGCCAGTTTCCAAATAATTGTGCTGGTGTAGGCCAACCAAGGTAATTTATTCTTGCTCTGTTTTATCGGTTTCTTCCTTTTTGGTTTGTTCTTTGTTTTACTTTCTCATTGCAATTTTCTGCTACATCGCCTCTCTTTATATATTTTGTGGGGAATGTGGGGGAGAATGACTTCAGAGGAAGGGAGATTATTTTTGGTTATTGCTGCTTAATGCTTCTCTTTCTGAGGTGGTAGGATTGGGAGTCGAAGTGTAGATTTTTCTCTCTGCTTTGCCTTAGTGGCTTTCCCTCAGTAAGAACTACCGCAACTTCATTCTGTTTCATTCTGCCGTTTCTGCTATGGCATATGCTGTATGGCAGAGGGAAAGTAGGTTGTTGGCCTAAGCACTGAGCTGAGGACATTGATTTGCCTATTCTCTCCGCCCCATGATATTAGAAGGATTGTGTCTCTTGCCCTGCTGCTTCCTCTTCATCTGTATGTCCTTATCCTGAATATTAAGGAAATATTCTTAGGTTAAATGTTATTTCCACTCTCCTGCTGATGGAAATATTTGTATCTTCTAGGAATAATCCTTATTTTTTAGGATAAAAAAAATGCATATTTTTGTGGTCTATGCAGCTGTACCTCGACAGTGAGGGAACAACACTAATTTTGTTAGTTGGAGATATGGATACTTACCATTCTAAGTTAAGAGTCAAATATGGTTGCAATTTTTCAATGATGCATTACCATTGAGTAAGGAGTAGAGGTAATTAACTGCATGTGGAGTTTTATATGGTAATTTTCAAATAACAGCATCTGAGTAGTGCTAATAACAGTTAGAAACAATAACATAGAACATTTCCAGGTTTAAATGTTTGATATCTTTAACCATTCAGTGTTCTAGTTTTAATATAGAAAGCTACAACTAAACCATTTAGTGTTTAGTTTTAATATAGAAACTTGTAGAATAAATTATCAACAAGGCCAATTTATAATAAAGAACATTCACACATACAAAATTAATGGTGTGGTTTAAACTGACAAAAAAAAAAATCAGGAAATTTAGAGTTGGGCTGCAGTTCTGTTTTAAGTAATTTGTGGCTATTGTGTAGCTGTTGGTATGGATTGTCCTGTATTAGATGTCTTCCCATAGCCCTAAAAATGTTGTGATCCCATCATATGGATATATTTTTAAAGTATTTTAAAATTTATTTAAAAAATGTGTTATAACCCCATGCACAGGGAACTTGGGTTAATTTATGTAAGGCACAATTCACCACTGTAGTTTAATTCAATGTTTTTACCTGCTAGTGCTGCTGTTTCTTCCCCTTCCCCATGCCCCCTCCCCCTTAAAAAAACACAAACAAAAAAAACTACCAATAATTGGTCGTTGTTGGATAATTTACCATTATTTACATTGTCCTTGAAGTGACAAATTAACACCCCTTTATTTTTTCATACATAAGGCGCATTCTATCTTCAAGTTGAATTGCTTAATAGGCAGTTAGAGCCCTCAGTCACCAGAGATGGAGGAACATACTATTTTTGTGAGATATAGCGTCTCTGTTTCTGATGGCTTTGATATTGTGGACTTCACATACAGCGTTACTTCTCATACCTCTCAGTAATACCATGATGTATGTAACTATCCCCTAAGAAGATGAAATACAGATGAAGCACCTTTGCAAAATGTGCAATGTGCAAAATGTTTGGCTTCTGGGGTCATTATAGTGCATATTACAATACTTTTGTCTGACATCTTTGATATCAAACCTTTGTGAAGACTTTTGGGGGCTTATTTCTGAAGATGAGAAAATTTCAAATTACTTTAATATTTTAAACATGGTGTTTTATTTTTCTTAATTGCTCTTTTATGGGGAAACAAAATCCTTAAGGGATGGGATAGGCTAGACCCTAGGGGTATGATAGAAAAATACCTAATTATATGACTGTAAAGTGATGTAAACACATGTATAGCATTATCACATTTTTAAATTCCTGTTTTCAACACCAAATAGTAACAACATCACATTTACAACTAATATTTGCTTCCCTGGGTGAATTGTTTGTTTACTAAATTAATTTTCAAGGCAGTAAAGAAAACATGGGAAGAGATTTAAAAAAGGGGGTGGTCTCCAAAAGGTGAATTGCCAAGAGTTGTTGTAAAATTGAAAAATGCTAATGAAAATAAAGTACATACTATTAATGTTGATGTTCATGCAGTCTGAAAGAGTTTGTATCCTGTTAATTCTTATAAACAATTTTTTTCTGCTTGATTCCTTTTTCCAGGTGATTCATGGCAGGGGACGTGGAAGGGTTTAGCTCCTCCATCCATGACACCAGCGTCTCTGCTGGGTTCAGAGCACTGTATGAGGAAGGATTGCTTCTTGATGTCACTCTTGTCATTGAAGACCACCAGTTTCAGGCGCACAAAGCACTGCTTGCCACCCAGAGTGATTACTTCAGGATTATGTTCACAGCAGACATGCGGGAACGTGATCAGGACAAAATCCATTTGAAAGGTCTCACTGCCACAGGCTTCAGCCATGTTCTCCAATTCATGTACTATGGAACTATTGAACTGAGTATGAACACTGTTCATGAGATCCTGCAGGCTGCCATGTATGTTCAGCTTATAGAGGTGGTGAAGTTCTGCTGCTCTTTTCTCTTAGCAAAAATCTGCTTAGAAAACTGTGCAGAAATTATGAGACTCTTAGATGATTTTGGTGTAAACATTGAGGGAGTCAGAGAAAAGTTGGACTCCTTTCTGTTAGAAAATTTTGTGCCACTCATGTCCCGACCCGATTTCCTGTCATATCTGACCTTTGAAAAGCTCATGTCTTACTTGGATAATGATCATCTGAGCAGGTTTCCAGAGATAGAACTGTACGAGGCTGTTCAGGCTTGGCTGCGGCATGATAGAAGACGCTGGAGGCATACGGACACCATCATTCAGAACATCAGGTTTTGTTTGATGACACCATCCAGTGTTTTTGAGAAGGTTGGTGCATTTGAAAGCAATAGACAGGATTCATCATTTAGCTAGGGCAGCATGCCGTTAAATAGGTAAGATTCCCATGCTTGTTAGGAGGAACAAAGAGAGCACTGATTTTTTTTTTTTTTTTCTTCTCCAACAAATATTTAAAGAATATCATATCTGAAAGTAATGTCAACTGATTTTAGAAAATAGCACGTTTGTGACTGGAGAAGCTAGAGTTGCTTAGGGTTTATTTGTAAATGATTTCTTATAAGACTATTTAAAGGAACTCTTAATTCATATGAAGTTTGTTTTATTTCAGTCATTCTTGCTGTCTTCCATATCTTGCTGCTTTATTCCAGGGAACTCTTGGGATGTCCTCATAACTGGGTATCAGTATAATGGAAGTCAACTTGCATGTTCTCAATTTTAGTTGTAGATACATGCACATTGTATATATGTTTAAACTGTTGTTTATTACAAGAAATATACATTTTAAATAAATGTCACCATGTACTATAGCAGTGTGTGCTACAAAAAATGCTTCGTCTGAAGAAAAAAAAAGTAGCAAATGGTATGCTGTTAGATTAAGTATCATATTGATGTTTGCAGGGTAAAATTTTTGGAAAGCATGCAAGTATGACACAGCTACTTGAGAGCTCCTAAATCTTACTGAAAGGCAGCTATGGTTAGGCTCCTAAGTTACCAAGACATTCTTGGAAGCTTTAGCTATAATGTATCTTTAGCTTTTTGTATGTACATATACATGTACATGTAGAAGGGGAGATGATGTTCAGAGGGCTACACTAATTTACACAAATTCTGGATTAATAATTATTCAGGGGAAAAAAATGCCCTTAATATCCCTGATTAGAATTTAAAAAAAAAAAATCTTGCCCTCTTACTTGGCAGCAAAAATATTTTGAGCAAATTTTTATTATAGCATTTAACTAATGTTCTTCTCAGCAACCCCAGCGCAATTCTGTTGAAGTCAAAACTTCATCTCCTTAGAGCAGTTTCCATTCTTGCTGTCACCTTGCTTTGTTGATTGTTTTTGTTTTACCTGAAATGTAATTATGTATGCATAAAGAATAAGGTCATAAGTAAGTTAGATGCTGCTTCCTCTAAGGAACAAGTTTCTCCAAATTAACTTGCTATTTCTCAGTGTCCAGTGTGCATTAAACACTATCCTTATAGCTAGATGTTTTTAGCTTAATAATCACATTATTGCCAACAATAGCAGTGAACTGCCTCCCCCCCCCCCCCCACCCCCCATGGTGTTTTCACACAGTTGAAAGATAAATATTCTTCTGTATTGTTGTAAGAAGATAAAGTAGGAAAAAGGCTCCATTATTTAAGCTTCTTTTTGTTGTGTTAAAGTATATAGAGTCTGAAAAGAGACTTTATAGTAACTTGGTATTCCATGTTAGATTTGTTTGTTAATATAAAATATGGATTTGTTAAATTTGAAAGTGTTAGTTTGATTTTGCAATATTTTGTTCATTTTTGTTACCAGTACTAAAATAGAACAAAGATACAGTAATTGAAAGCTAGAGCTCTGACACTGAAAAAATTTACAAACACGTTTGACTACACACACACACACACACACACACACACACACACACACACACACACACACACACACACACACACACACACACACACACGTATAGTATAGTATATATAGCAGCATTGAAGTTAAGTGAACAGATTTATTTTTTGCAGTGACTTGGATCTGAAAGGAATTTATAGATCCTGTTGGATATCACATTTGTTCCTAAGATCAGAAGAGAATCCTTTATTTTCCAAATGAATGAGGAAAAACAAGAAATATTAGTTTTTACTTTGAAAGAAGAAACTTATTTGTCAACATTAGAGAAATCCAAAAAAGTGAGCATTTGTGTGGCTTAAACACATGGGGTAGTAAAAAGAAGAGCTGTTTAGTTACGGTATTGAGGCCTCATAATTTTGCTATGAAAAAATTTGTATCGTCAGACACCACTTTGAATTTTATGGCTTTTGTCAGATATTCTTTGCATTAATATAGTTCATATGTATGTGAGGGAGGTTGTATGTAGTTTATTTTATAACTTTTGGTGTAGTTTCTGGTAAATGCAGATAAAACTTTTTTTGTTGTATTTATTCAACAAACCTGTTAGGAAATAGCAGATTATCCTACAAACATTTGCTCATCAAATTCCATAACTTGACTAAGAGTAGTGGTGTGAGCAAAGATTTGTAGGCTTAATCCCTTTTTTTTTTTTTTTTACAAAAAGTGTGTTTAAATACTAATATTTAAACCTCACTTTTAAATTATTATTTAATATCATAGATATTAATAACTTGTTATGCTACCGTTCCACTCATTTTCTTGTGCATTGGCTACAGGAAGTAAAACATCAAAATATTTGTTTACATTGTGCCTAACCAAACTTATAGGCTTAAGTCTCCTGCCTATTACAGTATGTCTATTGGCTAGATGCGAATTGTTCTCATATATGGCTCCGCTTAAGCTTTGCAGTGCCAGAAAATTAGATGCCTTTTTCTAGGAGGGTCATCCAGATCAAGAGGCTTAGGCACTTAACTTGCTCCATTAATTCTACAGGAACTTATGTGCCTCCAAAGTTCAATGCAGAGCACTGGTGATAAGCAAGGAGCCCCCTGTAACTAAAATCAGATATGCTAAACAAGAGGATGTCTCTATACTCCCTCTCCTCCTCAACACTTCGGCACCTGACTCAGTTGCAAATCAGTGTCTCAGTATTTTTAGAGGGGAGGCAGCTAATGAACCAAGATTCCTCATTTACAAAGTGCATTGAGTTCAGTACAAAATGCGTTGTCTGCACCCACTGTCCCTTGAAAGTGGTGGGTGGCAGTCGGGGCCTCAGTGTTATAGCACCTATCCAACCTATGGCATATAGATACATGCAGGGTAATTATGATCAAATACATGTAATATATATATATTTTAAACCTATATCTAAATGTTTCTATCCCACCACTATTGAAGTATAAGGACCTGATTTTTGCATGGTGCTGAGCACTCTTGCCTTCATGCAGCAAGACACTTTCTAATGGGAAGGGTGGGGAGCAGTCTTTAAGAAGTTCCCTAAAAGTCTGCAAAGTAGGCCTTTGAGTGAATGGGAAGGAAATTTTACAGTTGAACTGAACTTTAGGTATATAAGCTCACGTTGCAGGTAGTCTTCAAAGAGTAGTTTTCAACCATGTAGTTAAAAAATTCTGCTGGATTTTAATAAATTCTTAGCTGTAACTGCTGGGTTGGCTTTGTTTTTAAAGAGTTTCTGGTCTGTGTCCTGCTTCTTTAGAGATCACTGTTCACCTCATATTTTATCTTGGGAGTTTACAAATAAATGGCTGCCAGCAGTATGCAGAAAGAACGAATTTAACAGATACCATAATAAAAGGCTTTATTTATTTCCTTCAATTGTACTCAGAAATTACTAGTAAGCCTGTGCCATTTCTGGTTCGTGACTTTAAAATGTTCACCAGAGTGAAGTACTAATTATGGTGTTCACCAGTATATTCTCTAGTGGTTGGAGTTTTATTTGTCTCTAGCCCTAGCTAGAGTACATTGAGTGTGCAAGTGATAAAGGCACAGGTAATTGTAGTGAGGTTAACATCTCAAATATAAATTACAACTGTTTCTGAATAAAAACCATGTACATTTACTGTTGTAAAAAAGTGGTTCAGGGGACAAATATATTTACCTCTTGTGGATTTGATCAGTTAATATGACCTCCTGTGTGAAATGATATGCTAATTATATTTTAATTTGCTGTCTGTGCTCTTGTGCAGTCTGTAAATGTGTGTATTTATGTTGTTTGCTGCTAGTGTATACATTTCAATTGGAATGCTTTCTAAGAAAAGGTTTTCTAAAAGGCCTACATATTCTAAAGCAGGGGTGGCCAGCCTGTGGAGCACAGCAGATCAGAGGGGGCATAGGCAGCACACTGATAAATAGAGCTGCGGGCAGAAAGCAGAACAGATCAGGCAGGGGAAATGGTTTGGAATGGTACTAAGGCTTCATTTGTGGCATACCTACTGAAAAGGTTGGCTTACACTGTTCTAGAGTATGTATCTGTGTGTAGAATAGAGTAATAGACCATCAGCAGTGCAGTTCTTTAAAAAAAAATTGCTGAAGGAGTACTTTACAGTCCTAGAGACTGAAATCCTCTTTTTTTCCTCCCTGTGTGGGAAAGGAATAGTCTTCTGAGGTACTTCAGAAAGTCAAGAGTAAATGAATAGGCAGGTGTGTACCATTCAACCCTTGGCCTTTGTACTGAAGGGAAAAAACCCCAAATGGTACTGATAGTGACGATTATTTTCTAGCATGCACATACATGAGTTGAAATTATTCTATTACCTCTTTGATCACCGACAGTCAAACAGCGATTACATCAGTGGTTCTCAACATTTTTAGACTCAAAGGACTCCTCCACAACTTTTCAAAATGTTGCAGCAGCCCATTCAGAAAACTAATATAAATATTTATGAATAATATGCACATAACATTGTTGATTAGTGATTGGTTATTAATTAATTAGATCCTTACAATTATATTATACTCACCCTACTACCACTGTAGCTAAGCAGATTTGTGCTGCACGCCTCATGCAGAGCCAGATCAGGAAGTGGCTGTGGCAGCCGCATGTGCTTTTGCCATAGGCCTTTCCAGTCCAACCTAGCATGGTGTCTCCCGGAAACAGGCATGTCGAGCAGATATAACTGTGCTGTGTGCCAGGAGGCATGTCAGAGCTTACTGAGAAATGGCTATAGCAGAAAGGTGCAGACAGGTGCCCTGTTTCTGCTGCAGCTCTTCCTGGCCCAGCTCCAAAGTGCCTCCTGAATACAGAGGTGCATGGGGTAATTCTACCTAGTGGCAGTGGCAGCTGTCTCCAGGCTGCTGCCTCTGTGGGGTGACGGAGGCATGTACCTTGGTTTTCAGGAGTTGCATAGAGCCCAACTGAGAGAGAGCTGCAGGAGGAGGGGGCATTGTATCTGACTGTATTACGTTCTACAAGCAGGTGTGATGCTTCTGCTTTAGCTCTTCCAGGTTCAGCTCATGCAGTGCAGACAGACACACTGCCTCTGCTATGGCTTCATCTCAGGTGGTTTCTACCTCCCTCCTGAAAACCAAGGTAAGTGGGGCCATTTCACCCCACAGTGTAATTGCAGCATGCTGATTGAGAACAACTATTAGATGGTGAGAACTTGGGCACTACTAACGTGGGAACATTATGAATAGGCAATCTGAGTGAAAAGTTCAGCCTCTCATTAATTTTTCCTATTAATAATGCAAGACTTTATCAGTTACCATGTTTTTAGGATTGTTATAAATAAAATGGGTTAGTTGCACTAAACTTAGTTGACAGTGAAAAATGTTAAAATAAATAGGATGTAATTCATTTTGTGAATATGTATGTGTATTGCAATAAGGTATTAATATCCAATATGCATACAAGAGCATAATTATCTTTGAAATAAATATTCTGAGAATAGATGCATTGAGTTAATGCATGTTACAACTTTGAATGCAAAGTCTTTTAATTTTTTTGAGTAATATGTATGTAATAGCAGGAAAAGGATTATTCAAACAAAATACTACTGTCTCCATAGCAGAGATAATTATGTTTTATCTGGTAGTAATATCCCAAATTTAGATTAATTTGGAAGCTATCACTTAAAGCAATAATGTAAATTATCTCTTGCATATCTGCTCTCTAGCAAAACATTACTTTAACCCACTTGACTCCTGCAAGAGTCTTCTATTGCAGTTTGTTCTTAATGCTCCATTTTATTGTTGTTAAACGGTAAAATTTATTTATTTATTTATTTATTTATTTTTACATCTAGAGACTTTATAATACTTTGCAAAAATCTTTTTCTTTACAGTATTTCAGTTGCAGATGTTAACAATTATTACAAGACACCTAGCCCTTTATAGATACAGTGTGCCGCTCTTTGAAGTTGCTAAGTGGAGCATCTCACTTAGTAAAAATTACAGTCTCCCGCCCCCGCTTTGTTTTTAAGACTTAATTGCTTCTATCAGCTTTTCTTCCGTTCTTGCTTGCTTAGTCATCTGGACATCTATAGAAAATAATAGTGAGAGGCATGAGAAACCCAAAAATGTGAGAGCAGAGATTGGTGTAGGTTGAGAAGAAAGTGTCAACAAGTAGAGGGAAAATGTAGAAAGGTGACTGAAGAAGAAGAGAAGGATGACAGTCGGTCTGTTTCTTTGTTTTGCAAAAGAAGTAAAATTTTAAATAAGAAATGAGACACAACATTATATGGTGGATATGGCACTTCATAATGGATATGGGAAACTGGATTTAGATTTGGGAAACAAGGGTCTATTCCTGGCTTTGTCACTGATTTATTTGGATAAATCACTCGATTTACTTCCTCCGTTTCCGCTCCCAAACTGTCTGAAATATTTGGACTGTAAGGTCTTCAGGGCAGCATGCATGTTGTTTCAAGAAGTGGAAAAGGGGGGGCCCTCATCTCTGTTACTTTGCCCTGTATGCATAGTTGTACTAATTAACAGAGATAAGGTTTCAAGGGAAAGAATAAATACAAGATGAAAAGGTAAAGGAGACCTAAGGCAGGGGTGTCAAACGTATGGCACACGGGATGTATCTGACCTGTGTTTCATTTGGCCTCTGGGGCTCCCAGAGGTGAGTGGCAGCAGGACCTGCTTCCAAATTTCCAGTGATGGAGCCCTGATGGGTGAGTGGTGAAGGGGTGAGTGACAGCTGCATTAACCACCTCCACTTGCCCTGTTGCTGGGCCCATATATGGCCTGGGCGACTCCCTGTGGTCTGGATCCAGCCCACAAGGAGCCCCACAGTTTGGATCTAGTCTGGGGGTGCAAGTGAGTTTGACTCCCCTGGTCTTAAAAAAAACAAAAAAACCCCCAAAAGGAATGTAGGTGAAACACAAAATGTATACATGGAATTGTGGCTGAAAAGTAAAGTAAAAGAAAACTGACCCAGGGGGGTGGCAAACATTTAACTTACTTAGTAATTGCTGTATCTATTTTGTGTTGTTTTATTTCTTTGGACTATGTCCCATAGTTCTCTAGGTCTTAGAGAAAGAAAGGGTGGTATAATACTGTGAATTGAACCATGCGACATATGCCTGGAAGGCTCAGTGCACCCATCCCCTGCTATTACAGGCAACTGTGGCATATAACAGTTCTCATAAACTGGTCAAACTGTCCAAAAAATTATATCTTTTTTGCTCTCACTACTCCTATTTTATGATCACTGTTACAACTAGAATCTCGTCAGGGTGGGGCTGCTTGCATTTCATAGATTTAATACATTTTTAGGGTTGGAAGGGACTTCAGTAGATCATCAAGTCTGACCCCCTGCCCTGGGCAGGAAAGAGTGCTGGGGTCAGATGACCCCAGCCAGGTGTTTGCTGAGTCTCCTTTTAAAGACCTCCAAGGTAGGGGAGAGCACCACCTCCCTTGGAAACCTGTTCCAGACTCTGGTAAAGAAGACTGTAAAGAAGTTCTTCCTAATGTCCAGTCTAAATCTGCTCTCTGTCAGTTTGTGGCCCTTGTTTCTAGTAACTCCATAGGGTGCCTTGGTTAGCAGAGTATCTCCTATACCTTGCTGCTCCCCCGACAAATTTGTAGACGGCTATCAGATCCCATCTCAGCCTTCTCTTATGGAGGCTGAAAAGTTCCAGGTCCCACAATATCTCCTCGTAGGACCTTCTTGCAGGTCCCTAACCATATGAGTAGCCCTTCTATGAACCCACTCAAGGCTATCCACATCCTTCTTGAAGTGCGGTGTCCAAAACTGGATGCAGTACTCCAGCTGCGGCCTTACCAGTGTCGTATAGAGGGGAATTATAACCTCCTGAGACCTGTTTGTGATGTACCTGGTAATGCATGATAGTGTGTGGTTAGCTTTTTTGACCACTTTGTCACATTGTCGACTCAGGTTCATCTCTGAGTCAACTATGACCCCAAGATCCCTTTCTGCTGCTGTACTGCTTAGAGTCATTTCCCAATCTGTATGTGTGTTCGTGATTCTTTCTCCCCAGGTGCAGTACTCTACACTTACCTTTGGAGGCTCTGACTCAGTGAGATACGTTGATAAAAACTTTAACCTTGCTAGGGATACCCATCTTGGGCAAATTGAGTAGAGGCCATACACAAACTAATTTCTAGGTCCTCTAGGGTTTGGGAAGGGGGTGGATATGAGGTAGACAGCTTCATCTGAGAAATTGCTCTCTTTCTAAAAACAAAGAAAAGATTTTGTTAAACTTAATCTCAGATCCTTAGATCAGTTGCTCAAGGTCCCCTCCATGTTCTGTATAGGACTCTAGGCTGTACAGATGAATGCTACAAGGTAGAAATCAGCTGTAGTTATAAGGGAAATGAAATGTTAAAAGAGTATTGACAATTTTGATGCGAGTCTAGATGGCTGGGATTAGATTGTATCAGACCAAACAAGAAAATGATAATCAACTTCTGAAGGAAGCAAATTCATTTTGCTTCTGAGTGGAAATGTGAAAGATTCTGTAGGCAAACTGGTAAAACATTCATTGAGTCTAATTCAGTGGTGCTCAACCTTCCAGGGCCGTGGGCTGGACAGATGGCTTAGGATCAGTCTGCAGGCCTGATCTAGCTTGGGGGTGGTGCTCAGGGTCAGTCCATGGGTATAATTGTATATACTGGTTTGGCCCCACATGCTGGATCTAGCTGTGGCACAGCCCCATGCACGGGGCTATGTCATCTGGCCCACAGGGCCTCCCACGGGTCTAGGACAGTGACAGCGTTAATTGCCATGGTTGGGAATGCTCCAACAATTAACACTGCCAGCACTTTCTCGAGACAAGATTTCTGGACTTGTGGGGAGCCATATGGGCCAGATGACATGGGTCTGCAGGCAGGATTTGGTCTGTGGGCCAGAGACTGAACATTACCGGTCTGTGTTGATAGAGATGCTAGTTGGATGGGGTTTTGAAAACTCTATGGAAAGGTTAGTGGGTGAGCTTTGGTTGCAACTACAACCTAGTACAATGGACAAACATGAAAATACATGAATAGGTGGATTGGCCTAATCAGAGTTGCTGAACAGCTGGGTTTCAATCAACAACTTGCAAAACAGGTTACAAAAGTCAGTATGATAGCAGATGATCCTAGAGGTTGTAGTCTTGAATACTGTTAAGTTTACTTAAGCAGTACCTTGCATAACTCTTGTGACTTCATCTGTGATGCAAGTACTTAAATGGCAAACGCTACTTTTTGGAAGTTGATTCTAGTATGGAAGGCTAATGCCACTAGTGCTAAGAGCATAAATTTAGTAACAATGTACAAAACATTCATGTGTGTGGAATGGAGTCATGGAAGAGAGAGAAAGTTAAACTGCATTTGGTGTGGATGTCTTCACTGGATGTTTAGATAAGTAAAACAGAGACTAAAGAAAATGAAGATCCTGGGAGAAGTTGTAACTACCAACAGTTGTACAAATGTTACAAGAAGGTGAATTTACCTTAAGTATACTTTGAGGGTGCCAGATTACAGGGTCCCCCAATAAGCCTGGTTTTGGCAGCTGTAAGGCAAAGGTGGGGCCTTTTCTACACATTCAGGACTGAACGTTAGTCATGACTAACCTGTGTCACTTACGCACCTGATAAAGATTCAAGAAAAGGATTGGTTAAGACTCTTACTGGAAGGTTGTTCCAGGACACCACCCCCCCCTTCCTCTCTCATTATAGACAGCATCTTCTAATTACCACCCTTAATTTATTCATAGCCAACTCCAGCTGATGAGGTTATAGCAGGAGTTGGCAACATGGCCCAGAAGCCTGCTGAGCTGGAGCACTTCACCTCTGCTTGTGCTGGGGCTGGGCAGTGAGAAGCTTCACTAGGGCTGCTGGAGACTGCATCCACATTCATAAGACGTAGGGTTGGAAGGGACCTTGTAGATCTTCTGGTCCGACCCCCTGCCATGGGCAGGAGAGAAAACTGGGCTCAAATGACTCCAGCCAGGTAAATGTCGAGCCTCCTCTTGAAGACCCCCAGGGTAGGAGCCATCACCACTTCCCTTGGAAGTTGGTTCCAGATCCTAGCCGCCCTGACTGTGAAATAGTGCCTTCTAATGTCTAGTCTAAACCTACTCTCTAGCAACTTATGGCCGCTATTCCTTGTTACTCTGGGAGGCGCTCGGGGGAACAAGGTCTCTCCCAAACCCCGCAGGTCCCACCTAGTAAGTTTTATAGATGGCCACCAGGTCCCCCCTTGATTCTTCTCTTGCAAAGGCTGAACAGGTTAAGGTCCCGTAGCCTTTCTTTGTAGGGTCTGCCCTGCTGTCCCCAGATCATGTGAGTGGCCCTCCTCTGGACCCTCTCAATGCTGGCCACATCCCCCCTGAAGTGCGGAGCCCAGAACTGGACGCAATACTCCAGCTGCAGCCTGACCAGTGTCGCATAGAGGGGGAGGATCACTTCCTTGGACCTGCTCGTTATGCACCTGTAGATGCACGACACGGTATGGTTAGTTCTACTGACCGTGTTCTCGCATTGTCAGCCCACGTTCATCTTGGAGTCAATAACAACTCCAAGATCTTTCTGCCACCGTGCTTTCAAGAAGGGAGTTCCCCAGCCAATAGATATACTGCTGGTTCCTACTGCCCAAGTGCAGCACCCTGCATTTGTCAGTATTGAATCCCATCCTATTTTCATTTTGCCCACTCCTGCAACCTGTCCAGGTCCTGCTGTAATCTGTCTTTCTAGCGTGCCCACCTCACCCCAAATCTTGGTGTTGTCTGCAAATTTAAACAGGCTGCTCTTCACCCCGTCGTCCAAGTCGCTAATAAAGAAATTGAACAGTGCGGGCCCAAGGACCGAGCCATGGGGGACTTCACTGCCCACTTCCCTCCAGGTCGAAAATGACCCGTCCACCACCACTCTCTGAGTATGACCTCTCAGCCAATTTGCAATTCATCTGACTGTGTGGCATCAGTGCCATAGTCACCTAGCTTTTTAATGAGCATTGTTACTGCTCCCTCTCTGCCCCTTATGCTTTCCCTCTGCCTCCCAATGTTCATATTATTGTGACATCAGGATCATAACCAAGTCCAGAATTTGGCCTGAAATGCACAGAACCAAACTTCCTTACAGTTGCACTTAGGTATTTGAATGTGGACTTTTTATTCAGAAATTACTTCTAGTAAACCTCTCTAGGAAATATACCTAGAGACAAATTTGACACAGTTATGATTTTATCTCTTAGGTATGTGGGCATATAATCTCTGTGTCTTGAAGAATCCAGAAAGTGATTGTATTGAATAGGTTGTAAATTCAAAAATTAACAAACTACAACCTTGTGGTGTATTTCCATGTACATAAATTCCCTACCATGATCTTTGCAATGGCTACATTGCAGAAAACCCCATAGATATAAAATTGCGAAAGATCTGTTGGGCCGTCCATTTTGAGCATTTGTATTATATCAGTTTTCTTGGCTGAAGGAATAAAGCTTACAATAAATTATGGGAATACTAAATTTGTGGGTGGCTTTTGGTTGTCAGGGGATCCAGGTTCATTTCTGCCTCAGTCACAGGTTTGCTGTGTGTCCTTAGATGAGTTTCTTTGTGTAAAATGGTAAAAGATAATCTCTGAACTCATGAGAGAGAGGATTATACATAAGCATTATTGCTTACATGTCATGGAAATATTCTAACGAAAACCCAAAAGACAAGCAAATTAGATTCCTCAGTCATTTGGGGTTGAAAAGGTGATGGGAAGTATATACCCCTTCCCTCAGTCATAAAGTTGTTACTGTTTGCATGCAAGATGAGAAAGGGAGAGGATTATTTTGAAGATTAAGTAATTACATTTAATGCTGAATCTATTTCAAATCAGATTTTTTAATATGCTGAATATAGGTATACAAATGTTATAGGTATACAGATGTTTGGCACTGAATAAGTTGGGTACTTCAGCAGCAATCTCGTCATGAGGTGTAGAAAGCTGTTTCCACAATAAAAAGCAAGAGAGGCAATCCTGTCACCCAGAAATATAGCAACAGATATTTCCGCATTTGTTTTCAGCAGAGGCACTAGAGAGTCATGTTTATGTAAAAGGCATGTTTCTGTTGCGGTCAGTTTCATTGCTGTTCCTCATTTTTTTAGGTTGTAGAATTGTTTTGGTAAGGGAAGAATAATGAAGGTGATAAACTCACCTACAAGAGACAAGATTTGTGTTTCCTATTTAAAAGTCATAGTAGAAATTATTGCTTCCTGAGTCCTGCCTTTTTGGGTTTTGGGTCAGACTTGCTGTTGCTGGTTAAGGAAATAAATATCACTTTAGAACTTGTGCTCGGTTCTTTTAAAATATTGATTTAAAATAGTGCTGTTTGAAAATCAGGAATCGCCTGTACCTACTGAACATGAAATGCAATATGGGAAAAAATTTTTGTGTGTTAGGACAATGATTCGAAACTATTTATTTTGGAAAGCAGTTTTTTTGCTGAGCATTGTGATGGTTCAGGGTATTGAGGTTCCAGATGGAAAGAATGGGATACAAACTTACTATGGCAATTCACAAGAAAGGGAATAGGAAGAGGATTTGGGAAACTTGCTTTTTGTAATACTATCTGGGAGAAGGAGGAGGCTGTCCTTTATATTTCTGTTGCATCTGTGGAAAAGGGAAACAAGGTTTAGTGTATTGATTGGGTAGCTCTGTGGTGCAGGAGTGGTGAGCGAGATGTCCTTGTGCTCCCCTAGGTAAAATTCTCAAGGTTTGCTAAGGTGAATGGGCTCATATCTCCCAAGATCCATAAGCTCATGTATAACTTAATTTTGTGTGCATGTTAGAACCTTACTGAATTGGGAGATTTATATAATGTTGCTTTCCTTTTTTGAATGGTTTAAAACAATATTTAAAAAATCAGCTTTCTGTATTGATCATTTTTTCCTTTAAGGCACTGCCTAGATCAGTAATTCTCAACTGGGGTGCCACATGCTCCTTTTGAGGGTACTGTGGGATGGTATGGAATATTAACATTGTTAGGTATGGAAACCCCTGCACAGTTTTCAAGATAAACCCATGGAGAAGGCAGGTCAGAGTGGCACTTTAGAGACTAATTAATTTAGAAATCCATAAGCTTTCTTCATCAGATGCAGAGATTTAAAGTAGGAATCTATAGCATCAAGACCATTCTGACCTGCTGTAGTCTTTCTGAGTTCTTCGCAATGGAAGAATTGCTTTAATCTGTCAGTAGTCAAAAAGAAGAATTACTCTAATATATCTGTAGTCAAAAAGGAATGAAATTTAGGTTTTGAAATGGGTGTCACTAAAATCAGACAAATTATAGAGGGGTGCCTTGAGTAGAAACAAACTGAGGACTGCTGGCCTAGATGCACGTTCTTCTGAAAGTCTGTCCTCATAGTCTCCTCTTCTCTATAGTGTGCATATGACCAACTCTATAAACTTTTTATCAGTTTTTTTCTTTTTTGATCATATCTTTCAGTCCATAGGTGCCTATATTAGAGGGTTTCTCTCTTCCTGTTTGTATTTCCAATACTCATACTTTTCTCTCAAAATGTGATGGGTTCATTTGGTTTAGAAAGCATAATCATGACATAAAGCATCATGCGTGACTGCTACCTCACTACTGCTGCATCGGGCATGTGGGGGCTTCCCCCTCCTCTCCTGCTGCATGTCACATTGGTGCTTTGATTCTACCTGCAGCTTCCTGGAGTTGCTAAAGTGCCTTGGGTTGCAGGCTATCCCAGCAATGTAGGCTGTGCCCCACTTCTCTGCCTCCCACCCGCTTCTGCAGCCAAAGCAATGAGGGAGTGTGAGAACAGCATGTGACAGAGTCCGAGGGCCACAAGTTAACCCCTCATATGTGGTGTGGTGGACTGCTAGTTGAATAGCTCTGATCTTACACCATCCATCTAAAACAGTGGTAAGCAAGCTTTTCCAGCTGCAGGCAGAATAACACCTGGGTCAGAGGTGGACAGTCAGGTGCTAGGACCCTGCTGCTGCTACCACTTGTCTAACTGGTCTCAGCTATTGTTTATCCCCATGGTAGCCTGGGGGGGGAGGGTGCCTTCTGCCACTGAAGCCCCATATTCATCGAGTGGATACTACCCACCCATAGGATGCCCACCCTGAAATAAAATGTTCTTATAGTGATAGCCACATTTTATTATATTAGTTGTACAAGATACTTGTATAACTTTCCCGTATAAGTGATATATAAAATATGATCAAAATCAAGAAATAATAAGAGTTAGACAAGAAATAGTAAGAGGTGGAAAGGTTCTTGAAGAGTTATAAATTGTTGCAGTATTTTTTTTCTAGCTACCTTAATTTCTGCTGATCTTTGTATCATTGTGGTTGTATCTAATCTGACACACTGGCTGCATCCAGACGAGCATGGACATTTGGTTCCCCAGGGACAACTAGCACTAGTGCAACTTATGCCGCTGCTAGCTGTCCCCGGGGGGAACGCCTGTGCCACGTGCACTCTGATGGCTGACAGGTTACTCTGGGTGGGGTAAGAGAGGCTGGGGCCAGCACTGGGCTGGCTGCAGCAGCCTTACCTGGGGCCCTGGGGTCCTCCTGGGGCTCTAACAGCAGTTATCCTGGCACTCGGAGCCTTGCTGGCAGCCGCAGTACCACTCCTTCTGGCCAGGCTCCGGTTTTGAGCGGCGCATGCTGCCCCCTCCCAATGTGCTGCTCTGCTTTTTTTTTTTGTGCAGGTTTTTTTCCACAACACAGCTGAACATACAGTATGTAGCACTGCACCCATGTCTGTGGCATCACATACTGCATGGCCACACTAGTCTGGACACAACCACTGTTTTTTAAATATCGTAATAGTAAGTAATGTTGATACTGTTGTTTTCACTTCTCTTCAAATCTCCATGGTAGGAAACAACCCTAAACACACGTAACTGGGTTTTTATGAAAAAGTACTAATAAAATGCATTGGTTCTTAGACCCAGGATTAAGGAAGGAGATGGTATCTTTGCCCTGATCCTATTGTCTGATGTATTGGATGTCATAAGAGGAACAGTAAAAAAACTAACAAGCAGGATTCTGTATTCTGGACCAGAAATACCCCTTTTCTTTCTCCATTTCCCAGTAGATTTGGGGTTTTCTTGGTTCAAGTGAAGGAGTTAGGTATTGTATTCTTTTTTTCCATCTGATGTTTTCTTCCACTGTTTGGCAGGTATTTCAATCTCATAGATTAAAACTTAAATTTTAAACTGTTCAGAGTAAAAACTTACTTTCTCAAATTAGGTTTCACCATCATGTTATCTTGATGCAACTTTGCTAATACACCAGTCATCTGTAGTCTTCAAGAAAAACCTGAAGACAAAACCTGAATTTCTAGAGTAAAGGAGCAGAATGGTATCTTTTTAAGCTTTTGCTTTTAATTTTGTAGAAATCAACCCCAGTTTGGGGAGACTTTATTCAAGCATTAGTCTAACCAGTTTTAATTATAAAATTAATGTTAATGTGTATTAAATATATAACAATTTTCTTGAAAGATATACTGTGACATGGGTAATTAAATATTGATGCCGTGTCTTAAAATTACTGATAATGGCTAGTTCACATTATGCATAAATTACCTGAAAACGTACTTTAAAAAAAATTAAACATAGTACTGAGAGAATGTGTGAATAATGCAGGGAAATAGCTCGCGTTTCTTTGCCCTTTTCACCTTCTTTTAAGTAGTAAAGGTTGCTTGATGTCAAAATACTTGTTTTGAGAAATTGCTTCGTTCTTTGAAGTTCCTTTGGTATAAATTTTAGGCGTGCCATATTCTTTTGTACAAGCTTGTATCATTTTTCTGGAAGTGGTATAGCTTTTACATACTTGATTTTTGCCTATATTTGAGCTTTTGTAAAACTTCATATTTATGTGTAGGTGGTAGAGGATTTGTAGTGTTTTAGGTAGGATGAGCTTGAATCCAAGTTATAGCGTTTTGTTTTATTAAAATATAAGTTTTATAACCTGTGCATTCTGTACTTCCCTAGTCACAAGCTTTTTGGATGTGTTCTTCAAGAATAATTACTACAGAAATAATCTTGTGTTATATATTTTCTTTGTCTTTTGTAGCATTCATCTCTTGGGTTTGCATTTGTAAGTTTAATTTTTTTCCATTATGGGCACAACATTCATATTCAGTGGCTTTTTATCTGTGTATTTTGAGTAAGTGCATATATAAAATAACATATATGGTTGTGGTAAAGGATTCCATTAGCCTGAAACAGCCACTTAGTTCACCTGTGGCTTCACCATTCCTATGTAGGTTATCCTAAATGTGTGCTGGCAGTCTTTGTTGCATTATAGTCCATCTTACGCACACTGTATAAATCACTGAAAAATAATTTTGAAGAGATTTCAAGAATTTGGGGGGGGTGTATTTTAATTTTATTTTTAAATTCAAGGCATTTGAGAAAGTGTCTTTATACCAAAAAAATTACGACTTTAAAATACAAGCCTTGCAGGTGCTTTGTCCATCATTGGGAAACTGGGATTCTCCCCTTTTTCACAGTATACATTTCTGACTTTTTTATTTATTTATTTTTTTACTCTAAAATTTTTCTGTGGCTTAGGAGTGTTCTTAGTTTTAGCAAACATTAAATTTGGGTGGGAAAAGAGAATGTTCGTTGTCATCGCATTGACTTCTGAATTTGTTTTAAACTGCTTGGAAATTGGGATAGAAATAGGTGTGTGTAGACAAGGGGATCAAAGGTGCAATTTATCACGTATATGTCATCATCATGGGAATATGTGTATGCTATATATCCATGTTTTGCTATAGGCCGAGATGGTACTTCCTGCTATATTTGAGATTTAATGCTTTTCGTTAGATGCTCATTTAGGCTGAAATTTTCTGTGCCGGATGTCTGCCTCCAGCTAACTGTTTAGTATGTTTCAGCAGCAGTAGTTTAGCTGTTTTCAATAAGGAGGTTAGATAAAAGTTCCCTTAGGTTGCTCATGTTAAAAATGTGTGTTGCACCTCCTATACCTTAGAGAACAGAGACTTGAAATTTGGTGAAGAAGTTACGTCAGTACAAGCATGCACCTTCTGCTCTTGCAGGTGAATCCACCCGCAATTTGCCTCTGAAAACGATTTGCATATACCGGTAATTAATAGAGGCTTGTTAGAGGCTGGCAACATTTTTCTGCAAAGACTGTATACAGTGAGCATGTTTCATTCTTGCATAGCTCCTTTATGCTGAGTGGACTGGGCATGGATTGTCTCCACAGAATAACAGAGCATGGCTCACTCCACAGCTGCCAGATACTCAGGGACTGAGCGAGGCTTTCCCTGCAGTTGCCCTTCTCAAAAAATGAAGATCTCACTGTGGTGTCAGGCATTAGCACAGAGAACAAGACAAATGTCTGTTTGTAGCTCTTGGTGTTCTTCCTGCTTGTGTCCAGACAGGCAGAGGAGTGGAGAGGAAGCAGCCTGACTTGCCCAAATACAGTGGAGAGAGGACAGGGAAGGTGAGAGGGACACAGATAGTTTTGGAGGGACAGGGTAAAATGGGGACAGAAAGTCTGTAGTCAGTTGATTGATTTTCTTTCTTTTTCCAAACTGAGGAATTCTGTTTTACTATTCATGCCATGTCATCAAATTGCTTCAAAATTCACTGGCAAAAATGATACCTACTATTAATATCAGTTGGCTAGGAACAGATGTGCCTTTGAAGGGCTTTGAATTCAGAACACTTCAGTGCCATACAGATATACCTGCCTTTTTACTGAACTACTTCAAACCCTGGATCAGAAGTGCTCTTTAGCCAGGGAGTGTCATAGGTCCATATTGTCCTGCAGGGTGGGGAGTAGGGAGAAGTGGGACAGACTGCCAATGAGCGCTCCCCTGTGTACTGAGCTGTCCTCAAGACCTTCTAGAAGTTCCTGAGGACAGTAGAGTGCACAGAAAAGTATACACTGACCTATGGGATGAGCACCGTGGAATACCGGAGGATAGATTGATTAACCTCTCATCCTCTCCCAGAGTCTACGGACATTTCAGGAAGTGCTGCAAAAGGAAGCACTTCAAAGATGTTCCTCATCAGGGGTGTGCAGTCAGTAGATTTGCTGTTTGGAGACCTTCCCACAGCACGTCCATCCAGAGCCTTTCTTTGTTGGCCCAAGTGATACTTATGGTTCTGTTTGAAGGTTTCAGCCCAGATGATGACCCGTGGGAAGCTGAAAGGGAAGTTTGGAAGATCTTGGCTTTATGCCCACTTTATGGAAATGGGCGACTCCTCCATTGCTTGCTCCTGTGGCCTTATGGCTGAGGGCAAGCAAAACTCAGGGACATCCGAACCCCAAGCCTCCGGGCTTGGTCCTGCACATAGGATGCCTGCCAAAGGATTTGGAAACATTTAAAGCCCCAGGTAGGGTGGAGGATGTTTGCTGGTAGTAGGGCCACTTTATGGTTCTTGACTAACTCATGGATTTGGAATGGATTTGACTGATTTGGCTTGGAACATGAAAAATTCTCTTAAAAAAACAAGTTTGCATTTAAAAAATCATAAAAGTTTATCTATGAAAAATTACATTAGAAGAATATTAGTGATGCAAAGTCAAAATTTGCATCTAAATGTTGGAAATGTAAATTTAACCTGGTAATCCCTCCTCCCTCTCAAAAATTGGCATATTATTATTGACTGCCTCAAAATGCATATGGAAAAGGAAGGGGCATAAATTGGATAGAATTACACAGACAACCTAAAGTGTGAAATTTCTAGAGCGTGGACATTTATCTTTACACATCCGTCTGTCTGTCTCTCTTTTCTGTATAGTATATAGTATTGTGTGTGTATGAATAGAAATACTTAGCTTATAGCTCTTTTAAACCATACATCTGAAAGTGTTTTATAAAGACACACAACAGATAAGTGTTACAGATAAGTGTGTGCATGTTTATGTCTGTGCAAAGTATTCGTATGGACTTGTTACATTGACACCTGTGACTTATGTCCATATAATCAATTGAACAGGGATTTCCAAAAGTGGTGTACTGGTATTTTACAAGATTCCCGTGGGTGAAGAGATAAATGCTCTCTTCCCCTATCCAGTACCCTGCACCTGCTCCAGCAATTCTGCAAGTACCTGTGGCTGTTCCTCTCCAAAATTTGCTGTAGGCCCCCTCCCACAACCCCCTCCCAGCACCGCTGCTGCCCACCCAGAGTGCAGCCCAGCCCAGCCCCGTGCTGGGAAGAGACTAGTACAGCACCTGGCCCCAGCCAGCCCCACCCCGCGCACAGATCCTGGGGCACCCCCAGTGCCCTCCTGGGGTACACATAGTGGCGGGAGCTGCCCCCCCATCCCTGCACCCCCTGGACAAGCTGCGGCTCTGTCCCATGTCCCATCCTGCCCCAGCTGGGCAGTTCCAGCCCCAGCCCCACCCTTCCTCATCACAGGGGTCTCGATCTGCCTCCCCACACCCGTTCTCTTCCCCCTCCTTTCCACCACAACAGACTTACTAGCCAGGCACTGATTTTCAAGCTGCCGGGCTGCATATTGGAAATTGGATCGATATCAGCCAATATGTCTCCTTAAAAATCGGCTATCGGTATTGGGCTGAAAAATCTCATATTGGTGCACCTCTACTGCTTACCAAACTCTTCCCTGCCCCCTAGGCAGCCAGTGTGCCAGTTTTGCCATCTGTCCCAGCAGGACACTGCTGAGCGTGAGGTGGGCAGATGCATAGTTGCAGTCCAGCTTATCCCCTCCACTCTTCCCCTCCACACTGTCTGCCTCCTCCTGAACCTGGTTTATGCCTCAGGAGCAGGCCTCCACTGTTGAGACAACATGTGAGACCCCACAGAAGCAAGCAACCATCCCCAGGACACCTCTCACTAGCCCTGAGCCAATGGAAAGCAGAACACAACAGAGTGAGGTCCTGTCCCTGCCACCCTTAAATGGCACCAGCTGGATCAGTGATTCTCAACTTTTTTTAGCCTTAGAGGCCCCCTCCACATCATTTCTGAATTTAGGTCAATCTTGGTGATTTTCAGCTGGAGCGCTGCAAAATTCAGAAAAGTTATGGTGGTGTTATTTTTAGCAGTACGTCTCAGCACTGATATGATTTTCTTTGGCAGGGGAATGGAATATATTATATGTTATAAAAGTGTGTGTGTGTACACGTGCACCTTTTTAGGTGTAGGAGTGGTGTGTGTGGTCAGTTCTAATCCAGAAGAAAGGTGTGCCCAAGGTATCAAAAGTTTGGTAAACACTGACCTACAGGCTGGCTGGGGGTTGGAATTTTTCCCTTCGTGCCAGCATTTCCTATCTATTTTGCAAGGCAGAGAGATGAGTAATAGAAAGCTAATGGAACGTGAGCGTAAGCACAGTTTGGTTTTGGAATAAATGCCCACAATGTCCTCAAGGTATAAGAATGTTTGCTTCCAAATTCCTTTTCATGTAACATGCACCAATAGTGACACAGGTTTTCTGTCTTTCTGATGAGACTGGAAATACAGCACTGCTTGGTAGTACCTATAACCATTATAGATATATATATATGAGACAATGGAAGCTGAGAACCAGGAGGGTGAGGTGGTACATTCTGCTGCCCTCTTCTCTCCCCCCCCCCCCCCCCCCCCCTTGCTGTGCAGTATATACACAATGAGCTGAGCTCACTGGCATATCAACGCCATCTCTTCCCCAGGCTCAGACTCTAAGCTCACTAGCAGATCAGTGCAGGCTCTGGCTGGAGCCTTTGCTTTCTTGCAGCTCCAGAGCCCAGAAAGTGTGGACTGCTGTTGTTTGTCTTCTCCTCCTCTGCACCCCCCACCATTGAATTCAGCAGCGAAGGAAAAGAGGCATCAGTGCTCACCCCCTGGACCCCAGAGCTGTGTGAAGGAGAGCTCACTGGTATCCAGGATCGTGGCAAGAGAGGCATGGCCGCACCCCCCTTGGACTGTCGCATACACAGGACATCTTTACATGTGCTCCGGGGTGAAGGGAGGGAGCTTTATTTAGATCAGCTCCAAGAGCCGCTTTAATTAAAGTGCCTGTAGTCTCGCATGTATTCGGTGTCCCATGTTTTAAAATGATGGCGAGAGCACCTTAACTAAAGCTTGTTCAATGAGCTTTAGTTAAAACGCCTCTGCCCCCATTTTGAAGCATAGGGAAACGCTGAATATATATGATGCAGAGGTTGCTAGAACATGTTAATTAGTACACTCCAGCAGACTCAATTAATTGAGCAGATGTCTGGCACATGTATTGGTGCCTGGTGAGCTCAGATCCTGGATCCATGCAAGCTGCAAACTATTCCCTATGTTAGAAGTGGACTGACTATTTTTAGAAGAGTGGAGCACCCACAGTTCCACTTAAAGATGCTCAGATTTTTTTAAAGTAATTTGATTTTATTTAGGTGTGCAAGTGATGGGCTTTAAGACCATACCTGAAAAAGGATTTGAGTGCTAAATGTTAGGCGAGTGATCTTTGGAATGAAATCCAGACCCCAGTGCTAGGCACCTAGGCTCCATTCAGGAACTCTAGCTTTGGGGAGCTACTTAGAACTAGCTAATAGGAAATGGTGAGGTCAAGGTTGTGTCTAACATTTCTCCAGTCCCTAGAGCTTAACCTCTACACTCAAGGTCACAGGAAGGCGCTTTAGTCCGTTTGGGATCCAGAGCCTAGAACTCAAGGCTGGCGCCCACTTTTATAAGAGTCCAGTGCGTAGAACAGTTGTCCAGGATCTGAGATTTGTTTAGTTCCTGCCGAGTCTAAGGAGGTTCAAAACCACATCTCCCACCTCACAGGGGAATGCCCTAATCACCTGTTGGCTGATTAGGATGTTGGTGCTCTCTGACCCTCCTGTTAAAATTTGCAGCAGAGTTCAAGATTCATAGTCAAAGCACAAAAGGTGACATACCGATTCAAAGTTGGTGGTTA